>NC_039249.1:25769001-26091377 GCF_003368295.1 Carassius auratus | reverse complement strand
ACCCCTCAAGTTCTTGAAGAATGCAGAAGAAACCTCACTTATCGGCCTAATTCAGTATGGTGACGAGTCTGCCTACAGACAGAAGGTTAAAGAGATGGCTGTCTGGTGCAGTCTTAACAACCTGGAGCTCATCACTCTCAAAACTGTGGAGATGATTGTGGACTTCAGGGAGTAAGCCTCTGAACTCCTCCCACTCACCATTATGGACAGCACTGTGACTGCAGTGTAGTCATTCAAGTTCCTGGACACCACCATCTCCCAGGATCTGAAGTGGGACACTCACATCGACCCAACAAAGGTTGTACATCCTTCGTCAGCGGAGGAAGTTCAACCTTCCACAGGAGCTGCTGAAACAGTTCTATTCAGCCGTCATCGAGTCTGTTCTGTGCACATCAGTAACTGTCTGGTTTGGTTCAGCCACTAAATCAGACACCAGAAAACTACAGAGAATGGTTTGGACTGCTGAGAAGATTATTGGTGATCCCCTGCCCACCTTTCAATAACTGTATACTTCTAGAGTGAGGAAAATGGCTCAGAAAATCACTCCTGATTTTACAGCCTGGCTGTCCTGGTATTAGGGAGTCTCTAACGCCATCCCCTTTTTGAACTTATGCCATTTGGCAGGCGTTACAGACCCCCTAATACCAGGACAGCCAGGCACAAGAACAGTTTCTTCGCCCAGGCAACATATTTAAAGGGTTAGTTCAGCCAAATATTACAATTATGTCATTAATGAAGAAGACGATGCTGAATAAAGTCGTAATTTTTGTTACTTTTGGACCAAAATGTATTTTCGATGCTTCAACAAATTCTAACTGACCCTCTGATGTCACATGGAATACTTTGATGATGTTTTTCTTACCTTTCTGGACATAGACAGTATACCGTACATACATTTTCAATGGAGGGACAGAAAGCTCTCGGACTAAATTTAAAATATCTTAAACTGTGTCCCGAAGATGAACGGAGGTCTTTACGGTTTTGGACGACATGAGGGTGAGTTATTAATGACATAATTTTAATATTTGGCTGAACTAGCCCTTTAATGAACAGTTAAAAGTTCCCTCATGGTGCAATAAAAATGTACATTAAACTTATATTTATTTGTTACCACCTCCATCCTAGTACATCCCTCTATCTCATTCTATTCTATTCCATTCTATCATCTATAGCACAACTGTAAATACAGTACATTTTTTTTTCAATCTTTTTTTTATTATTTTATGTCTATTTACAGTATATTTACATTTGTATTTTTTATTCTCATCTTATTTTTATTGTATGTATGTTGTTGTTGTCTCTGTGTCCTGGAAGCTTATGACACTAAAATAATTTCAATTTATGTACAAACATACTTGGCAATAAAGCTATTTCTGATTCAGATTTTTTGACTTTGCGGTTTGTTTGCTTTTGACGCTTTCATTTTTCTTCTTATGCACTGGTTTGCCATGCTAAAAAGACTATCAAAGTGATCTCTCTCACTGACTAACCTATACCAATTCAACATACTCACTCAGTCAGCAAAATAGCCATCAATGGGGTCCAACTAGAGCCAATGATGTGCTGCAAAAGCTGGATTTATGACACGCCATAGAACAACCTAGCTTCCACATATAGCAATGTACTAACAACCACTCCAAAACCACCTTAGAACCAGCAGTGAGTTTTGTGTTGCATAGGCATGTGTGTGTGTGTGTGAGTGGAAACATGCCTGAAATTTCACTTCAGTACTTCAAAATTTGATCAAACATAAATACACACTCCATTTAACCCGAAAACCACTTGAAATATGAGGAAAACTATAGAGCCTTTCTACATAACAACATGAGTGAACGTCTTCTCATAATCGGAGTATTTCATCCCCACTACTGTTCTGTAATGTGATACGCATGTGTAGTATTTAGAAGAAGCCATGCTCCGCAGAGCAAATGCTGTTTATTTACAGCGCATCTCTGAAGTTGTACATTAGAGAAAAGCCTTCCGGGGGGAAGGGGAGTACAGGAGGGAGTGAAATGATGGCAGGGAGAGATACAGAGACAGAGAGAGAGAGAGAAGGCAGCAGCTGTGCTGGAATTAATGTCTGCATGCCAAATTAGAAACACCATGCATCTCCGTCAGAACAAAAAAAAAGAGGGGGGTGAAGGCAGGGGGGTGGACGTACAGACAGATTTCTGGCACATCCTGCGGGTGACAAGAACGCTTACCACTTACCACACGTAGAGCTAAAGAAAAACGACAAAGCAAACTCTATAATGGGGTCACTGTGTGCAGATCAATTCATTGCTGTGTTATATTGGACATGTTCTGCTCAGGAATTCCCAACATAACAGTCTGCATTTTAAGTGTTAAGTAGTGAGGTTTGCTAAGGCAAGTATATCTAGTGCTGTCGCTTATAATTAGGGGAAGAGATTAAACAAATCCTAAGAATTCAATTTAATTACAGGCTTTCATTTATGGACTGACCTGATACATATCTGGATACCAGTATATAAGAGACATGGGTGCGACATGAGAATAACACTCGAAACACCTTAGCAACACCTTGACAACAACACACACTTTAACAACTGCATTGCAATGCATGTAATCGTTTATAATATCCTAGATATTATATTATAATATAGCATTGTTACATGGTAAAATTATCTAAAACACCTTCATAATTCCCTGCCAACAATTTAGAACACTGCTGCAACTTGATTAATATTAGAAACACCTTAGTAACCAACAGAATCATATTTGCAACCACATAGCAACATGCTGACATCACATGTAACAAATGTGGGTTACAAAAACAATGTGGGAACAATGTGATTGTCATGATTAGAACACTATTTTAAGGTAACAAAAATGTTTGTTATAACATTCTACTAACTCTATTTTCACCCACAATATGTTATTAGAATGTTTATTTTTTAATATTCTAAAAACATTAAAATGTCCAGTTTTCTTGTTGTGATTAGAATGTTATTTAAAGGTTAAAAAAATAACAAGAAAGTCTCTCTCAATTTTATGAGCTTGTATATTCTAAAAACATTCTATAAATATTACTTTACGGATGTTTGTCCTAACATTTACATAACTTTAAAAGCATTAATGAAAGTTCTAAGAATGTTAACATTCCCTGTTAGCTAGGATCCATTCTAAAAATCAACTTTATAGCAACACACTGACAACAACCCACAACTTAGACACCACATTGTAATGCATGTAACCATTCATACCACCCTAGCAATAGCATTGCCACCACTCAACACATTAACAATCACATAGCAGCACCCTACCAACAATCCAGAACATCACAGCAACTGCATAACAATGAAAACACTGTGATAACATTGATAGCATTGTGGCAGTAAGGGTAATCACCTCTGCGATTACAGCAATCTTCTTCATATAATGTAAAAATATGAAGTTGTGTGTGAAGGTTGGTGTTTGTATGCTGGCATTAGGTGTTTATTTGTATGTACCATGTGACTGTGGTCCGGTGGGATGCGATGACACAGTGATGGAGGAGTCAGAGTGCAGAGGTGTAGGGCCACCAGTCTGAGCGTGACCCCTCGGGAGATGGCCCTGAATAACATTAGCAGCCACTGGATCAATAATGACTTTACAGGCTCTATCTAATGATACCTGCAGGGCACAGGGTTACATGCCTGGGGGCACGGACCGCACTGCTCTGCAGCCATGAATACACAATGAGTTTGTGTGTTTGTGCGTGCACATGCACACACTATATATTCTGAGAACTGCTATGTATGTTTGCTCATTCCGGGTATAAGACTTTGTTTGTTACAGCTGTGTGTGTGATCCGAACATACTGTGCTGAATGGACTTTTCTGCTTTACATTTAAATGAGAAAGTATTTGTGTGTTATCCGTTTGTCAAAAAAGCATACCTAAGGTGTGTGTGTGTGTGTGGTGTATGGTGTGTTGTGTATGCGAACGCACATGTGTGTAAAGGTGTTAAAGGGAAGGTGAGGGAGATGTCGTCTGAAGGACGCATATGAGCATATGGTGGGTCGGTTTTGTGTGTGTGAGTGTTAGTGTGTGAGAGAGCTGTTGTTAAGCAGGGTTCCATTACATTTTTTCAGGTAAAGTGAGACAGAGAGGCAACTGTATCTATAGCATGCTCAGCGTAATATGCATTACAGAGCAACAGAAAGGAAACAATGTGAGGATCATGCGGTAGTCAAAATTAATGAGGAAGGTAGACTATTAAAACAAACCCATTATGTTGAAGTACTAGTCTCTATTTCCAGACGATAAGTCAGCGGCGGGATTTTGAATGGTTTATGTGTTCTGAATGATGAGAGGATGCATACTTTTATGAGAAGATGCAAGAGACATTAACTATACATCACAGTAGTCCTGATATATTTTATCACACATCTCCTTTTGAGGCCAGGTTCTGTGTCTAAGCCAAAGTTGAGCTAAAGCCCCCAAATTCATAGGCATGTGCAGAATGATCCTGAAATGCTGATAGTTCTGAAATCATTTATCTTTAAGCAAGACCTTTTGTTATTTTTCATTGTGGAAAAGTTTGCGTATCATAGGCGTCGGAGAGGAATACATGAACTTTGTTAACAAATAGTTGTGTAGGATAGGAACTATTTAGTATTTTACCTTCACTAACATATGCAAAACAGCTGAAAAACATAAGAATTCATTTTTAAATTAACAAAAACAAACAGCAGTTTTATCATTTAGCAATAGGTAACAATTGGTTTTAAAAATAATGAAATTATATAACAACTACAGCACTGATGTATACTGAATATCTGTGTTTTTCTGTCATCTATATCCATGTAATTCTGTTGTTAATAAATAAATAAATAAATATGTCTAAGTTACGCTTCTGTTTAGTTGTATACTGTAGCTTAATACGGACTATAACTAGTATACAGATCTGACAAATCAGACAAACATTGTAGTTCTTATATAGAAATTTATTTTTAATTACAGTAATTTATATTGCTAATAAACAAAATAACTTTAAAATGCTTTGATTCCAAACATTTTTGGAATTAGCGGACAGGACCTAAAAATTGTATGATATTAAATGGTTATATCTACCCACTGGCATAGTATTTCAACAGTAATTGGTATTTTATCTGTTTTTGTTTTTTGTTTTTTTTTGCCTCATATGGTTACGAAAGTATGAGCTAATGCAAGGTATAGGCAATACAAGAAACCTGCTAATGCGGTTTTGACATTATCATTAAAACATTTATGATTTAGCTAACATTTAATGACAGCTGCAACCAAACAGATTCCTGAATGAAACCGAATCGATGATGACGCACAGAGCTCTTGACTGCTGCAACAGAGATGTGTAGCGTACGGCTAAGTGCTACAGATTTGTCAAGAGAAAGTACTCAACAGCAAAATTGCTAACAGCCACTCTATGTATGCCTAAATCGGAAAACACATACACAATCATGCAAACAACAAAGCGTAGAGCTCTCAGCTACATAATTGCTAGCGGGGAGTACTACCTTTCAAACATTTGAACCGCCACCCGTTAAAATCACCAGGGGTCGATGCTACACCCTTGCGCTATTGATTACACACTCCGAGCCAACCTCACAGCGGGAAGGGCGGCCATTTTTGGCACTTTTGTTTGGGAGAGCGAAGCGTGCCGTTCTTTTTGTCCTCTGCTGAAACAAAGCACTCTTATTTCTACCCGCAGTACCACCCCACCCTCTCGTTCCCCCCTCATGTCTGACCGAGCACCCCCATCACACATACACACCCACCCTCCCTCGACACCCCCCGGGAGGTGACATCTGCCGGGCCTTGCTCGGCTGGTTCCAGATGCAGCGAGCGCTAATTTCAATTCCATCACCCTCTCCCAATCAGCTCCTCTCTCCCCAGTGCAACATTAACGAGCCTCTTTCATTTGAATACGTAATTAGCCGCCCGAGCACTCTGCTTCACTAATTTCGAGACAAAGGATCGGGGGTGGGGGACAGACAGAGAACGGGGGAAGTGTGGCAGTGAAACCTGAAAAAAAAGAAAACATTTGCATGCCAATTTAGGAAAGGGGGATGTTTTTCCACCGTGCAATAGGATTGTGAGTATTTTTAGGTCTTCTTTTTCATTCTCTTTGTTTTATTCTCCTTGTTTCTCTCTATCGCTAATGGTCCATCCATATAAATGCTGACAAAACAGTCATGCTTACAAATAAAATGCATGCACACAACATGTATCTGCAAACTGCGAAATATTTACAATGAACATTCACCAGTTTGTTCCAACAAAGGTCATGAGACAGAAAACCATAAAATATGCAAATGTGCATGTAGAAATCACACCTGTGTGAAATGTCTTGCATGAAAAGATGGCATTTTGGGATGTTGAAATGCCCTGAGGTAGTCCTCACACACCTGGAAGGTGCTATAGTGCTGCTTTATTGCAGCTTTTGCCTAATAGAATATTACTCATGTGTGTATGTGCGAGAGATGCACACACACAAGCCTGTCTGTCTGGGCACAACATTTCTGTGAAAGTGTGGGTGTGTGGATTGTGATATCATTGCATATGTGTTGGTGTCATAGGCATGCGTTTGTGTTGACATGCGTGCGAGTGGTAGTATCATGGCACCATATGTGCGTATGTAACACTATCCCCATTCTGAGGGTGTGCACACGTGGATGTTTGTGTATTATACAGTATATCGCAACTGTATCGCACTCCCTCTCTCTGGTCTCCTGCCAGCCCAGTGCTGTTGTCAGTCAACTGGAAGCCAAATGGGCTCTTTGATCCTATTAGGGCCCATGCCAAATCAACACTCCCCTCATTAGAGCCAGCACGCGCCAGCTAACCGCACACACAGCCTGGCAGCGCCCACCTCCATTCTGTCCTGCAGAGAACAGGCAGGCATTACTCTCTGTTTATTGATCGCCACTCTGAAATCCTGCTTATTGATTATCTCTGATCAATCGCAGGGCAGATCGTCGATGGGGAGAATTTAGTGATGAAATGGAGATTCAGTAGCAGTCTCAGAGTTAAACCATGGTCATTAGTCACTGTCAGGCCGCAGAGGCTCTTCATTACTGCTTTCCACACAGGACTGCTGTCAATCACAACGGTTGAAAATGCCTTTCTGTGCTAAGACACTAAACTTAAACTGTTCAGTAGTGCAAACATCACATATTTAAGCTTCATGGTAGCATGCTGACTGCCCTATACTCAAAATTTTTAAATAAATAAATGTAGTGTAAAACACTGACTTACTGTACTCTGATTATTGGGTACACAGGGTGGAATGTTAATAGGAAATGTTATAGAAATAGCTTGCTACCACACTACAAAAAACTTTGGACTAACATAAAAAAAAAAAAAAAAAAAGAAAACCTGATATACATAATCCAATTTATGATATGAAAATGATATGTAAATAATGTAATAATAATAACAATAATACATTAATAAAATGTATTAATCATAAAACCATAATATAAAACCATAATTATTAATATAATATATTAATAAAGTATTCTGCATATCAACAATCTGTTGTCAAGCAAAAATATAGTTTACAATATATATATATATATATATATATATATATATATATATATATATATATATATATATATATATATATATATATATATACATATTTTTTTATCTTTTTTGTCTTTGGGCATTGTCTTTCTTTTTCTTTTCTTTTTCTTTTCTTTTTTGTAATGTTTTTCTTTATACAAGCTCTAGGATTCAACCTAAAACCATGCTTTTTGATTAGAACAATTAAGTAATGCATTTTTCATTTAATGACACATCATTTAACTTTTTACAGTGCATTTCGACCATATGCAGTATGTACAGTATACAGTGCACATCATGCACATTTTCTGGATGTCCTGTTCCTCTAAAACATGCAACATAAAACAAATCACACTGTAAGAAATAATGTATGACATACTTGATTTTAATCATGTGACAATAATGTAGCATACAATGATTTGAAATATTTATTGTTGCATACGTGCAAAAATTATGTTTACATATATTTTTTTTAACAATATGAAGTAGTAGACAGTACGGTATGCAGTGTGCTAGTATTCCATTCTAATATTGTTGTTTTGTACTTCAGGGCTAAAATACTTCATACATTTTATATCCAATTATTATAAATAGGTTTATATTTTTTACCATTCCTTATTTTTGCAAACAATCTGAACTGAAGAAACTGAAGAGACAGAGAGGGTTATGGGAAATGAGTGTTCACCTTTCTTTCTTTTCAGTGGGCTCCAGGTGACTTAGATTTATTGACCTGTCCAAATCAGAGGTGGTGACCCACATCTCATGCTTGATGACCTTTCTACAGAAAGGGGACTGACATCATTCTGTACGTTATTTACAGCAGCGGTCTGACCTCTCACTATGACCCGCGGGGCACACTGACTACCTGCAGAGAGAGTAAATGGACCTATGTGTCCTCGGGGACAGGCTACACAACTCCCTAGTTGATTTCTTAAAGCTTCTTTCTCTCTTTTCTTAACACACATGCACATAAACACGTTCACACACACTAGAGACTACATACTGATATATTTCGTTTTTATATGAAGCTAATTTAATTTTCTATACAAAAACCCTAGACTTTTTTCTGAACCCTTCCCTTTACATAAACCATTTGACATTTTTAATTTTATATATATATATATATATATATATATATATATATATATATATATATATATATATATATGTACATAGTAAAAAAAAAAAAAACTTTTTTATACCGTTTTCATTATTGTCTCCACAATTGTTACAGCAGCATATTTCCATCAATTGGATTTCATAGAGAGCACGAAATGTATGAAATCAGTCCAGATCAGGGATGGAAAATAATGGAGACTTGAAAAAATGCCTCCCACATTCAAGAGCAGAAATCAAAGGCCCCATGCTCAATTAAACGAAATCTATTACAATCACACACATTTCTGTTGAGCATATGAATGCAATTGCCATTTGAGGCATTTATGTCAGTCATCTGAATCCTAAAACCTCTACAATCTTGCAGATTTTATCACCATAAACAAAAAAGTCCAGATACGATGCAAGTAGGGGATTCATTTTGTAAACAGCTTCAGTGATTATAACAGGGGTTTTTGCGAATGTGCAGAACTTGTGCTGAACTGAAATAACTGGCCACTTCGGTGATGGGGAATGTTATTTGCTCAAATCAGTTATTTGCTAATTTTAATAAACATTTAGCTTTTTAATGTTGCTGAGATATGTAAAGTATTGATTTTGTAATGCATAAAAACAAAATGAACTAATTAATAAATTAGTTCAAAAACTTATTTTGTCTGCGTAAACTATAAAGAATATTACATGCATTAAAAAAAACTTCTGTTGATCAACATTAATACAATATCAGCAGAAATAGTCAACAATATTGTCAAAGCATTTTAAAAAGCATTTGGCCATTTGGTGAACAAAATACTTTTACAACCCCATTCAAATAAACAAATATATGTTCACTTATACATGTACTGTGTTAGCCAGTTCCTTTTTTAAGAGTATGTTTAAAAAATATGTTACAATACGTTATCATCATCAGGGACTGAAAACATTTGAGAATCTACAAGTAGAATGATTCATTATTTGTTGTTTTATTATTTTGTTTATGCTGTATTAATGGTCTTCTACTCTCATCCCCAAATAAGCAGTGGGATTATTATTTTTTTTTTTTGCTGTTTATTAACCGCCCATTTTTTTTGTGTCAATAATCTCTATCTGAATGCTTAGAAAAACACATTAAGAATGACATCAGTGGTTTTGTTGAGTTTATACATATATGTATTGAATACAGATACATATAAACAAAGACCTGTGTAAAATTATTTTGGTGGTTCTTTTAGCCTCAGGAAAGAAATCCAGCTCCGGCATGTTTTCTCTGCATCAGTGTACATTATATACTCTTCATTTGCATACTGCAGCGCGAGCGCAATTAAAATGAACTTTTAATTTCTTAAAAGTAAATTAGTTTTGCATGTGATGCGTGCAAATGTCGGGATAATGGGTGCTTTTTAATGAGCACCAAAGCTGAGCGCATCCGATAAACTCCAGAAGAAGGCAGGGGGGGTGGGGAGGGGGAGGTGGTGAATCGAGTCAGGGGACGTTCAGAAGGACTGCACCATCACTTTCCCTCCGCTCTCATGTGCCTCTCTTCTCAGTGTGACCTCAGGGCTAGAGGTGGCTTTTGTGCAGCGAGAGGAGCCGATGTCACAGGCTGAACAGGTGCACACAGAGAATGGGTTTCGTGTTGTTCTGCCACGGCTGCATAGAAAAACGTGCACTCTTGCCCATCTACTTGCTGCCCTGAGTTGCCATTGCCGTCTGCCTGAAAATATCATTGAGTACACACACTCACACATGATCAAATACACACACATGTTAAAATGCATGGGCAGATTGCTTGTTGCTCTCTTGAAGGGATATTCATGAAGCTGACCCTGCACACTGTAGCAGTAGCAGAGTGTGTTGCTAGCTCAGCTGCAGGTGTGTTCAGTATCGGACTCCATGGTCCACAGATCCACGTAAAGAGCATATGACTGCCCAGGGCCTTCTGGAAATTTCACTTATCTAGTTTCCAGTGCAGTGAATCCATTTACATTTATGAATTTTGTCAGACACCATAATTTTATGAAGCTACAAGAATGATTTTTGTGTGCAAAGAATAGTAGTATCAATTGACTATAACATATATGAGAGATTTATTTTTCCTTGAGAAAATTTTAATGTGCTGTATCTGATATTTATCCAATACAATCGATATTGTATTGATTCAAATTGGTAATCGAATCGAATAGCAAGCTTGTGAATGGGAACTGAATCATGAAATTTGTCAAAACCCAGAAAAATAACATCTGGATTCCAAAGCGACATTACTCATTTTCATTTAGTTTAACTTGATACACTAAAATAACTAAAACTGAAAATGTAAATAAATTGATTAATTTATAACTAAATTAAAATTTAATTAAAACAGATAATATAAAAATGAAACCTCATTCCAAATATTAAAAAAACTACACTAGTATGTCAGTGATAGAAAATATAACAATGAATTGAATGTTAAAATATAAAATAAAATTTAAATAAAAACAGTATAATATATACCCCGGTAGTCAAAAGCATGGAATAATTGAGATTTTTTTAAATGCTTTTGAAAAAAGTCTCTCATGCTCACAAAGGCTGTATTTGATTAAAAAACACTAACCCTTTTTTAATAACAAAATGTTTTTTTAGCAGAAAATCTGCATATTACTATGGTTTTGAAGGATTATACCGAAGGCTGGAGTAATGATGCTGAAAATTTCAGCTCCGTCGTCACAAAATTACATTGGAAAACATATTAAAAATGAAAACAGTTATTCTGAATTACAAACATTTCACAATATAACTGTTTTTGCTGTATTGGTGATCAAATAAACGCAGCCTTGGTGGGCATAAGAGACTTCTTTCAAAAACATAAGAAATGCTTTATTATTCCAAACTTTTGACCATCAATGTATATCCATAAAATAAAACCCTGCTTTCCATACCTTTGAAATCCATCCTGCACACTTTTATCCTTCAAACGCTCTGTCAGAGCTTTCTTGTGAAAGTTTCCAAAAACACATCCACATTCAAACTGTGTGTGCATGTTTATGTGTTTGTGTAAGAGGAAGATGTTATTTTGCAGATGTGCTGCATACTTGATATGTTCACAGCATGGCTTGGTGAAGGGTCTATCTATTGTTTCTGCTTGGAGACAGCCTCGCACTCACTCATTCGCTCACCCACACAACACAGCTGCACAGGCCCAGATGAGGGCGGTTGTACCTGAGAGGCAGAACTGGCGCGAGCTGCATGCTAAAACCTAATCAGCTAATGTTGATAAAGGAGGTGGGGTAGGGACATCTGTTCACACAACACAAACCTCATTTGAATCACATGATGAAATGACTCACATCTGGTGAATTGGAAAATATTCTCCAGCTTCTCAGGCTCCTCTTCTCTCTTCTCCTCTTGACTTTCCTGCGCCTCGCTTGCTTTCGGCTATGCCTGTTTTAATTTCAGAATGAAGCTGGAAACATTTTATATAAGGCCACGCTGAGAGCCCCGCAGTCCTGTGCAGCTTGGTACACACAGCTTGGTGCTGGTTCCTAAAAACAATTAATTTTCTTCATAGAGAAATAGCTTTTGAATGATAACATATAAATATTTGAAGACAGACCCACAAGTTCCAGTGTTGTAAAGCAATTATATATGCTTCTGCTGAAGTCACAAGCGTTTTAAGCTTCACTTTACAAAAAAATATTGTTTAATGGTCAAATTCCAGATAAAGAACTACACTACCCATAATCCCAAAGAGTGGTCCACCAATTAGAGAAATCGCTGTTGCTGCCATGACACAAATTTGAAAGCTGACCTCCGTAACAGCTTTTTTTAATATTGTTTCTATATATATATATATATATATATATATATATATATATATATATATATATATATATATATATATATATATATATATATTGATGTTTTATAATGTTGATGAATAATACATTTGATCATTCAAGTTTCAATTTGAATCTGGCTGGTTTTGTTCAATATTTCAAAATGTTTTTTAGAATTGTTCTTCCTTGTAAGTACTCGTTGTAGAATCCTTTAAATGTGTAAAAATATTGTATATTAAGTGGAATGAATACTGTGTTTTTGGACACCCTGCTAATTTGGCACATCACGTTTGACATGCTACAGTATATAGCATGGAGGTATGGGTATGATGCTAGATTTTGGCCACAGCATAATTACTGTGGGTGATGCCAGCAAGTAAACAAAGGCATATTGCCGCTCATCTGGTGTCAGGTAAAGATGCAGCTGACAAATTTTCCTTTTACAGTTTTCAGATGGTTGACATAATAATCATTACACTGATCAGCTACAGTACAACATTAAAACCATTTAGGTCCCCCCTTGTGCTGCCAAAACAGAACTGGTGCATTGAAGCATAGACACCACTTGACCCATGACTTTCTTCTTTCAGAAGAATACAGTCGGAGTTCATTTTAAAATGAAATATGAATAAAATATCCTGGCTCTTTCAAGCTTTATAATGGCAGTGAATGGTGGTTAATATTTTGAAGCAAAATAGATAATAATAATGAGAGAGTGGTGTTATTTTGCTTCAAAATCTCAACCACTATTCCCTGTCATTATAAAGCTTAGAAGAGCAAGGACAATTTTAATATAGACATATATATATAATTCCAATTGTATTAGTCTGAAAGAAGAAAGCCATATACACCTAGGATGGCTAAAGGGTGAGTAATCATTAGTTTTCATTTTTGGATAAACTATCCCCAAGTTGCAAAGTGGGACCTCCATGGATTGGATTATTTGGTCCAGCACATCCTATAGATGCTCAGTCAGATTGAGACCTGGAGAAGCATCAGGAAATCTAGCCTGAGATCAAGATCTAAAATTAAGATCTAGCCAGCACTATCTGACCCTTGTTAAAGTACCTCAGAATTTTTTCACTTCCAATGCATGAAATTTAAGAACTGAATTTACACTAATATATCTCACCCCTAGACAGGTGCCATTGACTTCACCAGTCAGTGTTTTAATGCTGTGGTTGATCAGTGTATGCAATATAGTGTATACTGACTTTCCAGACATACTTAGATAAATAAATGACAAACTCCTGCCATTTTCGTGTGCAATATTCATCTGGCAGTCAGTGGCCCTGTTTTCATGCTGAAGGGAATTCTCATAGGTTTTATGAATATATGAAAGCACACCTGTGATAATGGAACAGTGTTCATTTGTGATGAATGCTAACTGATGCTGCTAATAAACAAATAACTGTCAATCACCAAAAGTGAACAGATTGGACTTACCCTTGGCATATGGGAAGGTTTTGTTTTAATCATTTCCACATTCTTTGTAAAGATTAGACAGGAGTATTACTGGGATACTTGCAGTCCCAAAAACAAGACACGTCTAGCATGTGTATGCCACTGATTCAGTTTTGTGCCCAACTGGAGGAGGGGAAAAAGTTGAAGATATAGTATTTCGAGGAAGTAGGCAGTATTGTGCAATCGTTAGTTCCAATTTAGATTACAGTCCATCAATTTTTACCTTGTGAAGTGAAAAAGCTGTGTGTCTGTAAGGCTGCATTTACACTTGGCATTAACATGCGACCTGCTGTATCCGGATGTTGTTCACATATACATTGAAAAGAAAAGTGTAAACGCACTTCTGATCGGAATGCTATCTGATCAGCATGTCCTGTTCCAGAGGTAGTAAAAGACGCATTGGGATCGGATCTCAGTGTAATGTAAACACAATAAAGCCATCGTGTCTGCATTTGCAGGTGGACGTCACACAAAAAAACGCAGCCTCTCTCGTGAACTGTCCGAAGAGAGACGAAAAACACCCGTTTGGAGCGCTAATGAGACTCCTACACTTCTTTTTGCTTTGTAAAATGTCCCGCCACTTCAGGTTGACTTTGCACTGGGCCTTTCTCTGTAGACTTATTTAAAGGGGTGGGGTGGGGGGTGGGGGGGGGGGGGGTGAAATGCTCGTTTTCACTCAATATCCTGTTAATCTTGAGTACCTATAGAGTAGTACTGCATCCTTAACAACTCCAAAAAGTCTTTAGTTTTATTATATTCATAAGAGAAAGATAGTCTGTACCGATTTTTCCCGGAAAAACACGACCGGCTGGAAGCATGACATGTAGGCGGAGCTAAAGAATCACGAGCGCCAGTAGGCTTTTGCGTTGAGTGCATTTGGAAGCTTGAGGACAAAACCAACCAAAACAAACCATGGCTAACAGTCAGATTCAGCGTATATTTATGATCCAGAATCAGATCCAGAGGCTGAAATTTAACAAGAGCAGCATCAGCAACGACGTCTCTGTGTGGTATGTACTGAAACTGTATATATATGCTTAGCAGTTTTGGAAAATGACTAAGTTTCACTTTGTCGTCTTTTTTTTTTAATTTAATTTTTTTTTTTTTTAAGCTGTACATGTGGATAGTGCAGTTTGATGACAACATCACATGTTGTTTACTTGATGTGCTTACGCGCTGATAGCTAAGTTAACAACACAGAGATATTTGAAGCAGTTTTACTCAACGCCTGCGGTTCCAACACACGATCATGACCCTTTTCCTTTGGGACTGCATTATCCTTAAAAAATAAACGATGTGCAAATCCGTCGTCAAACTGGGCCTTGTTTGTAAAACAAGCATCTTCGAAATGCAGGGAACAAACAAAAACACTTGCACAACTTTGTTGATGCTCTGTGAAAATAAACTCCATCCACTGGTCCCTTAATGCTGTTTTTCTTTTGGTAATCTGTGCAGGGTTGTCTTGCCCTGGCAACCAAAAACACACTCCTTTTGTGACATTTCGCGACGCTCTCGCTCTGATCAGTGAATCTCTGTGCTCTCAGTGCTCTGCTATACGGGAGCGCGCGCTCTTCCGGCAGACGTGCCCTCAGGACCCATATAAGGAAATTACGCTCCATCTAACGTCACACAGAACCATACTCGAAAAAAACTTTCCGAAACTTGTGACAAACCGGAAGGAGTATTTTTGGAACAGAAATACTCCTTCAAACGTACAACTTAATTTTTGAAACTTTGTCCATGTTTAGCATGGGAATCCAACTCTTTAACAGTGTAAAAAACTCAGTATGCATGAAATAGCATTTCACCCCCCCTTTAAATATTGCGACAGATCTGATCGGTTATCCAGATAGAAAAGTCAGTTGATGTTACCAAGTGTAAATGCGTTGTGTTATAAGGTGTTTTAACTTTAAAGGTGCCATCTGTAATGTTTGGAAAAAAAAATTCAAGTCATACTCCACATTCCATAACAGAAGGGGGCAGTATGCCTCAATAAAGTGAATTGGTCTACTCTAGAGTAACAAACGAGAAACGGCATAGTCTCTATGCTCCGCCCCTACCTTCACAACAACACTACAGCCATAGCCGAAGCCTAACTGTGCGTTCACACCGCCGGCGTCTAGAGCGTCAAAAATCGCTCTTGCCGCTCTGCTCACGACGCTGCAGAAAGATTTGTGAGCACTCAGACGCTCTAACGTAGATCGAATGCTTATTTTGTATTTAAAGCGGCCGCAAAGCAAACAAGCTTGTTGATCTCGTGCAGACTAACCACGAGGAGTTATAAGTTAACCTCATTAAATATTGTTGTGGACGAAATATTAGGATCCTTTACTTAAAATGAACAATCTCAGACACCTTGGTCCACATATCACTTTTAATTAATTTTTTATGTCCCTGTACGCAAACAGGGACACATCATAGATTAATACGAACGCTAAACAGCAATAATCAACCTGTCCTTTATTCTGCTTGGGAACTAATGTGCCAACTCTCAAGCATTCACCGTGAGACACACGCAGTTGACTCTTTTCACACGCTTTCACGCCACACATCAATTTTTTCACACACAGAAAAACCACGAAGCAAAGAGGACACGGAGACCAACAGACTAGACAGAGCAGGTTAGTTATGATATAATAAAATGGGTAACGTTAAGTTATAGCTAGCTAATTATCAAACGCAGCTACGGTTAGCCATCGCTAACATTAGCACGTTTATCGAACAGCCTTCGATACATTTCTATGTTATAACTTCCCGAAAACAAATACACAAACATATAAAACAAACTTCTAGTGAAATACAAATAGCATCTAACTTACCAATCCAAAAGAAATGTTGCAAGTTCGGAGTCGAACCTCATTTCTTTCAGGTCCATCAGTTGTTTCCAGCGATGGAAAGCAGTGCCGATGTTTACTCTGGTTCGGCTCCTTTTCTTATAGGATTTGATTTGTGATTCCGAGCCCTTGCCAAGGGCTTGAGCCATAATTTCTCTCTCTTCCCTGAACTGAAATGAAGTACTGGTCTGTACTTTCCACATGATTGACATCAGGTTCAGGTACGCCCACAAGCCGTGCGAGTTATTCGTGTATTGCAGTTTGGCTGGTGGTTACGTTGCCTGCATACCGCCTCCCATGGCCGAAACTGGTATTACGACACCTGTCAGGCCGGGGCTAGTAATGCTAATGCTAATTAAGGTTGATATCTTTGCAGCACTATAACTTGACATTTTTTTAATGACATTATCGCCCTTATTTCTTCTCATTCTTTTGATGCATGTAGGTCATGTTATGGATATCTTTACCTCAATTTTTGCATATGGCACCTTTAAACCATTTGGCCTTCTGTTAAAAATACCAGTTTATAATCCATAATAAAGCTTCCTCAAGTTAAAAAGTCCTTCCACTGGTGTCATCAAAATCCACCTGTATATTTGTTTAGAATAGTTTTAAATTAATCATCTGAGAAAGTAATATAGAAGGACTGTTTTTCAGCCAGAAACAAAGGTTTGAAGTTGAAAATGCCATGATGATTTTTTTATTTAATTTATTATTATTTTTTTTTTTTTACAAACATGCTATTTTTTGCTTCACTGGAGCCGTGTGGGTTACTGGTGGATTGTTATGATGTTTTTATGATCTGTTTGGACTCTCATTCTGACGGCACCCATTCAATGCAAGTGATGTAATGCTAAACTTCCCCAAATCTGTTCCATGAAGGAACTAATTGAAAAAGCACCATAAAAGTAGTTTACCTAATTTGTGCACTATGTTTCATATTGTGCTTTGAAGCCATATGACAGTTTTGTGTAATGAACAGATTATAATTTGTGGCAGCATTAAGTGCAAATATTTCCTTGAAAAATCTTTCTGGAAATCCTCCTCAGATACCCCCTCAGTCTGTCCAACATCCCTGCTTCCAGCATGGTAATATAATAAGTTGGTTAATAATATTTTACCTGAAGTACACACCAGTACATCACAGTGACCCCATTTTCACAATGTGTATATTACACACACTGTTATAGATGCAATAATGAGCTGACATGTTATTTAAACAACGCATCAAGTGTATATAATGATTTGACATTTTCCATAAACTATAGATGTTGTTTAGGTAAAGTTTATACTGATGATAATTTGTTTTACACAATAACATATTTTCCATACCATGGTTTTTAGGAGTGAACCGTATGGTGGTGAGTAACTTTCTAACCTTAATATTAGAGGATTATAATAGTTTGTAATAATTTTTAACTTCACATATTCATATGTTTCTTTACCCCACCATGTTGGTAGTGTTACAGCTCTTCTGGCTGTTCTTCTTATCTTGGGAAAATTACCAAGAAAACACATACACACTCTCAAAAGCAAGTTCAGGGTTCACTGTGTGTAGTAAAGGCACACAGAATTAATAAAGTGATTGCCATAGAGACAGTAATCATAGCAATATGTCTGTTTGAAGCCTGTTTAAAGAAGTAAACTACTGATAAGAGAGTTGAAGCTCATATTTTTTGGAATATTATAATTTTTTTGTTTAGTTGACTACAGTAAAAATTCAAAAAAGTGTTTTTTCTTAGAAATTATGTTCTGTGGTAATCAACTGTCTGACAGAAATGCTGTCCGGTAAGGTATTGAATATTATATTGAACCTGAAACATTTATTTATTTAGATTAAATAAATAAATAAATAAAAACTCTTGCTACTTTTCAAAAGCCTTTTATGTGTTTTACCTTTTTCCTAGACCCAGACTTTCACATACTGTATGAAAAATCTATAATTGTCACATTTTAGATACTGTCATAACCCAACAAAAAACTGAGTGAAATTAACAAAAAAACTAATAAATTATTATAAATTATGTATATAACATATATCAAAATATACATCAGTATACATCTCCTGTGGTGCACCGTATGTCCATTCTAATTTGAATAAATATTATTTCTTGATATATTTATTATATAAATATATTAAATTAAATTCATTTTATTTTATATATTCATTTATTATATTTGTTTTAACTATAAACTAGACATAAACCTAAATATTCAAGTTCAGTATATTAAGATTTTGTCCAAATATGTGTCTGTGGTATTTAAAATAGGCTAAGCATCCCACTCCTGATAATAATCTGTAATAACACACACAAGCCACTACCCACATCAAACAATGACCAACTGAGCTCAAATTAGCTTCAGTTGTAGACAGCAAGGTACATTAAAGGTTTCTCTGCTTCTGTTTTCCGTAGTATGAGTGGTGAATTATGAATGGCTTGGTCCCTCTCCCCAGGCAGTGAGCCCATCGTAATTGCATCCTGGACAGCTGGCGTGTGGTGGCTGTGTTTGGATCCGTCTGTGAGGGGACCGGGGACATGTGTGAGGACGCATCACACATGAGAGCAGAAGAATATGAGAGGACACAAAGACACATTTCACATGCATACACACAAAGTGTTTTTAATGCATGCACATTAGAATCAGATCTATAGAGAATTTCATTAATGCACCTGTGCAAATGCATCATCTAGTGTTTTACTTGGTGGTCAAGATTCTCTTACTGTGTGCGTGCATATGTTTGTTTGTGTATGTGTGTGTCTGTGTGTGCATGTGTGGCGTTTGGGCGTGCATATTTTCTTTGTACACGAGTGGTGATTAGCACAGCTCTGCCAATCACTGAAATTTACATTAAACCTGAAATTAATTTCATACTTTTTTCTCTCTTTAATTATGCCGACATCTGCTGTGAAGCTGAGCTGCGCACATGAATTTTAATAACTCTGTGTGTGTTTTTTTTTTCTCCAATTCCCTCTGAACTTTGGGGGGAAAAGGCTTTGTTCATGATGCTTTTACCCCTCCTAGAACACAAAGAACTGTTGGAGGAGAAAAGACATGATCAGTTTGTCTCCTGCCTCTAATTCACACTGCACTTTTATCATCATAGCATCTTAAATGAATACATTACTCATATATATTCACTCTCCTTTGTTCATGATGAAAAATAAAGGGAAGCTTTTATGCATGTATCATGGTCGTTCTAAGATGTGTGCTTTTTACCATCTCAAGCTAAACTGATATATTAATTAGGGATGTCAGCATAATGTGATGCAATTTAAAGAGATTTATAGAATCAAGAAAAATTTGACATAAAAAATAAAACATGCCACCTGACTTTCATACCATTCGTTCAAATTAATTCAAATCTTGAAATATCAGTGTCATGGTGTGATGCATTTTTAAACTCTAATTATCTAATTAAGAAGAATGCTTTGATATAAATATGCCTACAGAAAGGTAATAGGGTTGACTTGTTTTAACAGTTTTTGAAAGTGAAAAAAGTTAACTAAAACCATAAAGAAAATTACTTGCAATAAAGAAGGCATTAACCGAAATAAGGTAAAATAAATTACTAAAACACAACAAATTTATACAGAATCTTTCATTTAAATCAAAATGTCTTTCCATATATTATATAATATGGTAAAATTGTTTTAAAATTTTAAGTATGGTAAAATTTAAAATTGTTGTTGTTTATACATCGATGGCCATTTAGAAACGTAAGGCTGGGAAAAGCCACAAGCCACCAGAAAGAAAAACTGAAAATAAATGTTATAATCAATTGATTTTTTTACTGGAAAAAAAAAAAAAGTATAAGTTTCTACAGTTGTCAGTTATTACATTATCAGTTATCAGTTATTTTATTAAGTCGTTATTTGCATTTTTGGGGGGGGACGCAAACACAACCAAATATCATCTGTTTGGTATAATGACCCACCAGATGTTCCACTGAAGACCACATTTATAGCAGTTTGACCTGTCCCTCTGCTGAGCACAGCCCATATAACATAGTCTGGGCTAAAGAATCACAGACTGTTGTTCACTTGCTCCACTGGGTGCTCTGTGTTTAGCGGAGCTTCATCTGTCTTCATATCCGTGTCATCTCCTAACAAGTGTTTAAACAGGGCACCTGCCTACTGCTTCAACAAAGCCACCAGGCAGACAGCCTCATCTCTCCATGAGCCTGATTTCCCCTGCTGTGGATGGGCCATTCATCACACACACAACTAACAGACAATACAGACAGGACAACAGGTCAGCTGCTGGGTCACCCCACACTATAAGCTATAATAAAGCTGTGTTGTTTTATAAATGCTTATTAGCCACATAACCTAAGGTCATACTGAGACATGAGAATATAATATATGACACGCAACATACAAAACATAAACATGTTGTGCATGCAAAACAACTTTTTTATACTGATATTTGATGTGATTCCGATTTTTTTTTCCTAGGGCTGATAATTTTACACTTCACTACTAACACATTTACCTGACCTTACATTGCAAATGTTTCATTTAGTGCACCATTTGTCAGTAAAGGAAGGATAAACCTTGTCTAAGAAAACATTCCTTAATGACAGTTTTATTTAGAAATGTGTGTGTGTGGGTGTGGGTGTGGGTGTGTGTGTGTGTGTGTGCGTGTGTGTGTGTGACGCTTTCATCAGTTATTTGTATTCTCATTCTGACAGCACCCATTCACTGCAGTGATGTTTTACAGTCCAAAAAAACTATGACAGATTGCAATAATATGCTGGAAAAAATGGGGACAGCATGAGTGTGTATAGAACATGCAGATATTGATCTAACTGTTGAAGATGCATGAAGTGGCCGTATACAATCAGCTTCTTTGATGGAAGAGACTGGAAAGTGGTCTGCTGGAAGACTGCACAGGGGGTCAGAGGTCATAACCAAGTTATTGCAGCTAAAGGGGGTCAAGTTGGTTTTGGAAATATGGTACATTCACATATTTGACCTTACCAGCTGGTAGTCTAAAATCAACCATATAGCCAAGCTTTGACCAGGTAGAAACATGTAAAACTATGGTATTTTTTCCAGCAGGGCATCTCTCCCCTCTACATAAACTTCACAAAACTACATTGTAAATAATGCAAGGAGAAATCTAACTGCCCAAAAATAACAGCTCTCAGACAAGCAAGGTAAATACAGCTATAAGCAGCTCTACAGAAAACAGTAATGTCATGATTTGGCTAAAGTTAATTTAATATTGATTCAGTGTACTTCTATTACAGTTTCAATATTGCAAAGATAGTGTTATTATCCGATTTGGTCATTGCAGTGAAATCAACAATATGACTGAATAATTGTTTTTTTAAACATTATAAATGTACAGTACATGTGGTAGGACCTCTTTGCACTTAAAAAACAACAACATACGGATACTCATGAGATCACATTGGATAAGGTGAGCGTGGTACACTGAGGACGGGTGTGAGATGTGCAACCCTGCTCTGACAGCTCAATCACGTTCCAATCACACAAAAGATCTATTGATTAGCATGCTGAGAGATGAACGATCTCTGTCTCCAACTCTCTCTGCCTCGCACCGCAGACCCAGGTATTAATGAGGAGACTTGTGGCTGCAGACTTACTGAGCTACTGAGTCTCTACACACTTCATCAATCCCTCTTATTCACTCGCACTGAATGTGGCCAGAACAATGAGACCCTGCAGACTGACTCTCTGGACAAACACCATCAGCAATTGACAAATCCTGCTTCTCTGCCTGCAGTGGACCTGGGAAAACGAATGTGAGACTGTAAAGAATGTTAGGAGATGGCTTTTTCAACTGCTGTTTTTGAGTATTAAAACAAGGTTGCTGTAAATTAGGTTGCTTTGTAATGAGCTATGTTAGTTTTGCTTCTGTAGCTACATGTAGGTTTTGATTTCTGTTTGTTTGTCTGCTATGTTTGACGATACAGTGTACTAAACACATTTCTCCTGAAGTAATTTATGCAGAGCTGTAATGAAGATGTTCAAGTATCTATTTTAACCTCAAAGAATGCTTGTACGATTTGTCAACTAAACCTACAAAAAAAAAAAAAAAAAAAAAAAAAACTGGTGACGCCTGATGAAGAATAATAGAGTCACGGGCAATGAAACGAGAACCAAGTTCTTTAAAGGCCGTGTTGCATTGTTAATTTTTCAATTAATTTGTACAATTTGCTTGTTGGTTATAAACATTTAAGCTGTTATCCATTGTATTTTATGTTGTTGGGTATCACAAAACAGAATATAATACGAAAAAGTAGGTACCATCTTACAGCGCTTTGCAGCGATTCTCCTTTCCCCCACAATGCATTGCATTACGTCACGTTGGGGAGAGAATTTACCAAACCCCGCCTTGAGAGCATTGAGAGTGACTAGAGAGACGAGTAGTAGATGAGAGTATTCAGATTATAAATAAATAGATAAATACATAGATAGATAGATAGATAGATAGACTAAATATATACAGTAGATAGATAGATAGACAGACAGACATACAGACAGATAGATAGGAATCGACCAACAGCGTCCAAAACGCACTACCATGGGACAGCACCGCCCACACAAGCACCTGCCAAACACAGCGACAGACACGCGGTTATGTTTGCAACAACATTTTCACCGGAGGAAGAGATAAACGCTTAGAAACGACAATATAGCTAGCATGATGCCTTCTATTTCTAGATGACAAAGACAAAGTTTACCAGTTCTACGACACTATGACAAAGGTTACCGGTATATCCGAACTAACGTCATGAATACTGCCACTAGATATAAAGAAAACATTGATTTTTCACTCGGTGCTATTAAATGACAGTAAACAATATATGTGTCGTTATTGTGCACTGCTGCTCATAGACTAGCTCCAGTGCTCATTGCTGCATTGCTAAATGATAGCAACTCACAAGGACACTCTTCATCAACTCTCCACTCATTCTCTTCGGACCATGCATTTAATTGGCTTTGACAGACATCAGTTCTTGGCAATTCCTCATTTGCCCTCTCATGTCTGGCTGGTTCAAAATTACATGGCTGCGGGCCATCATACATGTTGGTTCTTGCCACCTCTTCCTCATCCCAGTCAGTTGCTATAGTTCTGATGCTGCGTTCCAAGAAGGTTTTTGAGCTCGTAATCACTTTTTCATACCACGACTAACGACTTTATACTGTTCCAGGCACGTTATGCCAAACTTTCTGAGCGCAAGGAATCGTAGCTAGATTATTTATTTTATTGCAACGTTACATTAACCTAAAAATGTTTCAACATGTACCACTTGCACAAACACTGCATCCATAGGCAGTATTATTCGTATGGGCTGTCATCGTTGTTTTGCGTGCTGTGTGACGTCAGAACTCAGATTACATCGATCTAGTACGAGTTTACGGGTGGGAAGTCACAGGTTTGACTGCCGTTCCAGTGCACTTTCACCAGTAAAAGGTTGGAAAAACACGGGTTACGGGTTGCTTGGAATGCGCATCATACTAGGCTGAGGCTACCTTTCCTCCACTTCTCCCCAACCTGACGTCATCACCGAGTTGCGTAAAAAAACCTGTTAATACCAAAAACATAAAAAACTGGTCTTTAAGACAATTTCTGAGACATTTTAAAAATGATATAAATATCTTGAGTGATTTATGTACCCATTAATCGAAAGTGGTAGTTAACTTGCAACATGGCCTTTAAGTTATCAAAAGCAGCTAAACAAAGGAGCTCCTAGCTTTAGTACTTGAAGCAGCACTGTTTTACATGTGACCAGTATTTCATTTTACATTGCATGCCGTTTCTGATTTTTGTCTGATATTTATACAATATATTATAGTTCAGCAATATTAAACAAGCAAGAGTGCTGTTTTTTCCCCTGAATATCTGCACGAATACAAATATGACATTGATTTTATTTTATACAGTAGTTCAATAAACAAGAACTTAATGCTGTGTTAAATATTATAGACAATATTGTATGTTTTGTTCAATATCGCAAATGAAAATTATTCCAAACAAAGCCCTGAATGAATCTGCATTTTTCTTTCAACAACTCGAGTGAGACAATGATCCAGTGACTCAATCATAAAGACTTCATTTGCTTCACCTTTGAAACAATCAGTCATTTCAATGAATTGGTTGAATGAATGATTCACTCATTAAGACGCCATCTACTAGCAATTGTAAAATATCATTTTTTTTAATTTTTTAAATAATTTTATATTTTAATATTTGTAAAAAAAAAATAATATCCATTTATCACTATTTATGCAATGTTGAATATAAATAGTTCAATGCTTTTCTCATTTCACATAAAAATGATTTGAATTTCTGCGGGTAATTGTAATTTCTCAGCCAAAACCGATGTGTAATTATTTGGTGATTATTTTACTTTTCTGAAAGCTATCTTTATTGCTGAGTAATTTTTTTTTACTCAACCTGTCCCAAGATAATACAGTATATAGTACAGTAGATAAACATAAATTACATTTTTATTACATTTTTTTGTGATAATGATAACCATATCTTAATTTTTAAATCCTTATTAAATAAAAGCAACAATAAATAACATTCATATTATTATTGTTGTTTTGTTTGTTGTTGTTGATGCTGAATTGATCATACTGAATGTGCTCCACAAAAACAGTTGCACATGATCATATTTGTGCTTTTCTGGGAACAAACTTTACTTTTCAGAGGATTTTTGCAAAGACTTTTACACAACTGGTCCCAAGATTGTTTTAGTGGATATATGACTACTAACAAGGTCATGCTAGCCAGCAAAACCTTGGCCTGATTGCTTAAATGTCCAAATGCTTTCTGAAATAAAGACACTGCAGTGCTGACAGAAAATAAACAACTGCCTCTACTTATTAGTTTCTTTCTTCCACTCATTCATACAGCCAGTATCTTGTATTATTGTTTTATATGCCAACTGGATCGTTTAATCCTCAGGGTGTCAGCATTCCTACATGCAATTAAACCCACTGCAGCTCTCCACATGTTATACACACTTGCTCACGCAGTGGATCATGCAGGTTCTTGCAGGGGCAGTTGCATTAAACCCTGTTTAGAGAGCAATGCGACCTTTTCCACTGCCCCAGCGGTCCACTCATCTTTCCTCTCCCCCATCTGTCCATCACAGACACACATGCACCAGGGGAGACCCCGTCAGCAGCACATCAGCCTTGATTGGTAGCATCTCACACTCACCCATCCCCTTTCATCTATCAACAAAACATGTTTTTTTTTTTTTTTTTAATCTTTTTGACTTCCTCTGAATCGGTATCAAATTCTCAATCCAAAAAACATTCAGTCCATTTGCATGGTAATCACAACTTTATTTCTCAGAATTGTGTAATACATCACAACGATCTCATAACAGTGAATGAATGTCTTGCAATTAATTATGACAATATCTCAAAAAAATTATTTTACATGTCTGTATGTCTCATTGTGACTTTGTCTTACAATGTCTTGACTTAAAAAAATTTTTTTATCTCACTTTCATTCATTCAGTTGGTTTTTTCTAATTTAGATTAAATTTGAAAGAAGCAATATGAATAAATCCTAGTAATCAACTGCAAAATTGTCTAATGTGGGATGCTATAATGAGGGATTTTAGTCTGATATTTGACTAAAAACAAACTATGTGGAAAACTATATTTAAATTAAAAAAAAATATTTTATTGTTTTTAAACGGGCATTATGCCATTGGTAAGACCTACATAACATAGCATAACATTTTTCATAACTAATAATCATGTTGGCCCATTTTCTACCACACAACATCTAAAGGGAATGCTGTATGTAACAGATACACTCTGCAAAATATTTTCTGTATGCATAAAATAAAACATTTCAGATATGGTGGTGGGCTATTTTAGTACAGCTGTACCTGTGAAAAAAGATTTTCCAACTCCTTTATTCGAGGACCAAGCACAAAAGTGCTAGAAATGTATTTAGTTTGGGGGGATGTACATGTACGGCAAACGTAATAAATCTGGGAAATAAACCCTTACAATTTAATACTAATAATCTCAGTACAGTCTGTATGCCTTCTGTTCCTGACTGTCTGCACCCAGTGTGTGAGTGTGTGTGTGTGTGTGTGTGTGATGAATAATGCATGAGTGTTCATTAAGAATAGTGTGTGTGTGTGTGTGTGTGTGTGTGTGTGTGTGGTTGTGCTCCTCCCCTTTGCTGTGCAGCATCTCCTGCCTCGTGGCTGCCATCTGGATCCATGCCATGACTGCCACCATTAGAGATAGAGTGCATAAGGTATCTAAAAGCATCTTAAACTAGATGTAACTCTGACTATTGGCCTGTAATTTAAATAATATTTATAAAATAGTTTACATTTGGTGCATACTTTTACTCAAAGCAACGTATAGTGCATTGACAGCGGAATCAGTTTAGTGTCCTTGGGAATCAATCCATGACCTTGGCATTTCTAATGCGCAGTGCACAGGTCAATCTTTGTTAAAGGATCAAGCTATTTCACCTTTGAACCCATTTGTTATTGGTATTACAAGAAGAATGATCCTGTGCATATCTACATACATAAAATCTGTGCTATATTTCATGAAGTTCTACTATATTTCATAAAGTGTGCCTGAATGTATTGGATGTCTAATGTACTTTAAAGCTTAGAAGTAAATATTTAAAAACTACTTGCAAATATTCAATAAATAAATGGCATACACGTCTGAATTAAAAAATGTATATACATTTTACTTTACTATATTTTTAATTATTGTTAGTAAATTCAGCAGTACACTTTAATTTAATACTTTTTACTAATTAAATTTACTAAATTAAATGTATTAATTTAATACTAACGGAAGCAACTATTACATAGAACAATCATTAAGTTCTATTTAAAGGGTTAAAAAAGCACTCCAAAGTTCAGCTAACTGCATTTAATATAAATGTAAACTATAATATATTTTCATTTTATTGCGATTAACATGCAGTTAAGTGTCTGTTAAATGTTACATTTAGTTCACAAACAATTATTTCAAAGTATTGTTTCATAAAAATAAGTAGTCTTTTTTTCCTTTTCACAAAGATATCCATCATGTTATACACATTAGATATCCTATGCATATTAATTAAATTAATCTAATAGCAAATTTAGCCATATGTGACTTTTAATGCTATGACGAGCCCCATAGAGGGTCTGGGCCCCCTGCATGAGAGTCCCGTATGGCAGTTCCCTGCATGTGGGCATTAGAAAAATTGTAATAAACAATTAAATTATTCACAATAACTTACATTTTGTAGTCAATCGAGTGTGAAGTCTCTCATAGTAAATACACTTCAGTATGCTATAGGTTGTCAGTGATTTGCTGCTCATTTGCACATACTGTAGTTAAACTTTTATCAACACGCCCACATCCATCACTGACGCTCATGTCACTGGAAATTACCAACTCTCATTGAAAATGAATGCTTTATGGTGACTTTGTCGCTGCAAATCACTAGTGTGATCCCCCTTCGCATTAACATACTAAACAAACAAAAAAACAATGTGCTTTTTTACAGCAATAAGCCCCAAGAATCTGTGGTTTACAGTAAATTTATAGCAGCTAAGGGGCATTGTTAACTGTTATACATTCACTGTAAACTACGGCTTCACACAGATTATTGATTTTACAAAACGGTTATTCCACATACATAATAATGTTTAATGGAATAAAAGAAGTAAAAAAAAAAGTATAAGTAAACAAAGGTGACTGTTTGATGTGTCATTTATAACCTCTTCAAACGCACCTCAACCAATCAGAATCAATCCTAAAAACTGCTTAAAACGTGTCATAATTGATTTGCCTTCTGTTTTGTCCCACAGTGTCACTAGTGTCTCTGTTTGTGTGTGTCTGACTGTAGGTGATCCATAAGTGGCAAACCCACAGTGGGTGTAAAAGCAGAGGGTGGGCATTGCTATAAACCACATCTACTATATCCCAACACTGCTGTTTCAGCCTCATAAACACACCACAAAGTGTCCTATCACACATATTTAATACTACTAGTGAGTGTACAATATGTATATATGTGTGTTACTCTCTTCATGACCGCGGTCACCAGACATTACATCACTGGCCTCAGAAGACTTAATAGCAAGGATATTAAAAGAGAATTGTGCATGTATTTGCTGTTTTTTCCTGGCACACTGCTTTAAAAGGGACGTCCAAAGTGTTTTTAGTTTTGTCAGCAGTTTCCCTCTGGGATCTCTGCTTTTAGGGCCTCTACAAAATGGTTTGTGAATCCTTTCAGACATTCTGCAGCATATGCATAATGATTGATGGGATATGACAACATATATGGGATATGATTGTGTCACTTTGTGCTTGGTTAAACCGATATAGCAGTGAATGTTATCTATAGCTCGGGATATGCTGCACAAAACCCACGGAAGATTGACTCTCATCAATGGACAGCCATATACACTCACACAAACATACACACTACCAGCCAATGCCATATATACTACTGCGGAGAAAACAAACATACAAGATATAAAAAGTAATAGTTAACATAAAATATTAATAATAACAACAGCATTTGATTTAAAATTTGAGAGAATTATTGCATAGCTTCAATAGACTTAAAATATAAAATATAGTACACAAGTATGAAAAACTTTTTCTTTCTTTCTTTCTTTCTTTCTTTCTGTCCAACAGCCCTGGTCACTGTACAGTATCCTGTCCCCTGTGAAAAGGATGTATACATTTAGCATAAGATTATTACAAAAATAATATACTTTAAAACAATATAATTAAACACAAGCTAAATGTTTTAGACTCTTAAATGTATATTGCAATTAAATTAAATGCATTATAGTTTACATTTATATTAAATATATTAAATACATTTAGATGATTTTTTAAATTGTATTTTTTAGATGAGTCTTTTTTTGATCCACTTATCTTTATATCTTTATATGTCATTTCATAATTACTTCTATTGTCTCTGAGGTGTGCTGCTGAATGCACTGACAGGCATTTATGGTAAACTAAAATTTATAAAAAATAAATTATGGTAAATATGGTAATTACAGTAAACTAAATTGATTTAAATATATTTGTAATCATGTAATAAATACAAGTTGCAATTTAGCAGTGTTCATTTAAAATATATTAACTTATACATTTAATAAATTTATATTACTATCTGTACTAATACACTACACTACGGTTAAAATTATAATAATTTGCTTAAGTTATGCTTTAGACATCAAAATACTGTAAGCATCTTCCTTCATGCATGACAAAAGACTAAAACAAATACAAAATGTGTTTAAGTTGTCAAATCGATTAATTGTGATTAATCACATCCAAAATATAAGTTTGTGTTTACAATATACGTGTGTGAATTGTGTATATTTATATGTATATATTAATACACACACATACATGTATATATATTTGAGGAATTTATGTTATTAATATTTCTATTTATATATAAAATAATATAATATAAATCACATATGCATGTAAATATTTCTTAAATATAAATGTATGTGCATATTTATATATAAATATACAGTACACACTCATATATTATGCAAACACAGAGATTTATTTTGAATGTGATTAATCATGTTTAAAGGGGGGGTGAAATGCTCGTTTTCACTCAATATCCTGTTAATCTTGAGTACCTATAGAGTAGTACTGCATCCTTCATAACTCCAAAAAGTCTTTAGTTTTATTATAGTCATAAGAGAAAGATAGTCTGTACCGATTTTTCCCGGAAAAACACGACCGGCTGGAGGCGTGACGTGTGGGTGGAGCTAAAGAATCACGAGCGCCAGTAGGCTTTTGCGTTGAGAGCATGTGGAAGCTGTGACATTATAGTGAGGGAAAAACCATCATCCATAAACAAACCATGGCTTACAGTCAGATTCAGCCGTTTATTTATGATCCAGAATCAGATCCCGAGGCTGAAACTGAACGAGAGCAGCAGCAGCAGCAACGACTCGCTCCGAGCGGGGCTCGAACCCGGGTCTCCGGCATGGGAGGGAACGCACTAACAAGGAGGCAGAGATATTTTAAGGAGTTTTACTCACCGCCTGCGGTTCCAACACACGATCGTGACCCTTTTTCGTTGGGATTGCATCATCCTTAAGAAATAAACGATACGCAAATCCGTCGTCAAACTGGGCCTTGTTTGTAAAACAAGCATCTTCGAAATGCAGGGAACAAACAAAAACACTTGCACTACTCCGTTGATGCTCTGTAAAAATAAAATCCATCCACTGGTCCCTTAATGCTGTTTTTTTTTTTGTAATCTGTGCAGGGTTGTCTTGCCCTGGCAACCAAAAACACACTCCTTTTGTGACATTTCGCGACGCTCTCGCTCTGATAAGTGAATGTCTGTGCTCTCAGTGCTGTGCTATACGGGAGCGCGTGCTCTTCGGCAGAAGTGCCCTCAAGACCCATATAAGGAAATTCCGCTCCATCTAACGTCACACAGAGCCATAATCGAAAAAAACTTTCCGAAACTTGTGACAAATTTGTGACTTGTGACAAATCTTGGGAACAAAAATACTACTTCAAACTTACAACTTAATTTTTGAAACTTTGTCCATGTTTAGCATGGGAATCCAACTCTTTAACAGTGTAAAAAACTAAGTATGCATGAAATAGCATTTCACCCCCCCTTTAATCTATTTGACAGCCCTAGTTTAAAAATATATATACAAATTTGACTATATTATAAACTGCACTTTTTAAAAGTGTACTTAAGTGTTTTAAGTAACATGAAGGGTTCACTTCCTTTAAACACACTTAAGTGGGCTTTCATTTCATAGTCCATAGATGTACAGTTTCTTACACAAGGGGTATTTGTGTTGGCAAAAGCTGTATTCCTGTGCCCCCTCCTCTTAGCATGTGTCTGTCTGATAGAGTGCACAGGGTCACAGTAATTTGCCACAGGTTGAGTCTGTGATGATGTTGTGTGCAGTGACCAAGTGTACCCAGAAAATGGATCAACTTTAAATCCTCTTCCAGTGCACACATGCCTGCATCTACTGCATAAACAAACTAAACCTTCGGCAATATTATGAGGCAGGCCATGCCATGTTTACTGTAATATATGGTATGGCTCTGTCTGAATAACTGCAATGCGTTTCCTCAGTTACAGCTTTATTTCCCTTGATTCCTCTTCATATTGGGAGTTGCAGCCCCAGTCAATATTGCTGCATATACATTAAATTCTCTAATTGTTCTGGAGGGATTCTCTGTCTCTCTCTCTCTCTCTCTCTGTGTGTGTGTGTGCAATGGTAAAATCAGGGATGTATGATTAGATATGTTTGGAGAGCCAAACAGGCAAAATGCTCCTTCTGTTTTTACACTAGAGTATGCATACTATGCACATTATACTTTTTTAATGTATTGAGTTTGCAGATTAGCAGTACATTTTCCAGTAACATATTTTTTAGACTTTCCATAATGTAGTGATTTTTTTAACCTTTTAGTTGACTCTGAAAAGTTTCGATAATTATACAGAATTAAAAATGCAAAATAACTTATTTATTTTTGATATAACTCAATGAATTAAACATGCATGTATTGAGGTCATGTGACATATAGCATACTATACTGTTTGTAACATACATAATTAAACACTAGTTAAATTCAGAACAGCACACTAACATACTACTCTTAGTATCTCTGTCATATAAAGGAAAAAACATACAGTTAAACTAATACTTCAGTGTTAAACCTTAATGGTTGAAGCACACTCCTCACTCATCATGCTTCTTCTCCTTACAAACCACCACAGAGCTGTATTACTTTCCATTTGAATATGCAGCATGTGTGTGTGAGAGAGAGAAGTGTGAATGGGTATTGGGGCAGCAGTCAGACCTCCTGGCCGTGAGCCAGCGTGGGATAGTAGGTGTCCCTGTGCCAGCTGGCAGGCCTCTCCTCCCATCTGTGGAGGTGCAGCAAGTGTACAGTGATGTCAGCTAGCGCTCCGCTCAGCCAAGGCCAGATTTACAAGGGGGAACCTCCAGCTGGACCAGACAGATCTTAACATGCTACCGCATGGCATGACGGACAGCATTTATATGAGCAGCGTTGGGGTAATGTGTTAAAATTAAAATATGTGTTAGAATCAGATTACATTTTGAAATGAAAAGTAAAGTAACAGTTCTTTCGGAACTTACAACTTGACAAAATGGCATTTCTCCAATTATAACAAAGTTGTTGACCCTGTATGCATATATCTATAGAGGAGTGTTGTAGCTGTACAAATGACGAAGAAAAAAGAAAAAGAAAAAAACGCTACCGTTGCAGGGTGCGTCTCCCAAAAGCACCGTAAGCTAACTGTGGTTGCAAATCTTTACCAACATTGTTTAGCAATTCAACAATTCCCAACACCATAATTCCAGCAAACATTAGCAAACAGCATCATAAATCTGTATTGCTGGAACGACAGCTCACAACTTGAGGTTAGAAGTATTTTTAGAAGCCAAATACTTTACATAATGCATGATAACATGAAAAAAAAATGTGGTTGGTGGTGTAAATGAACTAAACATTTTTTTTAGATTAATTGCAATTAGTTATTAAATAGTTATTATACCACAACCGCTGCTGATGATGTCATTAACAACAGTCCTATAATAATAAACACAACGAAAGTAATTTCTTGCCATAAAAAGTAATGTAAATGTAATGTGGGAAGATTAATGACTTTTATTGAATGTAACACATTCGTTATATTCATAAAAATGACAATGCAACATAAGTTGCTTTTATTGAAAGAAATGTGTTAGTTAATTTCCACAAAAGCTGTTTAACAATGAAATACTTTTATTGAAAGTAACATCCGTTTCTATGCATAAAACATAATGATGTAACATTAGTTAACATGTTTTGAAAGTAACTTAATCCACTTAATCCATAAAAAGTAATGTAACAAATAGTTGATTCTTTACGTGAAAACTAATAATGTACGAACAATTAATCATTTTTATTCAGTGATAATAGTTACTTTATCTAAAAGTAAATCATGTAACACGTAATTAGGAGTAACACAATCATGGTTTACAAAATGGGGATTTATGGGGGAATTGCAGGGGATTCGTTTGATGAAAACAAACAAACAAACTAAAATATTTATATTGAATGTAAAATATAAATAAATTAATAGGGCTGCACGATAATCGCAATAAAATCAGAAGTCGTTCACAGAAAATGCAGTGAGCTACATATCTGTGTGTGCTGCGAGTTTAATGTTCATTTGGGAATGCAACATGGACTAGGTTTACTTTATTTACACACACTACATAATTTCCATCATTACTGGGGACAGAAGTTTACAGCATTTCAGCAGTGTTCTGATTTAAGGTTCTGATTGTGATTTAAAGATTAAGGATCTCAAATGCTTTGAGTATGAATACTAATGAATAATGTGATATTTCCCAGATTTATTTCCAAATCATTTTACAGTTAACTGAAACCGTAACATGCAAATGAATCATTAAATTGTTATAAAGGATTATGTTGTTATAAATGATTCAGTTGACAAAAAACTTGGGAACCCCTGATGTCACGCATTGCTTTCCAAAGTGACACCCTCAACATTATGCCACAATTAAGTCATTAATTCATGTGGTTTTCAGACAACCTGCACTATGGGACAGGCAAACAAATAATTATTGATCACAAGCAGTCCACTGATTCTTAAGACGAGGACGAGAAGCCACCCATAAAGCATTCTCAGCCTGTTATTATTTGTTGTATCCATGAGTTTATTGATCCCACAATAGTCATTTCTCAGCCATATATTCTTTCCCACATAAAACATTTGAGGGAGTACACAGAAAGGGAGCTTCGGGATACCAGCTGCAGCTTGCGTACTGAAATCCGCAAACACATCAACACACACACGTACGCAGGATTGTCTTTGGCAGCCTTATCGCTGTGTTTGTGTTTGTATGTGCATCTGCCCTTGCATGTAGATGGGATGCTTATGTGGGATGCGCTTCTATGCGTCTGCATATGTGAATGCGTGTGTGTGGCTGAGGTGTTTAAAAGCAGCAGTGGGCGCAGGCAGATTAATAAACAGAGGGCAATGGCAGAAGGAGTCTATATTTATTTTTTATCTTAAATGGTGCTTGTTTGTCAGGCTGGATGAATATTGAGTGTGAAATTGCGATCAGGGGCGACACATGCCAGTGCTCAGCCTTATCTCTGCGCTGCAGGCCGACACAGCTGTCTTATCGCCCCTCTGCAGGAGCGCCACCTCTCTCGGGCGCTCTCCAAACCGCCACATTCCCTTTGTATCTGCCTAGAGAAGCCTGTTTACCTTTCAGTGGCTTGATATTCCTATTAGAGCTGCTCCTATTTACTCATTTCCTTTATGCCGTGTGCAGTCTCTCATCTTTTTTCCTCTTTCTTTTTTCTATCTCGCTTACTCCTTCTTGTTCTCCCCTTTCGACCTCCTAACACACCACTGGGTGGCTTGTTTGGTTTTCGTCTCTCTGAAGGGACCCCAGTGCAGCTTTTCATATTCCTTCTTGTCTGTCTGTCTTTTTGATGGCTGAACGCATGGCATTATGACTTCAGGAACGTTGCTTCATGTCAGCCTTTAAAAAATATTCAGGCAAACCAAAATTGACACATGTACATTGTCTCTCCATGTTCAACAGTGTTGTTACTCATTAAACTGTCAAGTTTTGGGAATCTCCGGCCACCATGGCAGACTGAGGGAAAGCAGACACTATGGGTGTGGTTTAAGGCCTCGGAGAGACATTTAATTTAAATAAACTGAACACAAAATGGTAAAAAGGGAGGGCTCAATTTTTCATGGAATGTATTGTTTCATAAATGAAAGGGGGTGTGTTGTCCTCAATGTAACTGTAAGTAGTGAAGTTCGAGGATTACAAATGTAAGGATGGGGATTATTATTTTTTTTTTTTTGTCAATTAGACAAGACAAGATTATTTATTATGAAAACCACATAATTGAATATATTTTCTTTAAAAATAAGACAAAATATTACCTAATATACTACAGCTCAACCTCCCCGTTCCTGCTCACCTGAGTATTAAATAATTGCACCTGCCGCTGACCAATCAAGAATGGCATATAAACCCGCACTCACAGACACCTAACCATCTGGTCTCGTTGACTCGTTGACTCGGGCTCCGCGGGAAACTTCATTTCCAGAAACCTCGTCAACCAGTTCCACATCCCACAAATCCCGTGCCAGAAGATGAATGTACACTCCATCCTGGGGAAACCTCTCGGAAAAGATATCATTACTCACTGTACACCATCCCTTACCCTACACATTGGAATAACCCATTGTGAAAGGATCTCCTTACTGGTGCTGGAGGGATCAACTGCTGATATCATCCTTGGACGCCCTTGGCTTAAGCAGCATAACCCTCACCTTTCCTGGACTACTGGTGACATCCTCTCTTGGAGCGCCTCCTGCTTTAAAAGTTGTGTACAACTACCTACCCGACGCTTTTTCACGACTAAATCAACCCAGTTACACCTCCAGACCACGACCATCGAGAGTCCCGGAGTCCAGCATGTTATATTAGTCCCAGAAGAGTATAGAACATTCCAAGACGTCTTTAGTAAACAACTAGCCACCCGTTTGCCACCACACAGACCATTGGACTGTGCCATTGAACTGCTGCCTGGTGCGACCCTACCAAAGGGAAGAGTGTATCCCCTATCCATCCCAGAACAGAGGGCCATGGAAGAGTATATAGAAGAGGCTCTTCGCAAGGGTTACATCCGCCCTTCTACATCCCCTGCCGCTTCAAGTTTCTTTTTTGTAGCCAAGAAAGACGGAGGCTTAAGACCATGTATTGATTATCGGTCCCTTAACAAGCAGACCATTCTGTACAAATATCCCCTTCCCCTGGTACCAGCAACACTTGAGATGTTGAGAGGGGCTTCCATCTTCACCAAGTTAGACCTGCGCAGCCCGTACAACCTGATCCGGATACGGTTTGTGATCATTTACATCGATGACATCCTAATATACTCCAAGAACAAGGGCGATCATCATCTTCACGTGACAAATGTTCTCCAAAGACTGAGGGAAAATCAACTGTACCTCAAACTCGAAAAATGTGAATTTTACCGCTCCTCTATTCAATTCTTGGGCTACAACATGGATGCCAGGGGTGTACAAATGGATCTGAAGAAGGTGGAAGCGGTCCGGCAGTGGCCCATTCCCACTTCTGTCAAGGAACTCCAACGATTCCTAGGTTTTGCTAAATTCTATCGCCTCTTCATCAGTAACTTTAGTACCTTAGCAGCCCCCCTCACTTCCCTCCTACAGAAGACGCCCAAGCATCTCTCATGGTCTTCAGCAGCATCACAGACATTCTCCCAGTTAAAATTAGCCTTCAATACAGCTCCCACTTTGGTCCACCCTAACCCGGAATTACCCTTCATTGTTGAAGTCGATGCCTCTACGACAGGTGTGGGAGCTGTGTTATCACAGCGAGAGGGGGTTCCACCAAAGCTCCATCCGTGCGCCTTCTTCTCCAAGAAGTTATCCCCGGCGGAGCAGAATTACTGTCACAGGTTAGCCTGGTGACTCTTTAAACTTGGACTTTAAAACATACACCCATTTCACTGAAACTGTGCATTGCCGGCATTATTAACATCTGTGTACACTTCAGGAAAGTTTTATGGGAGTTGTTGTTTTATTTAGTCTAAAGTTTATAGAGTCACCAGGCTAACCTGTGACAATTACGATATTGGCAATCGGGAACTGCTAGCCATCAAGCTTGCATTGGAGGAATGGCGTCACTGGCTGGACGGAGCCAATCATCCGTTTGAAGTTATCACTGACCATCGCAACTTAGTGTACCTCCAGGAAGCTAAACGCCTAAACCCTCGTCAAGCCAGATGGGCACTATTCTTCACCCAGTTTAGATTCACAGTGACGTATTGTCCAGGAACAAAGAATCAAAGGGCCGACGCCCTTTCCCGCATTCATTCCCCAAACCAAGCTACCCGGCCACCAGAATCCATACTCCCTCCAGCCATCATTGTCAGTCCCATCCATTGGGCTCTACATGATCAGATTGCCCAAGCAACTCTTACTGAACCTGCTCCACCGGGAGTTCCCAAAGGGCTAACCTATGTCCCATCAGCTCTAAGACTGCCCCTCATGAACTCTGTACACTCCTCCTTAGGGTCAGGGCATCCCGGCAGCCAACGAACCCTCTCGCTCATCCACAGCCGATATTGGTGGCCTGGCATGTCTGGAGAAATCTAACGCTTTGTTCAAGGATGTTCCACCTGTGCCATCTCCAGCGTACCACACCATCTTTCTGAGGGGAAGTTACTTCCACTGCCTATTCCTCGCCGACCCTGGTCACACATAGGAGTAGATTTAATTTCAGATCTGCCCAACTCTAACTCCTACACTTGCGTGCTTGTGGCAGTAGATGCCCTATTCAATCAGGTTTTCCGGAACTATGGGCTACCCGAAGAAATAATCTCGGACCGAGGACCTCAGTTTATTTCCAGAGTTTGGAAGGCCTTCTTCCGTCTCCTAGGGGTATCCGTAAACCTAACATCTGGCTACCATCCACAATCGAATGGTCAGACGGAAAGAAAGATACAGGAGATCGGACGCTTCCTGAGATCCTACTGCCATGACCACCAGCATACCTGGAGCCGATATCTTCCCTGGGCCGAGTATGCTCAAAACTGTCTCCGCCACAGGCCTAACACCGTTCCAGTGTGTGCTTGGCTTCCAGCCACCTCTGTTCCCATGGTCAGGAGAGCCCTCTGAGGTCCCAGCAGTCAACTATTGGTTTCAGGAAAGCGAGAGGGTTTGGGACTCTGCACATGTCCATCTGCAAAGGGCAGTTGGGAGGCACAAGAACCAGACAGACGTTCACAGAGCAGTACCCCTACTTACCTCCCTGGTCAGAAGGTCTGGCTCTCTACTAGGGATATACGCCTCCGGCTGCCCTGCCGCAAGCTGAGTCCCAAATACATAGGGCCATTCACGATTTTAAGGCAGATCAATCCTGTCACTTATCGTCTAAAATTACCCGCAAATTGCAGAATTTCTTCTACCTTCCATGTATCTCTGTTAAAACCTCACCGACCTTCTCTTCTCCCACAGGGTCTGACATGGCTGAGGTACCTCCTCCTCCAATCGAACTGGAGGAGGACCCCATCTACACTGTACGTGCCATCCTGGATTCACAGCGACGAGGAGGCCAACTGGAATATCTCATTGACTGGGAGGGTTTCGGTCCTGAAGAGAGGTCCTGGATTCCGCATGTTCTAGACCCTACCTTACTCCAGGAGTTCCATACCAATCACCCCAATCGTCCCGCACCCAGAGGGAGAGGCCGTCCTCGTCGCCACCATCATCGGGCTTCAGGAGCTGCCCGTGGAGGAGGGGGTACTGTCACGGATCCAGCCAAACAAGCAGCGTCAGAACCTACAGCTCAACCTCCCCGTTCCTGCTCACCTGAGTATTAAATCATTGCACCTGCCGCTGACCAATCAAGACTGGCATATAAACCCGCACTCACAGACACCTAACCGTCTGGTCTCGTCTATCGCATGTGTGTGTAAGACTTACCCGACTCCCGATCTCCAGTCCGCAGATCACCTTCATCGTCATCTTCGTCCTCATCGGCCATTGGTCAGTGACTAATGATCCTCTTCCTCCCTGAAGTACGCCAGGACTTGTGTTTTGGAAGTGAAGTCTCTCGAACGCTGGGCATTCACTGGTGTGTGACAGCTAGTCAATGTTTTATTTCGCTTACCTACCATGATGTTTATTGTGATGCCTTAACGCATCATATTTTCTGCTATGTACTAAAAATATAATAAATCAAATAACAAAAACATAGAACAAACCTACAATCATAACTGTATAGTCAGTAAAGCTAGTCAGCGTGTGTTCTGCGATCATCAATCTGCACCGTAAAAACTAAAGGTTCCTGGAGGCACCTTTTGGGGTTCTTCACCTTGCCACACTGGCGGAACCCTCTGTAGAGCCTCTAGGCACTGTTCTAAAAGGGGTTGTTCTCTGAGGAAATTTAACGGTTCCTGGAGGAACCCTTTTCTTAAGAATGCTCAGGAAACACCTTGAGTGCTTCGAGGCATCATTTCCTAATTTCAGTTCTTTAATATTCACACCCCCACCCCTCTCACTAGGTTATTGTTCCTAAACTAAAACAGATGCATATAAATTATTGTTATTGACAACAACAACAATATCCATAGTTTCAAACAGTAAATAATCACCTTAAATAGTCAATATACTGCACATCACAATCACATGCATGGAAACATCAGTGGCTAGGATTTCTCAGAAGATAATAGGGGGGGGGGCTGTTAATAAACTATAAATAACTGAATGTTTTAGAAGGGTTTCTGATCTGTCTCTGCAATTGTTCACTTATTTACACACCTTCAAAAGATGGGGTGTTTTTTTCAGCCAGCAACAGACATCAGCAACTGTCCACTGCCTCACATTTGAGGTGTCCACTACAGAGTCATATTCATGAAACATATGCAGAACCCATTTTTTTATTAACTGCTGAATAAAAAAGAATACAGGGAGATATTTTCATTCAGTTCAGTTTAACAGTGTATACAGGACTGGATTCATTTGGATTAGACCAAGATGAAACACTATTTCAGTTATTTCAATGCCAACTAAATAATTAAATACCTACATAGTGATGCTCTGTGAACCTTTCAAGATTTTAAGCTAACTCCTGTATACTGGGTGTTCTGAGGTTCTGTTTTATGTATGTGTAAATTACTCCAAAAATAGTCTAATAACTACATGTAACATGGATGTGTAACTAACAAACATAAATGAAAACAAATAGTTCAGAAAAGTAAAAGAAGAGAATGAGCATAATGAGTAACTTAATTGTGAATGTTCGTCTCCATTTTGTCCCACAAAGTTAATTAGGTTTGTTAGTATCGCGGCTGTTAATCAGCAGTAAAAAAAATAAACAAACAAAAAAGCCTATGACTTAGTGTACAATTAGCAGGGCCGTAGCTGGGGTCAGCGGGGCCCCGGTGCAGGTTGTACCAGTGGGCCCTGTTTGAAATTGTTTAATTTAAATGTTCATTCAATCTAAAAAACGTAAGCAAAACATGGTGAGGTCAAAGTGCCATTTTTTTTTTCTACCAATTTCACTATAGTCCAATGTATGAAGATTTTTTTCGGTATAATATGTCACAGCTCGCTTTATTTTGCTTAACTCTCTTACCAAAATTAATTATAGTGTCCTGCACCTACTATTTAAACTTTTTAAAAAAAATTGGATTAACATTAGAGCAGCTATTAGCTAAATTTGGTGCGGTCGCTTTAAGAGACGATGAAGCATCCAATATAATACACATCCGATATTTAACTGTTTACTTTCATTTAAGACATAACCGACAGTTTTTTTGAACATACTTTCCAAGACGGGTATTTTGGCATATTATGTATGTTTTTGTTGAGAGCAAAAAGAGGCAAATTCTGTGTTAAAAAAGTGTTTTGAGACGCCTCTCTATGCGTGAGCCCTGAATACCAAATGTGCTGAAATGGGCTTTTTCACATCCCTTTCTGTTCTGTATTTTGGATTTGGATTCTCTGGTTTTGACCCTGCCTGGACTGTTTACCCGATTGGATTACCCCTATTAAACTAACATACCTGCACTTGGTTCTCTCGCTTCGTTCCTGCAACGCCGAACGTGACAGAAGGACTCCGTCAACACGAGAACCAGCAGTATGTCGTTTTTCTGTTCACCAGCCAAGATGGCGGAGAGGCGAGTCAAATATCTGAGGTTGACCGCCCTCCGCCAAGAGGGCAATGAAGTGGGTGCCCTGGCTCAGGTGTTCTGGTCCCTGGCCGAGGGCATGGGCTATAATGATGCGGCCCTTAAGGACTATTTTAATGATGGGCTGGATGATCCAGTGTCTCAAGATGAGATGGCGCAATTAGAGACACTGGAATTCTGGGAATTTGTGCGCTACCTGCAGTATCGGTGTCGGTGGGATGCCCCAGCCACTCCTGTCTTTTCCGGCGGGGTGGTTGTCAGCCCAGCACCACTGCCCAGGATGGCTATCAGCCCAGCGCCCCAGCCCAAGATGGCCGCAAGCCCAGCGCCCCAGCCCAAGATGGCCGCAAGCCCAGCGCCACAGCCCAAGATGGCCGCAAGCCCAGCGCCACAGCCCAAGATGGCCACCAGCCTAGCGCCACAACACAAGATGGCCGCCAGCCTAGCGCCACAGCACAAGATTGCCGCCTGTCCAGAGTCATGGCCCAAGATGGCTGCCAACCTAGCGCCACAGCCCAAGATGGCCACCAGCCTAGCGCCACAGCCCAAGATGGCCGCCAGCCTAGTGCCACAGTACAAGATGGCCGCCAGCCTAGCGCCACAGCACAAGATGGCCACTAACCCAGCGCCACAGCCCAAGATGGCCGTCAGCCTAGCGCCACAGCACAAGATGACTGTCAGTCCAGCGCTACAGTACAAGATGGTGCCCGATGCAGAGGTGGTGCTCGATGCTGTTCCGGAGGCCGAGGTGGTGCCCGATGCCGAGGCGGTACCCGAGGCTGATCCAGAGGCCGAGGCGGTGCCCGATGCTGTTCCGGAGGTCGAGGCGGTGCCCGATGCTGTTCCGGAGGTCGAGGCGGTTCCCGATGCTGTTCCGGAGGTCGAGACGGTGCCCGATGCTGTTCCGGAGGTCGAGGCGGTGCCCGATGCTGAGGCGGTACCCGAGGCTGATCCAGAGGCCGAGGCGGTGCCCGATGCTGTTCCCGAGGTCGAGGCGGTGCCCGATGCTGTTCCGGAGGTCGAGGCGGTGCCCGAGGCTGTTCCGGAGGCCGAGGCGATGCCCGATGCCGAGGCGGTGCCCAATGCTGTTCCGGAGGCCGAGGTAGTGCCTGATGCCGAGGCCGTTCCCGATGCAGTGTCTGAGGCCGTTCCAGAGACAGTGCCCGAAGCCGAGGCACCTCAGGTTTCCACAGACAGTCCGGAGTCGAGTCATGTTCCCGTGAACTCTCCAGAGTCGAGTCCGATTCCCATGGACCCTCCGGAGTCGAGTCAGGTACCGGTGGACTCTCAGGAGTCGAGTCAGGTTCCGGTGGACTCTCCGGAGTCGAGTCAGGTTCCGGTGGACTCTCCGGAGTCGAGTCAGGTTCCGGTGGACTCTCCGGAGTCGAGTCAGGTTCCGGTGGACTCTCCGGAGTCGAGTCAGGTTCCGGTGGACTCTCCGGAGTCGAGTCAGGTTCCGGTGGACTCTCCGGAGTCGAGTCAGGTTCCGGTGGACTCTCCGGAGTCAGGGCTAGTCACCGCGGACTCTCCAGAGTCAGGTCAAGTCACCGATCTTCTGGAATCCAGTAAAGACACCAGGGGGTTACCGGAGTTTCGTAGTCCCGTTGGTACGGCCGCACAGAGGTCAGCTACGCCTTGGGGGGCTCTCGTCCTGACCACATGGCTGTGGTGGTCTTCCGCTTTGACCTGGGGGGCCCTCGCCCTGACCACATGGCTGTGGTGGTCTTCCGCTTGGACCTGGGGGGCCCTCGCCCTGACCACATGGCTGTGGTGGTCTTCCGCTCCGCCCTGGTGGACTCCGGCCTCGACCACAAAGATGTGGTGGTCATCCGCTCCGCCCTGGAGAGCTCTGGCCTTGACCACAAGACTGTGGTGGTCTTCCGCTCCGCCCTGGAGGGCTCTGACTTTGACCACAAGGCCGTGGTGGTCTTCCGCTCCGCCCTGGAGGGCTCTGACTTTGACCACTAGGCTGTGGTGGTCTTCCGCTCCGCCCTGGAGGGCTCTGGCCTTGACCACATGGCTGTGGTGGTCCTCTGCTCCGCCCTGGGGGGCGCCTCAACATGCCCTTCTTGGACTTTATTTTGTGTTCTTGGTTTCTGTTTTGTTTCTGTCTGTTCCCCATAAGTTAGTCTTGCCCTCCATCCCTCCCCCTGAACCTCCTCCGGTCCTCCTCCCTCCTGGTCTCCCTGTTTTATGTTTACATTTCTGGTGTTTGTTCCCCATGTTTTTCTTTTCCGGCCCTCCGTCCCTCCCCCTGAGCATCCACCTGTCCGCCTCCCTCCTGGTCTCTGTGTTGTGTCTTGTCATGGAGCGTCTGGGAGCCGCTCCGTAGTGGGGGGGTACTGTCACAGTGTCTGGGTTGTTGTTCCCTGGGGTTCCACTAGATGTCCTCCTTTCTCACGGTGTCTGTCACCAGATCACTTCCTGTTCCCTTATTTGGTCAGCTTCCTCCTTGTTATGTAATTGATTGTCCCCCACCCTTCTCTTGTTCCCTTGTTATCCTTCTGTCTACTTATACCCAGTCTGTCTTAGTCTGTGTTACGGAGTCCTTGTTTAACGTTATGTTATTTCATGTCCGTCATCCTTGCCTTGTCTTCTTGTCTTGCTTTCATGTTTATTTTGGATTTGGATTCTCTGGTTTTGACCCTGCCTGGACTGTTTACCCGATTGGATTACCCCTATTAAACTAAAATACCTGCACTTGGTTCTCTCGCTTCGTTCCTGCAACGCCGAACGTGACAATAATTGCTTTAAAGTTTCAGGGTAAACAATCCACCTTCAAATTATTTAACATTTAGCCTATTTGAATAAAACTGTTTTTAGTTATTGTAGTATTTAAGTTATACAATGAACTCCAACAAATGGAGGCAGGTAAAAGTGCAATCTGGAGGAAATAAATAAGATATTTGTAATAACATAGTGTAGCCACTGGATGCCTGTATGATCGTATATTTATATATTCCCTATACTGCTGAGAATAGTGTTTTCAGAAATAATCTTAGAATTTTAGTTGCATATACTGTGGCTGTTTTGTAGATTTTGTATACCCTTTTGTTATATTTATTTATTCATGTTATGACGGCCAATTCTGACAAGTATGACAATTTTTAAAACCATTTAGTCTTTTATAAATACCCAAGTTTTTTGTTTTCACATGGCAAGTTCCACAAAAGTCATTATATTCCATCACAATCTAATAAAGTAAATAATAATAATAATAATAATAATAATAATAATAATCAGTCATATTTCATTTTTGTTACATGAATCTCTGCGTTCTTCCAGATGCTGACTTTAACAAGATCTTCCAGGAACCACTTTAATGTTAACAGATCTTACAATAACCCTTTTTTAAAATCTGAGTTCCTCCAGAGAACTTTGAGGTCTCAGTGTAATGAAAGGGTGACTCTAGAACCTCAGAACTGGAACTGAGTCCCTGTACGAACAGCAAAGACTATAATGGTTCCTTCAGGAACCTTAGTATGAGAAAAAAAGCTTTGAGACACTTAAAATAATTTTTTTAAAGTTCCTACTGTATACTCAAAAATATATCTGAGGCACCTTTAGTTTTTATAGTGTGGTGTCAAGCAAAAAACACTTATTTCATATTTAAACAAATATTGAATGTGGTATTTGCTTTTAGGCAAACTAAGTAAAACAGGTTTAAACTAAAAACCATGAATTCCTTCATGAATGCTCTTTAAATAAATGACACAGTCTTTTCAAGACTCTTATAATATATGTGTAAAAAAATACAGGTGGATGCCAACAATTTACCAGTTTAGTTTAGTTTGTTTATGTGTCGATTTATTATACATTTGCCTTTTTGAAAATAATGTCACAATCATTTATTCTTAATAGTTTTAAAACATGGTTAATTTTCTTAATGCAAAATACTGTTTTAACACAAATGTCTAGAAATAAACTGAAACTAAAGTGCAGTATAAAACTGCATTGCAGGTATCTAAGATAGGCTGAGTCGGTCATAGTTGATAACCTTGAAAACTAACCACATGTCCAGAACTAGTTTAGTTGATTAGTAAAATAAGCAGTCATGAAAATCCTTATTCAGAGCCAAAAATAGGTCAATGTTTGGGGAAATGCATGAATATGAAAGTCACTAGAATATCTAACGGTTGCCTTATGTGATTTTTTTAAGGGGAACAGTGACTCTGGTTGTCTGAGGTGCTCAGAAGGGCTTTGCTTTTTTCATGTGTGTATCTGGGCTCTCTGGAGATTGAACAGGACATATACCCCGCAGGACCAGCAACACAAACCCCACTTTTACAGTCTCTCTGTGGCCATGGATCACAGATTTCTGCAGGCCTTTGTACAAACAGAGAGAGAGAGACAGAGAGAAAGCAAAGAACCATGCAGAGGTTATGGGGGGAAAGGAATGTTCATGTACAGTAGCAATGCAAAAGAAAATAAAATCACATAAAAATGGTTATGCACCACTCTTTATAACATATATAATATATATAATGACATATACAGTATGATGCACATATGGCTGCATATCAGCTGCATTCTATATATATTCTGCCAGTCAATTTGAATAATTAGGATTTTTAGAAATCGCTTATGCTCACCAAGGCTTTATTTATTTGAGCAAAAATACAGTAAAAACTGTAATATTGTGAAATATTATTACAAGTTTTCTATTGAATGAAATGTATTCCTATGATGGCAAAACTGAATTTTAAACAGCTATTGATTTGTTCTTGAGAATCATTCGATGCTCAGTTAACATTTCTTAAAATTATCAACGTTGAAAACAGCTGCATAATATTTTGTGGAAACCTTGATGCAATACCATTCAAAACTATGGGGTGAGTAATATTTATTAATACTAATAGTAATGCTAATATTAACAATAATAATAAGCAAAGATGAATTAAATTGACTAAAAGAGGAAGTAAAAACAATTATTCTTCTACAAAATATTTTTGTTCCAAATAAAGGCTGTTCATTTTAATTTCCTATTCATCAAATAATTATACATTTTTAATAATTGAGCACTAGTAATAAGTGATAATAATTTTGCACCAATTATAATGATTAAAATGATATCTAAATCGTGTGACACTGAAGACTGGCATGATGACTGCAAAATTTTTTAGGAATAAGGAACAAATTTCCTTTAAAAATATAGCAATATGGAAAACAGTGAAAGATAATATGATGTAATAATATTTAGCAGTGTTATTAACTTTAACTGTTTTTCAAACTTTCGACTGGTAGTGTAATATCAATGAAAGTTGAGCTAATAAACCATTTTTAAAGAGTATTCATTATTATTATTATTATTATTATTATTATTATCACCATTTATATTTATTTGAAAAGCAGGAGAATTAAATTCCTATCCAACAAAAGTATTTGCTAACAATTTTCATTGTCATTCATTAAGCTTATGATACACAATCATTATCAGGCTAAATATAGGATATAATAATAATAAGGACTTGTGCGACGTTCATGCTTCAAGTGTGTTGTGACAGTGAAGGCATGTCAGCAGAGTGTGTGTGAGAGCGCTGTGCCCTATCTGTTAGTGTGAAGGGTACTCAGATTCCTCTGGCAGAAGGCCTGCTTGGCTGTGGTCTGACTGGCTGTTGTTTTTATCAGGCTTCTTCACACTAGGCTTGACTCAGGGCACACAGCCCATGGATAAGTGAAACAAACACAGCCTGTGCTTAGCAACACTGAGCAGCGTGGCTGGAAGGAGCCTGATAACCAAACAGCCAGAAGAGGGGCCGTTGTGGACCCCACAGGCCAGGCGCTCATACTGCCTCACAGACAAGAGAAGGAGGTGGTAAGCCCTGACACACGAAGACATTAGAGGACATGTCTACGCCTTTCATACATGGCAACATTCTCGAAGGACTCTCAAAACATGCTGCTTTCTGGGTAAGAGTTTTCTAAGAGAGGGCAAGGGAGGCAGTGCCTATACAAAGCTCTGATAAGAAAATGTTCAACAGTACAAAACAAATCAATACACCAAGAATAACAATAACAAATATTTTTTTGTTTGTTTTAATGTAATGATGTCCAACAAATGTTGAAACAAGCAGATAAAGTTTCAGAAGGATCTTCAGACCATCAAAACACCTGCAGCATTATACAGAGGATTGTTAATGAATCCTGAAGAAAGGCTGAAATTGAGCAATATTTATAAGTATATAAATATATGTTTGAAGCAATGCAAAAAGAAAAAAAAGAACACTACCAGTCTATTAACTGTAATTAATTAATTAATTAATTTATTTATCTACTCTTGAAGAAGTTGCTTATACTTACCAAAGCTGAAATTATGATATAAATGCAATAAAAACAGTAATTTAAAGTTCAGCTACCATTTCTTCATAATGTTTTGGTGTGCAATTATTAACAATTACTCAATTGTTAATAATGGCCATTAATATATATATATATATATATATATATATATATATATATATATATATATATGTGTGTGTGTGTGTGCGTGTGTGTGTGTGTATATATATATATATATATATATATGATTCTTTGATTAATAGAAAGCTCAAAAGAACAGCATTTATTTGACATAAATAATTTAAAACATGAATTAAATTTACAATTCTTTATAAAGGTCTTAACTGTCATATTTGATGAATTTAGTGCATCCATGGTGTGAAAATCTTTTTTTCTTTTTATTTTTATCTTATGAACCACATTAATTTATTAGACAATGATATTGATATTACAGTGATATTCAACCATGATAATAATATTTAATGTTTCTTGAGCAGCAAACCAGTATATTAGAATGATTTCTGAAGGATCATGTGACACATAAGACTGAAATAATGATGCTGACAATTCAGCTTTGCGATGCTTGAAACTGAATTACATTTTAAAATACATGATAACAAATAGAATGCTGATTCTTTTAAATGTAATAATATTTTATAATATTACTTTTTTTTACAGTATTTTTGATAAAAAAGCAGCCTTGGTATGCATAAGAGATTTCTTCTTTTTAATAAATCCAAACTTTTGATCGGTAGTGTGACCTAGGTTTTAATAAATATCATGTAAATACACAGTAAATATGCAGAAACAAGTTTGAAGGATGGGGAAATATATGAGATATTATTTAAAACATTTATACGGTCATGTGTGGTGCCCCTGGGCATATGCCCATGTGGTTAATTTGTCCTTAGTCATTTAGAGAACCTTGCAGAATATTTTGTCACCAGCAGGCAGCATGACAAGAATAATTCATTAATTCAGTCATAAATTAATTTTTGTAAAAACATAAAGGTTAGTTTCTGCTCCTGTACTGTTCCTCTGAGGGCCTTCTGCAGAATTTCACCTTTGCTAGATGACCTCACTGTCGATGATCTATGTTGAATGTATCTATACAGATCAGTAGAGAAAGATACTTTTGCAAACATCTACTCATGATTATACAATGCAATATTGAGAGCCCACTCAAAAATCTATTTTCATAATATAACTTTTGCCTTCATGTTCTATTTCAGTATTGATTGTAGTTATGAGACTGGATGCAAAGTCAAGCTAATTAAGGAAATATCATTGATTTTCTTTCACCCTTGGGCCGGACGGAACCAGTTTAGGCAAACGAGATTGAACCAGAGGAGACTCTCTGAGCTAAAAACCTTTTAATGAGGCAACAATAAAAACATAGATACACCCACACATGCGCATCATGCTGCCTAGCCTAAAAACTGATAAACCGACAATTAATTAATCATAAGACAAAGTATAGGCGTCAATGCATGTGACAATATTTAAACATCTCGCAATTATTACAGAACTGTTTTAAAATTGTAATTCTTGTTTGAGATACCAATGTTGCTCCAATAAGATCCTGCAGAATTTGATGTATAGTCTTAGTTTACAATGGCTTTGAATGCAACTTAAGCAGAACTTAAGAGTCAGAAATAATGTTTTTATTGTGCTTAGCATTATATTGTGCAATGTTATTTGGGGTTCAATATTCAGTAATACTGCATTATTGATTTGACTGTACTAATGCCATCGGATGAAAACACAACTTGAACTGACTTGAACTGGATGATGACACTTCTGTCTTCTGTAGAGCTGCTTTATAGCTGAATCGACTTTTGTTTCATAATTGATGAATTTCTGCAACATCAGCACTGTTACCGAACTGAACTGAATCAACACTGAACTGACTTGTGTCTCTGTCAGTGAACGGGTTGCTTTGCCTGTATGCCCACTAACAAAAGTTTTCAGATAAGATTTTAATCAAAGGCTTTAAATGTTACAAACTTGAAAAAAAAAGTTGATAGTGACTTGATAGTCTCGATTTCTGTTGAGACATTCAGATGGTAGAGTCAGAATTTGGCGTAAACAGAATGAGAACATGGATCCATCATGCCTTGTTACCACTGTGCAGGCTGCTGGTGGTGGTGTAATGCTGTGGGGGATGTTTTCTTGGCACACTTTAGGCCCCTTAGTGCCAATTGGGCATCGTTTAAATGCCACGGCCTATCTGAGCATTGTTTCTGACCATGTCCATCCCTTTAGGACCACCATGTACCATCCTCTGATGGCTACTTCCAGCATGATAATGCACCATGTCACAAAGCTCGAATCATTTCAAATTGGTTTCTTGAACATGACAATGAGTTCACTGTATTAAAAAAGCCCCCCAGATCTCAACCCAACAGAGCATCTTTGGGATGTGTTAAAACGGGAGCTTCGTGCCCTGGATGTGCATCCCACAAATCTCCATCAACTGCAAGATGCTATCCTATCCTATTAAAGATCAAGATGGCGGCGCGACCACATCGCGAGGCTCAGCGTCTTACCAGATTTCGGAAATTAGTGTTAATCTACCTAGTTATTTCATTCGTGTTCGTGCGATTCAGTTATGCGAACTACATCTATACTAAACAGTCACTTTTGGACATCAACAAACAGTGTTCCAACATAGTTTTAGATCATCCTTTCGACTTCAGCGAACTCCCGCCGGAGCTACTGAGATCACCGCGGACAAGCGGATCACTCGTACTGACCGGAAGTTCTCGGCGTCGGCGTCGAGACCGTAAACAAAGACAGGGAAAGCGTGGTGGGCTGCGTGCTAAGCTAAGGCTAAACCCACATCGACCAGCTCTGCCCAGCATCTTCCTTGCCAATGTACGGTCTCTGATGAACAAGATGGACGAACTAAAGATCTGGACCCTCACACAAAAATGGCTTATGGACTGTAATGTTATGTTTTTCACTGAAACATGGCTCTGCAACAATGTCCCAAGCAGCGTGGTGCATTTGGATGGACGCTCTTTCTTCAGGGCTGACAGAGTAGCAGCAACCTCTGGTAAAAACAAAGGTGGTGGAGTTTGCATTTATGTTAACAAATCATGGTGTAAAGACTCTGTCATCGTTGATACCCACTGCTCTGCTGATCTGGAGTTCCTGATTATCAAGTGCAGGCCATTCTATCTACCACATGAGTTTACTTCCATTGTTGCAGCTGCAGTTTATGTACCTCCAGACGCTAATGCTAACGTGGCTATGAAAGAACTCTGTGCTGCTATTAGCAAACTACAAACCCTGCACCCGGATGGTGCCTTTATTGTTGCTGGGGACTTCAATCACTGCACTTTAAGATCTGTTCTCCCCAAATTTCATCAAAATGTCTCCTGCACTACAAGTGGACATAAAACACTGGACCATGTTTATACTAATGTGACTGATGCCTACAAAGTCACACCCCTCCCCCATCTGGGTCATTCTGACCACATCTCTTTGTTCCTGTTCCCCAAGTATACCCCGGTTATCAAATGTGTGAAACCTACAATAAGGACTGTTAAAATCTGGCTGGAAGGAGCAGATTCCACTCTTCAACATCAGTTCCAGCACACAGACTGGAGTGAGTTTGCTGCCCAGGCCACCACAAACTCTCGGATCAACATTGACAATTACACCAACTTTGTCCTGGAGCACATCAACACATGTGTGAGCAGAGTGACCACACACAAAAAAATAAAAATTGTCCCTAATCAGAAGCCCTGGATGAACAGAGAGGTTCGCCTCCTGCTCAGAGCAAGAGATGCAGCCTTCAAGTCTGGTGACCAGGAGGCTTACAGCTCAGCCAGAGCCAACCTGAGGAAGGGTATCTGCCAGGCCAAACTCAAACATAAACAGAGGATTGAAGAACACTTCAATTCTTCAGACCCCTGGCGTATGTGGCAAGACATACAATCTATCACAGATTACAAACTCTGTGCCCCCCTCCAGCTCTGCCTCCCTCCCAGACGAGCTCAATCACTTTTATGCTCGTTTTGATAAAAATAATAAGGAGATCTCACTCAAAACTGAGCATCAACCCAGTGAACTGCCTCTCACACTCTCCACATCAGATGTTTATTCCACTTTGCGTAAAGTGAAAATACGGAAAGCAGCTGGCCCTGACGGAATACCTGGTCGTGTGCTTAAAGCCTGTGCAGAGCAGCTGGCTGAGGTCTTCACGGACATTTTCAATCTGTCCCTGGCCCAAGCAACTGTCCCCACTTGCTTCAAAACCTCCACCATCGTGCCGGTACCGAAGCACTCCACTGAATAGGTCCCTAACGACTTCCGTCCTGTTGCACTCACCCCCATCATTGCCAAGTGCTTTGAGAAACTGGTCGCATCCCACTTAAAATCCTGTCTCCCCTGTTCCTGTTTATGGCTCCAACACCATAATCAAATTTGCAGATGACACCACGGTGGTAGGTCTGATCAAGGATGACGACGAGTCAGCCTACAGGGATGAGGTGCAGCACCTGGCTGTGTGGTGTGCCACCAACAACCTGGAACTAAACACCCAGAAGACAAAGGAGATCATTGTGGACTTCAGGCGGACTAGGAATCATGCAAACACACCCATCTACATCAACGGAGCTGTAGTGGAGCGTGTGTCAAGTTTCAAGTTCCTTGGCATCAACATCTCAGATGACCTCCCCTGGTCCCTAAACACCTCCACCCTGGTCAAAAAGGCTCAGCAGCGCCTTTACTTCTTACGGAGCCTTAAAAAAGTTCACCTCAGTCCCAGAATCCTTGCTGAATTCTACCGCTGTACCATTGAGAGCATACTCACAAACTGCATCTCAGTGTGGTACAGCAATTGCTCCGCATCTGACAGCAAAGCACTCCAGCGGGTGGTGAAAACTGCTCAACGGATCACCGGCACCCAGTTAACATCCATCGAGAACATTTATCAGAAGCGCTGTCTGGGCAGGGCAAGAAACATCATCAAGGATGCCTCTCACCCTAACCATGGACTTTTCACCCTCCTTTACATACATGTATTGCACTACTCATATTTTGCACAGACTGCACATGGTTAAATCCATTACACTATAAACTGTCTAAGTGGTTACTGTACAAGCACAGTAGACTATTTCTACAAAAAAAATCATTGCACTACTGTTATTTTGCATATAATAGATTGTTCAACAATACTTTGCACACTCATTCAACTGTATTTATTACCACTGTTCTCACGTTCCTGCTATTCATAATGTATATATAATCCTTCATTGCTCTGTTCATAATGTACATACAATATCTACATTGCATTCATATTTATACTCTGTATATTCTCTGCTCAATACTGTATATAGCAACTCCACTGTACATTCTGTATATCATAGCTTTACTTACTCTGCACTTTTATGTATATAAAACACTATATTCTTGCACTTCTGGTTAAATGTTAACTGCATTTCATTAGCTCTGTACTTGTACTCTGCATAATGACAATAAAGTTGAATCTAATCTAATCTAATCTAATCTATCAATATGGGCCAACATTTCTAAAGAATGCTTTCAGCACTTTGTTGAATCAACGCCATGTAGAATTAAGGCAGTTCTGAAGGCGAAAGGGGTCAAACACAGTAATAGTATGGTGTTCCTAATAATCCTTGAGGTGAGTATATAGTTCCCTTGTGTTATTTGTGGTTGTCAAGTGGTCGTGGTTTTAGGACACAGTTGCATAAAGGCATAGGAAGAAAGGAGTCTTTTAATGAACATAAACACTCTAACTATTCAAGTAACATTAAGCAAGGACAAGGAAGATCAGAAGGGGCAGATAATGAAGAGCAGACTGGTGATGAGGGTGAATAAAGAATATCTAATTAATTATTGTTACAGTTACCATCATTAGTGGGAATGGACCTTTACTCCTTAACTAAACCCCTCCCATAAATTTTGCATCTGAAAGGTAAACTCCACAAATGCACATGCAATAAAGTTAAATGCAAAAATAACAATGGCCACGCCTTTTCATCACTCATTTTTCACTATGTGTGTTTTGTAAATGTTCACAGTAGTTTTTTAAACACCAAAAAGGCAAGCTAGTAAATCTGGCACTAAAAGTGTTTTAAGGTCATGAAAAAAGTATTAGTTCAGTCAAGTGTGTCTAAATGTATGACTTTGTTGTATATATACCGGCTGGGTGCATAGAACATTATAAGGGTTAATCCGTTTGTAAAAATGGCACCTACAGTAAGTGTCTTTCTCTCTCTTGGTGGGCTGTCATCATTCCGTGACACTACGGATGGCACACAGCTGTGAGAAACCTCTCAGCGGGGACACATCGTTTCCATCTGTCCTCTACCCGGGGTGGCGCCTATCTAGAGCAGAACAGCGGCTGTGCATGCTCCGAGAAAATAGGGGGTGAGTGCATGGAAGAACAGAAAGGAACCGCATTATGCACCTGTTCCAAGTTTTCCAACTCTCACAATTTGTCATGGTCATTTTGTGCCGCTAAAGGAATTTTACTCACCTGCACCTGGTTTAAATGGAATCACTCTTAGGAGGAGACACAAGCAGAATTTGCAATGAAAATCTCCTGCTGCAACGTAGAAATATGAATGACACCTGTTAACTGCATTTTGGCTGGTGTACCTTGTAAGGGAATGCACATCATGACATCTGCTTGACTATCGACAGATGAGATGATAGATGTTTTGCTACACACTCACAGAATAGCGTATGGACATCATCCAAGAATATTATCAACACTGAGTGAAAGTGTGTGTTATGTGAATGGCTGTTTGGGAGTTTGTGTATGTCAGACGACGCACTCAATTTAGCAGGTGTGCTTCGACAGACTTGAATTAGCGCCAAGCCAGTGGTGAAAAAACACGAGAGAAAGAGGGAGAGCGACAGAGATAGAGAGGCTATGCATCTGTGTGAGGTGCTGACAGATGGGGACGGTTTAACTTCTAGAGTTCGGTTAAGATCCCAAGCTTCCCTGGGCTTGTCTGTGCCAAGCAGGTGCACACAAAAAATACCAGAGAGAAAGAAAACTTCAGCTGCTTTTTTCACTGGCTGTTAGGGAGTCATTCATAAAAGCTACTTTCCATTTGAAGTCCTGCCAAGGCCAAGAAAGCTGGTATTCTTCTGTTTTACAAGCCCTAATTTACATAAATGTATATTTTATATATATATATATATATATATATATATATATATATTTTTTTTTTTTTTTTTTTTTTTATGATAATACCATAATAATGGCTCATATAAAATATTTACAGGATCTCTTTTTCTTTTCCTTCTTAACAGCTCCTGCTTACAGTAGTGAAGTGGTGACACAATATTATTTTTGTTTTCAACATTCCAGTAATAAACTTGTCCTTATTTAAAATCTACAAAGGTTAACCGTGCAATGCTTGGGAATTGTCAAAAAGGTTTACAAAATGCCTGTTGATAATTAAGTTTTAATTATAGCAAACTTGGACCTTTGTTTCCAGCCTGAACTGATCAAATCTGTGTTTTTTTTAAATTGTGTGAAGCCAGCCAATCAGGTTGGAGCTTGCTGTTTTGCGAAAGCTCCCTTTTTTGTTTGCATTAGACAATCGGTAAACCATAATCTCGGAAGTTGAGACAACTCTAGACAGCCGTTCCAGAGATCCTTTCAGCTTTGAGTTAGTTTGAGTAACTACATCAGTCATCAAAAAAATGATTATGGGTTTCCTTGCAGGAAAACTACAAGCCTTGTTCCTTTTTTCCATTGCTGGTCTACCAGAGTCCAAGTTCAAGGTCGACATCAGGTTTACAAGTTAGCAGTCTAGTCGATCACTTTGAACCAGTGAATGGCCATGTAAAACCAGCTAGTGTACCATCAGAAGCTACATTTACATCAACTTTCTAACAGGGAATTCTTGGAGCCTTCGCTTTTTAGAATATACTCACTTCCCACTAGCTCAACATGTGTGCTTATGGAAAACTGTCTTATTTTGTCATTGAGCTCAGTTGCTTGGTTAAAATCCTAATTAAGCTCTCCCCTGTGCTCTTGCTGTATCTATTTGCTGAGGAAAGCCTGTATGCCACTGATAGGCGGATCTCTTTGACATGGCTAGTCTAGTCTGGTACTGCAGAGGGCTGGAAGCAGCAGCCGCTAGCTGAGATAAGGGCATGCTAGCTGCTTGCATAACGTTCCCCTCTATCCTGACCTTATCACTGGGAGCAAAGCAGGTCTGGGTCATGCCACAGCCGCCATCACACCAGTGCAGAGGAAGACAGGGCCACTGAAATTATAGAGAAATCATTATCTTGCTTTCTCCAAAAACACATTTAATACCTGACAACATCTGAGGACTAAGAGATACACTCACACCTGTATGCGTGCACTAATGTATTTATGCGTTACACTGAAATTGTATTGCTGGATATTCCTACTTGTTAATGCTGACGTCCAGGAATGTAGCAATATGTTGTTGATTGTTCTTGGGCAATCTATGAAGGAACAAATTGCGCTACGGTTAGATTTGCAGGTGTCGATCATACAACATTTCATACTGTTGTTAAATTTGTTATATAGTTTTTAAAATGTTGCTGAATTATTTGCATCTGTACTATTCTAAGTAGGAGTATGTGGATTCCTGCTGAAGACATCAATACTGAAGTACAGAAATAAGTTTCAATTTTCAGGGAGTCTATAAGGTGACCGTGATTTCACCAATTACAACATGTTCCTGGATCAACATCCTTTTTGATCTTGGAACAACATTCCAATCAACCAATCAGACTTGAGATATAACTTTTCAGCAAATATCTATTTTAGGCTTTCAATCAGGGTTAGGTGCTTCTACACCCTTGTTAATCAGCTATCATTTCCCACTGATTTTAGGAAAAAAATATGGTAGGGTTAGGTTTAGGAGTAGGAGTTAAGTCTATATTTTTGGACAATATAATGTTGATCCAGGATCAACAAAAGATTTTGATCCAGGAACAAGTCTTACTTGGCAAAATCATGGCAACCTTCTTTCTTCAGGTCTTACTCAGATCTTGACTTATTATGAGTCTATGTTTTATAATAAGCCAGTTAAGCTGTAACACAGTAGTTTTTCGTTCTTTGATTATGCTCTTCCTTGACTTTTTGTACCTGCTTATTCCTAAATGTTGGGTTTATCTTATTTCTCCAAGACAAAATATCTGAAACATCTGAGACAACACTGATATGTAGATACAACTGAAAGAGCAACCTCTGTGCGTAACATTTTTCATTTACACAGAAGGAAAGTCCCTAAAATATTTCGTGGTAATAGGGGACAAAAATATTATATTCTTAGCCCTCTGTTACAAAACTTCCACCTATAACACATGGCCAAACTCCCACACACACACACATACACAACTCTCATATCCACTCTGCTGGCCACCATCTGTGTGAGTTTGGCAGTGACAGCCGGTGCATCTGTGTGCACATCCCCTTTCACTTCTGTCCTCGGAGAAAGTGTGTGTGTGTGTTTGCGAAGGCCAGTGGGTCACAGCTGTACACAAGCTAATTTCTCAGTACCAGCATTACTGCGGCGGGCCGCAGGGCTGCTACTCTCAAGCCTTTAGAAGAACATATGTTAATTTTCTAAAATCTCTCATTTTCTCTCTCTCCATTATCTCTTCTAAAAAAGTTTTTTAGTTGTGTTAGCTAAGGCAAACTGTATTGCTAATGCTCATACTTAGGATTAGGGATATGAAACCAGTGTAATAACCTTCACTGTTTAACAGGCAGGAATGACACCTTAAATCCTGTAGGTTATTTAAGAGAGGTCTGCTATTCCTTTTCAGATCATTTTCTAGAAATCAATTTATATTAGAGACATGGGATGGGCTCGTCTGACCTAGGCCAGTAAGCAACATAGGATCAACCTAACTAAACCTCTAGCAAACACATATGTATCAACCCACTAAAAACCACTTACAACACCACAGAAACCGCATGTCAATGTGCAGGCAACCATCAACAATGCCCTAACCTCACATTTTCTTCACAAAATATAAAATAAAAATATATTTTACTTATAACTCTGCAGATACCAACTGAATAAAAAAGCACATAAATATGTAAATCATATAAATCTATGGACTTAACCAGAAGAAAAACACTGAATATTAAACACACCATGATGAAATGAGCAAAAAAAAACTACTGTCTACTGTATGTTGCAATATGCCTTCATACTTAAGAAACTTGCCTTTAGATGGGATTGGTGCAGAGATTCTGGGCCTTGAACCTGTTTGAACTTATGTGCAGACCAGGAGGTGTTAGAAAGGAAGTATGGGCACCAGGAGGAGCCCTACTGTCCGGTAGAAACAGGAAGAATGATCTGCCCACAGACACAGCTGGTTCCTGCCAGAGGAAGCCTGGATGTGAGCTATCACAGCCGCTCAGCACTGTTTACTTTCGCCTGGGGAACCACCTGCTCACACGGGGACCGGACACACAGACATTTGTCTTGCTGAGGACATATAGACCAAATGTTTTTAATATGTAAAGCTATTTCATTTATGCATTGTTAAAGACTAACCTTAACTCTAAAAGGAGACTTTTAGAATAAACAACGTTATGAAATATTGCTTCAACTATGGACATTCGTGGTTGTTCCCAAAAATAAACTTCATTAGCTTTAACTCAGTTTCGGGGAAAATATGTAAGTAATGTAAGAACGGTCTCAGCCCACAGTCAGGCTGACCTCTATGCCACACATACCACCCTTTCCTTTTGAGCTGTTACAAAGAGAGTGAAAGAGATAAAGAGAATGTGTGTTTGTGTGTGTGTGTGTGTGTGTGAGAGAGAGAGAGAGAGAGGCTAGCAGCAGGAACATGCGCTCACTACACGTTCCCTGCTGTGAGGGAGAATATCACTGTTTGCCCAGAAGCCCATAAATTTTGGCATTGCTACCTAAGCTAAAGAGAGAAAAGGAAAAGGTTTGTGGTCAGCAAACTTTTTTTTCAGTTCTATGGGGGCGTGAGTCTTGTGCGACTGTCCATGCTTGAAGACATTTGCATAGGTTCCTGAACCGGACAACACGACAGACTGTTCAGATTGGAACTAGCAAGGTGACTGTGAGTATCCTGTGGACCTCTGGAACACTTGAGGAGTTTATTTGTGGAACTTTGTAAGCTGATGCATTGGGATGAGATGGCTGTAGAGATCCATGCAAAGCGACTTAACAGGTCCAGGACAAGGAGAGCATCTTCCAACACTCTCACTGCACCCAGACTGCCAACAGTCACGCTGACCAGCCACAGTGTTACCCTTGATAAACGAGCCCTGCATCGATTGGCCCTGCCTGCTCACTTGTCTAAGAGACAGTCCACAGGTGAGTTAAAGAAACACACACATTCGCAGTAGAGTCTAGTAAAACACAGCAAAACGTAGTTTATCAGAGTGGTCGATCAAGATGGCCTTTTTTGAGATGGTGGTTGACCAAGAAACTCTTTCTAAGTATGCTAGTTGAGAAGTCTGGTGGGATGCCATGCTGGCGAACAACATCCAAAACATATGCTGGTGTCCAGCTATGAAGAGTAAAAAAAAAAAAAGTTACTTCTGGGAAAAGTCTTGTTTTTACTTTGTACCTTTTTTGAATTCTTTGTACGTCTGCCATTTAGATAACAGCTGAAACATGTATTGTAGGTACACAACAAATCATGTAGCCTCCAAACAGAGTTCACAATATCTGAGAACTCTAACGTCACTTGAGACCAATATTAGAATTCTAAGCTAAAGTGCCACTAAAGTTGCACTTTATGGCCTAAAGGCAAAAAAATGATTTTAAGTTGCGTTGAAAGGTAATATACATCATTGCACATTACCTGCGGCGGTGCTCGACTCTTGGCAATAATGAGCTCTGCACACGTTTCTCTGATAAGTGCGGTATAATTAGGCTTAGTCATAAACTTCCCCTGTAATTCAGTGATAAAATGGCTGAGGCAGCGAGCTAAACGTCCCTAAGGCCAGCCCGCTGCTCAGCTACAAAGAAAGGACCTGGAGCTTGTAAACAGTGGTGCTTTGTCTCATGCACTGCTACCTATCTAGGTGTGCGTACACGAATGAGAAGGGGCTGATGGGAGGTGTAGTCAACAGCTAGGTAATGAAGGGGCTTTCATGTTGGGCGATAGCGGCGAAGCTTCTTGTGAAGCGGCAGATGTGGTGCGACTTGGGCAACAGCTGTGGTGAAACGATAACCGCGGCGGTGGAGAGATGTTAGAGCGTTGGCTTCTCTCCCTGTGCCTTATCATCACACACACACTGCATACACACCAGTCTGCAATGAAAATGCAGAACAGCCACCCACCACGCATATAACAAGATGGGGGAGCTGAATCGAAACCCTGAAATTCTTAAAGGAAAAAAATAGGGGAAAATTATCAAAACAAAGTCTGGTTCTTTCCTATCACAGGCTGCAGAGAGCTTAGCCGCACTAATCCACAGCTATTTGAATATGTATGCTTGGATGATAGTTGGCCAGTGCTTTAGCATCTTAGCATAGCTAGCAGTAATGTATGTGCGCTAAGGGCTGACCATGGTTGCAGGGGAAATGAGGACAGAGGAATGTCCTGAACGCTTTTCCAGCATTAAATGTAAATCTATAATTCCACTGATAATTTGTAATGCAGTGCTGGTCAAATGCTCATGTGTTGTTTTAGGTGCATGTGGCTCACAAGACATGATGATCTGCAGAAGATGGATGGGTTCAGCATGGCTGTTCCAGAACTTAATAGGCATCAAGTCAATATTTTAGGACAACATAGGTGTCATGTGTAAATCTCCCACCTCCATCCCTAAAAATAACTGCTAAAACCAAACTCATACATCTGATTCTTAAAGTTGAGGTGCATTAAGTGCTGCAGTGCTGACTTAATTTTCTAAGCCAACCTGGAAGTTAGCATCACATGGTTCCCTTGACAAAAACCTAAGAGATCTTTCCATCGGCTTTTGGATTAATTTTAGAAAAGCTTTTGGATTAGTTGCTCTGTGATCAACAAAGTTGATGATGTTTCGTTATTTTGATAATCTGTGCAAATGAGCGCAACATTTACACATTTATGAACCTAAATACAATCAGAAGAAGAAAGTAGAAGAATCATAAGTAAAATATTAATATGTTTTATAATTATGCTGTGAAAGCAAATGATGAGTTAAGAATAAAGATGAGAATGTCCCTGACAATCTCTGTCGTTCCATTTAGCCACTTATCAGCAAGACAAGATGAGTAAAAGGTTTAAAAAATCACAAGGGGTTATTACTAATGTAATAAAAGTAGTTAAGTAGTTAAGTAGTTAATAATACAGTGACCCTGATTGAGAGTCACTACATGCATCACTTAAGAATAACATTAAGAAAACAGGTTTGAGTTGAGATTTGAATGCAGCAATTGGCATCATGTGATCCCATTTCAAGGCTCTTCTAAAAGATTGGCCGAAGAGTAATGCTGCCTCATAGGACCTTGTTTTGGCCAAATTCTAAAACTCTTTATTTGGACATGGCACTGACATCTTGATGTGTCCTTTTGTTAAATACTACTTAATCAAATGTGGTAATCATTCATGGTACATAAGCAAGTACCTTGCCATTTGACACCATCACTGTTCCAGCATGCTACTACTGTGATTTCTAATGAGGGGTCTCAGCATGTCTCTATATGTGTGAGTACGAGAATACAAAAAGGGAAAGGACAGGGGAAGAGAGAGAGAGATGGAGACAAAACAAGTTAGAGAACGTGCTAGACAGAAAGCAGTTATTCTTCTTATTTCCTCTGCACCAGCTTTGCGGTCTGGATGAGGAACAGATGTTCACAAGTTGATACGGTGCATCAAGCCTCTCTTCTTGCTATCTCTAGTCCCAGCACTGCCAACTGCCTGAACGCACAAACCCAAAGTCAGGGTTTAACTATCAACACACGCACCTGCGAGGGCACATCCATGCACAGATGTGCACAAGCAAATGAAAACTCAACCATTTCCACAATTCACATCGCACCAGTGGAGATGTGAAAGAAAGAAAATTCACAAATGAGATCACTGCGTGAATAGGATGTCAATTGTTTATCCTAAACAGCAGTGCAATTGAATGGAGAGGAAACTGAGACTTTTGCTTTTCCTACTTCTCAGATTTTTCTCTCGAGCAAAAGACCCCCTCAAACAGAAAAAAAAATATTACAAATATAAGTCAGAGATTTGGATAAGAATTCAGATTTTCTCATTATTCTCACTGCCTCATATCTGGTTATATCTGTACTGCATGTATCATGTATTGTGCACAGTGTGACTTGATTTTATGTTGACTGAGAGAACTCAGCTAAAGGCTCTATTAAGTTTCTGTACATAAATTACAATACATGGAAGACCTAAATCTGCATTTGTGGGAGTCACACACTGCCAAAAGCAGTGATGCAAACTGATATTTTAAGCTATTAACTGTAAGCCAAAGAGTATACAATAGTGACTGTTCACCAGAAAAAATAAAATAAATAAATAAACAATACTAAATCACGGTCACTGCCTTTTTAAAATAAAAATGTTACAATCAACCTCCAAATTTTGAGTCATGGTTACCTATCCTTGCCTCCCTATTTAAAAAAAAGAACAATTTAAAGGGATAATCTGTCATTATACTCATCCTTATGTTGTTCCAAAAACATATTAAATGAGCAACTACTCATTTACTCATCGTTATGCTGTTCTTATATACAACTTTCTTCTGTGGAACATAAAAGAGTATATTTTGAGAAATGACTTGAAGTCACTTGAAGTATCATATAATTGAAGTCAATGAGTGTCCTCTTTGAAGAACATATCCTTTTAAAGAGTTATCTTTTCACATTTTTCACAGTGAATGGCTGACCTGGTGATAGGGTGAGAAACTTCTGCGCAAAACATTTAATCGTCAAATGCATAACGCAACAGATTTTTGAAACTCTGCATTACATAATGCAGTTCATTATCTCTTACTCTTTCTTTCTCTCACTTCCTGTCCTGTCTCACATCCTCTCTTTATCAGCATCACCCTGTTGAGAAATGACAAGCTCTTCAGTCTCATACACACATTTCATCATTGCATCTTCTTTTAATCTCTGCGATTCAGAACACTGATAGCAATGAAGAAAGATGCTGGCGACACATCTGCTTCCGTAGTGTGTCTTGCTCAGTGTAAAAGTGGATGACTCCATTCCTAGTTGCACTGCCTCTGGCCACCTTCTCATTAGATAAAGTCCCTCTCTGAGCGGCTGTGCTTAAAATAACTTTCATTTACTGCAGTCTGTAAGGGTGACTCAACAGGGCCGCTGAATGCCGGAGCTTCAGTGGGAGAGGACAAAGGGAGAGGACAAAAGAGCTGTGTTTCTCTGGCAGCACCCCTTCTTATCTCTTTCCAGCACTCTGGATGGCGACTGCAGCCACAGGAAAGGATTTATAATGTGCACGTAAAAAAAAAGAAAAAAAGATCTCCCTTCTTGCAAACCCTTACCAGTGCTTTCTCTTTCTTTTTTTCCTCTATTTCTGCCTCCGTAGAGACTGTCATTTCCATACCGACACAATAAGCCCAATCAGACGTGAGCATCTCTGCCACTCCATCAGATGCAGAGAGAAAGAAAGACAGACAAGGACATCCTCAATGCCACTAGGTGAAGGTCAATGTATGAAGGGTGGTGTAGGTATAGAGATAGTGGCTCATAATGGAGAGGTTTGAAACCGTCCTCAGAGTAATCACTGGGAAGAGTGTAGAAAGCAGTGCTGTAGTCACATCAACAAAGACCTAAATGAAGCTAAGCAGGACGACCTGTCAGGCGCTGACATTGACGGGCTGTCTACGAGCATACCCCCATGAGAACATTGCACTGTCAATCAAACCGCTGTCAAGAAGACGATAAGAACCCATGCTGCACCTTTGCTCCAGTCACTGTTACACTTTAAGGCCAGAAACAAACTCAATGTAACTTTGCGTATGTTGAAATCTCACAACCCGTTGTACTTCCTGTGGTGTTGCACTCTAAAAACATGCTTGGTTAAAAACAACCCAGTGTGAGATGTTTGACCCAGCTGGATTGGGTTAAATGTTTGACGTAAAACATGATACAAATGATATATACAGTACAGACCAAAAGTTTGGACACACCTTCTCATTCAAAGAGTTTTTGTCACTGCCAATACTTTTGGCCATGACTGCACTTTTTTATATCTGCAGTTCCCAACCTAGCACCACTGGGTTATTGATTATTAATGATTATCAACCCAAATTGGGTTAAATTAAATCAAGCTATAGCTTCAAAGTGAAAGGTATAGCAGGAGTGTGTAAGCAGCGTGTGTGGCCTGACAGGGTAAGACAGGCAGGGCTATAACTCCCCAGCAGGGAAGAGGGCCATAAACACTACATCAAGACCCAAGACAACCAGTGATCCATCTCCCAGACAACCAGGAACTCATCCTGTTGCTGATAGTACTCTATTGAGGTAGCAGCCTAAATAAAATGCATGTAAGAGAAAATATAAAAAAATAAGATCATGTTTGAACCATATTGAAAATGACTTTGGTATCTTGCCAATCTGAACACAGATTTTGCTGAGATCTTTTTAAAACTCAAGAGAAAAGTGTGTAAAATCCCATAGTAGACAAATCCAAGAAACAGGAGACATACACCTTTTTTAGCTCTAACCCTCTGGTTTATCACAAAGTTGGCATTTACTTTTCAGAAAGGTTGATGTTTTCAAGAAAAGTAATTGTTTTTGTTTGGGGTCAGTTTGTATCCAACAAAAACAAACTGGAGAAAAAATATAGTTAAACAACTCAAGTAAAATCTGAAAATTCATTGCTGCCATGGTTAAGATCTAGTATCTATGAGATATATCCTGTGTAATGTATCTTCTTTTCAATTAATTTGAACATTCATGAAATATCAGCTTATACTTCAATGCTATCTGCTTGTTATTAAGGGCCTTGGGTCTTTCAGATCTCAAGCAGAACATGTGGATTAAGTGCAAAGTCAGAATACTTTCCTTACTGATTATTTTTTTAGTAAACCAATTAAAACTGCATGTACTTCCTGCATGCATTTCAGTAATGATGGGCATATTTGGCTGCAAATGTAGATATTTCACATGGAGAGATGAATAAGCTCTTCACAGTCCCAAGTTTTTTAGTAAATGATGCAGCCACTGTTTTCAGTGAATGTAAATAGAGATCACATAAACACAGATTTTTAAGGGTGTTGACAGAATTTTTCTCAGGGTATTTTAACATAGATTAAATGAAGCACGGGGAACTGAAAGATTGGTTTGGTTTGTTTGCTATCACACAAAAAGTTATGCTTGCTATCTTTACTTCTTACCACCTCTATAAATATCACCTAAATAATCACTAACTAGGGTCCCTCATGTTGCATCTACTTTAGTTTTTCTTTTTTTCTTTTCTTTTTTAATCAGAATAAAGCCCTTTATATTTTACATTTTAAAATGCATTAAAATGTGTTGTAGATCATTAGACATAATGTTACCCTGCCTTGGAAGGCAGTCTAAAACAGTCTAAAACACAAAACACAGAGTAACAGTAAGGCAACTGCTTAGGGTTCAGGCACAGCAGCCAGGGTGTATTTGCAGCAGACATATCCTAACACTTCACACTTGATAAGTTTGAGACATTTGCCCTTGCAAGAGCAGCACAGACTGACACATCCATAAATGTAGCCAAATTGCATTTGGCTGTAGAAAAATCCTCACATATCTGGGTAGATATTGCATGTCCACACCAAAGCTGACCACATATCAGTACGGTGGATTAAGAATTATGGGTGTAGAGACTCAAGTCATAGAGGATTTATTTAATATCTGTGAACTGGGTATTAACTGTCATGAGAGAAGGAGAGGTGGAGCCAGTGCAATGAGGGCTGCTCTTTTTTTACAGGATTTCTCAAGGCTGAGAATTTTGATCTAGTGTAGTGTTCAATTCCATTGACATCAATTTACTTCACACACATACACTAAACACTGGAACACTCCCACACACATGCTTTTTTCACACACTTCCCTTAAAGGGATAGTTCACCCCAAAATTAAATTTCTGACATTAATAACTCACCCTCACATCGTTCCAAACCCGTAAGAGATTAATTAATCTTTAGAACACAAATGAAGATATTTTTGATAAAAAAATCTGAGCTTTCTGACCCTCAATAGACAGCAATGTAACTGAAATGTTGATAGGCCCAGAAACATAGCAAGGACATCGTTAAAATAGTTTTAATCAATCAATGGTTCAACAGTAATTTAATATTTTACTGAATATGTTTTGTGTGCAAAGAAAACAAAAATAACTTAATTTATGTTCTGAAGATTAACGAAGGTCTTCCGCATTTGGAACGACATGAGGGTGAGTTATTAATGACACAAACTGTCCCTTTAAGTGAATGAAGTGCTCATAACTCATATTACATGTGTGATGTACCATAGTAACATGTTCCCAGGTAAAACTTCATATTCAACTAGAAAAAAAAAGTCCCAATGATAAAATCCCATGATTTTATCCATCATAAAAAAGTGGTCTCTGCAGATGATCAGATAGGAGTGGTGGAAAAAAATAAATCATTTAACCCAATGGTTAACACCACAGCTAAAATGACAAACATTTTAGTAACACTAAATTAAATGTTACTAAACTGCAATAAAACGACCTCTGTCTTTTCTTTTCTTTTTTTACCATTTTCCAGATCAAGAAAATCTAACCATAACCAGTAATAGATTTATGTTAGAGTTATGAATTTCTCCGTGTGTTTTGGCTGGAGCCTTCTCAGGCTGACCAGGCGAGTGGTGGGACTAAAGAAGGTATGGGGCAGCTGTCTCTGTGTACTTTACACCACCGGTGCTTTCTCCAACAGCAGAGTAGCGCTAACTCTGTTTGTTTACATGTCTTTACATCCTGTCATTTTTAAGGGGTGGGGGAAGAAAGGCAGATGTGCGTTTCTCATCGGCTCACCTGCGGTGACACCATCAGATCCTCCTCCTAAAACTGAGTCACAACCCCAGTGAATGGCTAGCAGGTGCGGTGATGGTTAAACAGTCAAAAATGGGGGAATCAACTGAACAAAAGTGAACAACGAAGTTGGTCAATTTTTTAGCAGCAGCTGTATTTACTAGAGCTTTTCTGCCAATACTTCAGAAGGAGGAATATATTCTGCATTGAATATTCTGCCCAAACCACAAGAAGAAATAGTCATATTCATATTCAAATACAGCTAAAAATGTCTGTGGAAATGCCATCTCTTATCCATATTCATAGCTGGTGTAACTGCTCTGCTATTCAGTTGAAGTGTAGTATATATATATATATATATATATATATATATATATATATATATATATATATATATATATATATATATATATATAATCATAATAATACACCCCTCTACCCAAAATTAAGATAAAATGTATTTGGACACTCTGAGGCTGTCAGATGTTAGTGGAACATGTCCATAAACAATATAATGAACTACACTTCATGGCTAAACTTGAGGTGAACTAATTTACATTCCCTAAAAATCACACTGGGACCAGTGGAAATATTAGCAAGAATGGCTGATGTAATAAAATTTGTTTCCACGTGTAACTTGCTTTAATATTTGAAATTAGTATTATACTACACTATTGTTAAATGAAGCACATGATGCTCCTGAGAAATGAAATGCTCAGTTTGTAGTATGTTAGAAAAACATCATATCTCCCATCTGATTTGAATACCCTCGATCGGGCTTCGGGCACCAGCTGGCTGGCTGTCAACTGTCTGATGAATGCGAGAGTTTGGAACTGAGGAGAGGAACAGATGTGGGGAAACAGCGGCCCCTAGCGGCGCGCGGTCAAAACGCGTTTCAAAACCGCCCGGCGTTGTGGAAGGACCATCAATACTGCTCTCATGAGAATCAATCTGACATTTTTATCAGAGACAGGGACAGTGCTCATGATCCCTTAAGAATTGACGAAAATTGTGGGCACATCCTAATTATGTTAATAGCAAGTCTATTAAAAATGTGATATGAATTATATTAGGAATCCTCAATATCAGAGGGGGTTATACAGCACAGAGGCAGGCTGTCAGCTTGTGGGTCTGAGGAGCTGTCAGAGATAGAGAGAAAGAGAGAGAGAGAGAGAGAGGGAGAGAGAGGAAGAGAGAGGGGGGGGGGGGGGGAGAGAGAGCGAGCGAGCGAGGTTAGGAGCGCAGGAGAACGCTTCTCTTCTCCAGATGGTGTTTTAAATGCAGACAGAAGGGTCATTAGACAACACACCAGCTTCCAACCACTGACAACGACACAAATAAACCAAAACGCGAGATGGTGCAGAGCGAAACAGCGCAGAATGTGTAGCATCGGTTAGCTGGGACACGAATGAAGTTTTTAATGGACCGTTTTTTCGCGTTCAGTGTGGAGGGAGTTCGCGACGAGCAGTTGGAGTATTAACGGGAAGATCTCCGAAACACTCTCTCTATCTGAATCATTTCTGTAGACGAGGACTTTCAGGATTTACAAGAGACAATATTCTACTTGGAAACATGGAGCATCAGTGGCAATATTAAAAACATCTTCTATATTATAGGAGGGATCACGGACATCTAACGTTACTGTGGAATACGATATAAAAACCACCAAGAGCGCAAGATCTGAGTTGGAGGACTTTGCGATTTCTATTTTTTTTTTTTTTTTTTTTTTTTTGTGATTTGAGAAATCGAAGCGAACTTTTTTTTTCGCCCTGTGCATTTTTACCAAGAAATGTGTTAACATCTTTCAAGATTTCGACATTTTAAAGGAACGTTATACCAAAGTCTCACTACTTTAATACTAAAGCTCCGCTGTGTTCTAGCTTTCTATGATACATTTTCGATTTCTTGAAATTGAAGTACCTCATTATTTATTACTATAACGAAAAGTCAACATCGCGTGCAATCCAAAGGAGTTCAGAACTCTCTCTCTCTCAGACACTGTTTGATAACACAGTATATATATATATATATATATATATATATGCTTTTTATTCATTTTGGAAAGTTCACACCTTTTTCAGTAATAATCGAGGCGTAAGAATCTCCGTTTATTTCTGTTTTTATTTTTCGCGTGGATTACTTTTTGCTGCAAATACCTCAGTTTGACTTCGACCTTCAAAAGTAAGTGATGCTTCTGCTGTATCTACTTAGTTCGTTCAATATTAACGGCTATTTCTTAAATACTGTGGGCTAGATGTAAGTCTGGAGACTGGACTATTTTATAAATAGCATTATAAACATCTTATATATTTTATAAGACGCTTGTAATGTTGGTAGGTCATATATGTATGTATATATATATATATATATATATATATATATATATATATATATATATATATATATATAGGAAATACAAACATTATCAAACTATTTTGTTTAAAATGTATATATTGTTTCTTTTCAAATGAGTAATTTTAAAAGAAAATAGTAATTTATTTAAGATATGGATGGGGACATAAAATAAAGTCTATTATTAATAATACAAATTATTGACACACTTAATATAAAAAAAACACCCATACTGAATAATGGCAAACTTATTTCTCAATCTCTCTGTAGGCTAATTATTTGTTTTTAGTTATGGTTTGTGAAAAGAGCACGAAAAATACAACAAATATTAAGTTTATCTTTAGGCAAAACAATCCCGACCTCTGAATTTGAACTTATTAGAGGTGATCTTATTCACTTAGGTCTGATCTGCCAGAAATTAGCTCACATTGCATCCTTTGTTTCACATTTTTTGAAAGAGGTTAGATTGTTTAGTTTAATACAATAGAGTATTACTAAAATCCTTGCCAATAATAAACAAACAAGCAGAAATTACAGCATATTTATACACATCAGATGGCTTCAATCTTATGGAGAAAAAAAAAACACACATTAATTTATAGCAGTCATCAGCCTGGCAATCTCTGCACCTGTTCATCTAATAAATGATTAGTCTATATGAGCACAAAACTGGTGCATTATGATGAATTGTTCATTGCAACCTTGCCAGCACACTGAAGGATGAAACCACAATATGCTCTGTTGCAACATCGCTTGTCTTAACTGTCCTTCAGTCCAGCCCAGTCAGCATCCGTTGATGTTACTGCTGTTGCACTGCAAACCACCACTTTACTCTTTAATTGACCCTAGTAAAGAGCAGCTGAATTATGAATGAACAGACGGTAATAGTTCTCCCAACAGCTAAATGTCTAAAGGTGAAACCGCGCTGTGGCCACAGACTATCCTTAAACATTACCACCAAATAGCCTTTATAGCTTTTACAGGCAAATATCCCTGCTGCATGCACCAAAGCACCTCTACCAAGAGAAAGCCATTCATTCATCTGGAGTGATTATTCAATGTGCTTTCATGCCATCTTTTTAATAGATTTATAACATAGAGTCCATTGATAGATATGGAGAACTTGTCTGATCGGTTTGACAGCTTCTGGCGAGGGTCTTTGTAGTCAGTCGTGCGTGCTCACTGTCTACACTTAACAAATTTGTTCGGAATGTTGATAAAGTCTAAAATTCACATGTTTAAAAAAATTAATATCAAACTGTCCGCTAGAAAATGTTACATTTTAAAACTTTTTAGTAAAAAATTATTTGGAAAGCCATAATATAAATTTGACCACGGTTTAGGAATCCCAAAATGAATGAATAAATAAAGAAATGTAAATTGAGTTTAACTTTAATCTTCATGAAAATCTGTTTAGAAATAGAAGTGCATTTTAAACTGTCAGTGCGACATCCAGCACTGATCTGCTGAGAATTCATAAAGGCTCACACTGTCACTGTCATGCAGTCATGTGGAGGGTGTCAGTTTTTATGGTTGTTGTATACTGTTTATCTTAAGTTTACTAGTATATAGGACGCCCACATTCAGGTGGGAAGAGCGTGTCCTTGTGGCAGTGCTCTGCAATGGGAGCAGGGACATGGTGTGCACTGGAGGTAATTATTGTAATTTGAGTGTGGGTGCAGGTGAAGTTTGCCGTCTCGTAATTAACGAGAGGAGCAGATGGCAGTGGGCGGGAGATGGGTGCAGGCAGACGGCCGGCAGAGCAGCAGGAGGAGGGAGGAAGAGAGAGCGAGAGAACTAGGGGGTGGGGTCAGGCACTGATCAGTAAGCACTGGCTCCTGATCGGCCAGGTAGCATGACTGTCACCTGCAGGAAAGAGCTCGCTCACACAACTAACCCTGTGACACGTGGCAGCAAGATTATACAAGTTTACCTCTTTGGCACAAAAGCTATACTATGGGAAGAGTTACTTAAATCCATAAATATAGTTTTTTTGTAGCTGCGCAGTTGTTTATGTATTGGTTGGTGACATAAAAAGGGCTATTATGTTTACACTGTAGGTATGCAGCTTCGAATCTGGTATGCAACATATACTGATCCTGTTTAGTAGTGCATGTGTGCACCAAAAAGAGTTGTGCTCACAGGTACACAGTTTTAAATCCTACTACATAGCGGGTAGTACTTGTACAGCTCACACACTGATCCTAATTCCTGTAATGCATAAATGCAACTGTGCAGTTACATGAGTCCTGAGCAGGTGGGGACGTCCGCAAGCTCTAGAGCTGAGGTTTATGTACCTGTTTTGTTTATTTGTTGATGTCTTTAGAAGAGCTCAGTAGATATTATCCTGGTCTATTATCTACATTACCTTCCAGAGAGACCACTTACATCCTGGTGTGCGGAAATGATTCTCAGACTCAAACGCAGAATTGTCATGAACATCCATCTATAGAGATGCATAAGTCATGAATTCTGCTATGAGTGCTGCTCACACTGTCACATGTAACTTACAAAACATAAGATTTTGGCCACATTTCCCTGCAGTCTGAATATAGCCTAAGAGAAGAAACAGAATTGGTCAAAATTTTTACATGAGATGAATGTCATATTTGATTGGCCTTTTAGTTAAGTGAAGTGCTGTTAAATATACTCATATGATCACAACATTTGCATTTCAGTGTCTCTCAATACTTACTCAGGGGTGAAGGCTCTGTTATGGCAAATTGTCCCAGCAGTCAATCTGGTTGTCCTACCGTGGCAACCCCGGGCTCCCAGCGGGAGTGCCAGTGAGAGGGAGCAGCAGGAATGGGCAAGGGGGCAATTGCCATGGTTTCAGCCCTGTTTATCCCTCCAAACAGTGGGAAAGACGGCGACGGTGTGGTGAGCGCATGTGTTTGACATTACTGTGACATGGCGGCCTCTCTCGGGAGAAGGAGAATGTCAGAGAGCAGAGAAGCCGGCCAGCTTCCAAACATCTGGGGTAATAAAAAACACATTGTAGAAGCTGGGAGTTCACTTTGAGAGAAAGATACCACATAACTCTCAAACACACTCACTCCTTTTCCCATGTGTTCTCACAAGTAAAGGTGTTGCCCTATCTTAATGACACAATAGGTCAGATTTAGAAAGACAAATACATGTAAAATGGAGAATGCTGTATACAAGCCAAAGTCGATAGACTTTAAGTCTGGTTAGCATTAAGTCTGGTCCACACTGCAACTTATTCTGGCCAAGACCCACCCACTTAGACAGGATGAGACTGCCTGATTGACATGTGTAGTAACAATGTTGAAGAGTGAGTAAATCAGATTTTTAAGAGCAAAACTGCCTTGCTTATCTTTAATAATTATAAGTTCGTATAATTGTCAAATTAAGTGATTAGATCTTGACGCGTTCATTGTCTCCCATCCAGCTGATAGAAATCTCCCAGAAATTGAGTGAAAATGGCCAATCAGGTTAAACTTTGATTTTTTTGCGGAAGATACTGACAGTGCAAGCGACATATGCTTCTCAAAGAAACGAGAGACTGCTCAGACTGTTTTTGCTAGATTGTTGGATTCTCATGTCTCTGTAATGAAAAACAGATCGGATCTGATCAAATAGGGAACATTGTAAACCTCTTTGAGAAACAGCTCCCACTAAGAGTTGGCTTGTTTTGTTTGGATGATCAACAAACTCTTGCTAAATAAGTAGGTGGAAAAAAGACTGGATACATTGGAAGTATGACTGAGAGACAGGGCACCAGCTGGAGTAATCCCTGCTGGGAGAGGGCTTTATTAATCAAACAGTGTGGAAGTTCATATCACCGCTCCTGTCTGTGATAAAGCTAGTCCCTTACTTCCTCTCTCGCCCTCAGCCAGTTACTTATCACACAGTTCTGAGTGGTAACTACAGATGAAGTTCAGTTATTAAGCCCTCACACACACACACACACACATACAATTCTCCTCACAATGATGTTAAAGTATTGAGAAGGGGCTCTGGGCTGGATTGGGGCTGGGAGACGTACGATGTAGCGTATTTGCACAAATTAAAGCAGCCGTTATCTCATGGAAACAGAAGCAGAGCGCCGGACTATCCTGTCATTCTTGAAATGGGTTTGAGCTGAATTTGACTGCAGCTCCAGTCTCTTACGAAGACCTTAATCTAAAGCAGGGGTCTTCTCCGATAAGTCATTGTTCCACAACCAGGGATCCAACAGAAGGAAGTTTAATTTCAATACAAAAAAAAGAACATTTTCAAAGCGAATGGAATTGGAAGAAACATTTTTGTTGATACCAGAATGTTCCAGATGGTGGAGGGTGGATACTTTTAAGAGGATGTTCCTATATGGAAATGAATACAAATTCCTGCAGAGCCTTTATAGTATTGAAAGTGTCTATTAAGAGGGATGAAAAAGAATACTGAAAGCTGCATCGATCACACTCTGGGCAGACATTGAATAAACTTTCATTATTATTAGGGCATATTTAGCCTAAATTGTTACCAATGCAGCCTGCTATGTTAATTTATTTTTTATTTTAATCACAGTTTATCCTTCTTAACTATTTTTGTGTAATAAAAAGAGACTTCCTTAATTAATTTCCTGTCTTTTTTTTGTTTTCATTTGCCTCTTTGTTTATTCTGCAATGTTTTATTTCTTTGATTTGATTTTATAAAATTCTGTCAATTTGTATTTCTCACTTGTTTTAATCCATGTGTATGTTATATTACTTTAAGTAATTTACAATCATTTAACACATAAATTTAGGCTGTTTAGGGCAATGTCAATATATATATATATATATATATATATATTGTATATATATATATATATATATATATATATATATATATATATATATATATATAAAAACACATGCATGCATACATTTAAGAAATCATATATTTATATAATAAATGTGAATATAAATACATGCATGCAAATATTTTCAAAATAAATACTGTATGTGTGTCTTTACATATACATAATAAATATAAACAGTACACACACATATTATGTAAACAAAATAAATTATTTTGGATGTAATTAATCGTTTGACAACACTAATAAATATACAGATTATGTATATATTTTTGTGTGTTTTTGCATGTGTGTGAGTTGGGCAGGTTTCAGTCTTTTGTGCTCTATAAATCAGCAAGCTGTAATGACGCAAGAGCCAAAGCAAACAAGAGCAGTACTAGGCTACAGCTGGCCATAGCCTAAGAGAAAGAAAAAGAGAGAGAGAGTGAATACTGCGGAGAGACAGCAGCTGTCAGGCCCCGCATCATGCACCTGTCACACAGGAAGTCAGGGCCTGCCACTATTTCCTGGATACGCCTCCTCAGCCAAACACTTCTGCTGTTTTCTCAGAGGATATAAGGGAGAGAGAGAGAGAGAGACAGAGAGAGAGAGAGAGAAAAAGAGATCCTAGTCAGGGAATGAGGATGAAAAAAGAAAGAGGGAGTATGTGTGCTGTCTGCATACACTCATTAGAGCCAGAACTTGACTTATACAGGACTGCAAAATATTTGAGAATTAAATACTAGCACATTGCTGTTGTATTTTAACTACAAGAAATATGGTACACTGCAATTCAGTGTATCTTGCTGTATGTGAGAAACACTGACCAGCAGAAACACACCCAAGCACCCTTTGCGTCGATTTAAATTTTTATCCTTCTCCCAGGTAATAGTCATCCATGTGACAGGATGTGACATCACTTCGAGCGCTGTGACAGATGGTGAGCATGGGGGTATGGCATTATAGCCACTCTTGTTTTTCTTCCAGTCATGTGAGCAGGGGATCTGTGGTGTGTGTGTGTGTACAGGCCCTGTGTGTTTTGCTTGGCACGCGTCCTCTTTGTTTGTTAGGATTGTCAAGGAGGGTCCTCTGGAGGGCTTCTGTGTCTAATTCCCCAACCGCCCCTCACGCTGCCTGTATGCAATTAACAGAGTAATTAAAAGCTTGATGAGCTAATTGGTGTTGGGTGAAGCTGCAGGTGTTTTGATTGGGGAGCTTGTTTGTGGAAGTGCGGAGAACAAACAGATTCCTGTCATAGATCATTTTGTCTCTTTTCCCCCCACTATTAAAGTAATACATGAGTTTAGGAAAGGCGTAGCTATTATAACTATTTATCAGCCTTGATGGGAAAATTGTAATTGTTCCGTAATGATCGTTCTTGTAGGGCTGAAGGACAAGCATGTCTTATTATTTGTCCAAGCGCCGATAAAACAGTCATTAGAATTATGACTCTCCTAGAAGAACAAAATTGTGTCATTATATTATTTAGCTTTATGTTGTTTCCTAACTTAGCCTCTGGTATCAAGCCATTCATCCACACAACCACTGGCATTTTGACACAATAATAGACAATCAGAAGATAGTTGATGTTTAGTTTACAGTTGTGAAGAGAGAGATTTTAAGCCAGCTAGATTCTACAGATGGTCCACAGACCAATAGAAACCTCATTGCTGGTTGCGGTCCCTTCGGTCAATTGGTGTCAAAGTGAATGTCGTTCAACCATTGTGACAAGCAATGTGGAACAAAACAATTTGCCCATAGTGAAATCTTCCTGGCTCAATGTTCTGTTATGCTTAAATGTCAAACATGGTTTGATTGGCTGTGAAAAAGGACAGAAAGATAGAAGACAGAAAAAGGACTTGGCGGTCAAAAGTTGTCTTTCACTTTCTTCTACTTCTTTTACACAGTTCCTTTTTCTTGGGTGTCTTAACTTTCCCCTCTCGCTAAAGAACTCTCTCTCTTTGAATATCAGTTGACAGATGTGTCGACGATGGCTGTATGCCTGTAGTACTCTTAGTCCCCAGGTGCCTGAGCTGAGTCTGAGGATGTATGTGTATGCTTGTGAGAGTGTGTAAGCTTAGAACAGCGACACACTGTGAACACACTGCCTCCACCTCAAGCACAACGGTTACTTCAGGCAACACAGGAAACAACTACACAAGTCCACAGATGGGTGGAGGGACATGATAGTCAGAATGTTGTCTTGGACCTTGAAACAGACAGATATCTCTACTTTAAAACAACCATTAAAAATCTCAGACCACTTAGATGTACCTAAACAACAAGAACCTCTTGTTGTGCATTCATGTTCCATATTCCTAATAAAGTGGCCATACACTCGTCTCTGCATCTCGACTGGTGCCCAGCGCTCTCCTAACACACTCCAGATGGGCCGGGATGAGGAGTTGTTCTTGGCACGTCCCGGCTCAGCTGAATGTCACAAATACTTTCCTTTATTTAGGAATGGCTAAGGCCGGGCGGCTGAGGAGAGGACAGGAGGGAGTAGGGTAGAGAGCAGCTCAGCAACATCTGGATTTTATTAGCAGCCATTGGGAGAAATCTGAAAAGGAAGTTTTTTTCTCTCTTGCCTTTTGGGGTAGTGCTGGGCTTTCCAGAACCCTGGCCACTGATAAAGTCTTCCCTGAGGAGAACAGATGGCACAGAGACTTCAGTACAATTTTATCAATATTCACAATAATATGCAAGGAAGTATGAGTGAAAAAGAGAGACCTCTAACTACGCCATCTTGTGTTTTGGATGCATGTATCCAGCAAGACTTCCTTAATCAATCGGCTTGCCTAAAAGACAATGCTGGTACAGTTTTACCAGCAATATTCAGTATGGTTAATCTGGTCTATCAGCTATATTGTTCACATACCACATCAGCCTGAACCAACAGGTTAAGAAGAAAGTACCTTCTAAAGTAGACCCAGACTTTGACAAGTAGGTTCCTGAATCAACATACTTGTGTCCAGTGGGGTCAAGGTTTGGCAGGTTAGCTTTGGCAATAAACCCGTTAGAAGATGCCATAATGAACCATTCTATCACTGGGAATGCTTATAGATAGCTTTCTCCAAGTATTGTTATTGCTTTAATTTCAGGGAGATAAAAAGATGTGAAAATGGTTGTAGTTAAGGTTAGGGTTAAGACTACATCTTTCTCCCAGTGATGTTGCAAAGATGTTGATCCAGGAATCCATCCTTCTTGGCTAAAGGATAAACCCCCTTGAAAGTGTGTTTGAATGGGAAATGATCTGTCAATAAACAGGTTTCCTTTCTTTATGTTCATAAAGTGTTATAGTCAAGCTGAGTAGAGATATTCCCTCTTTCGGGATGAGGTGAACCCCAAGAGAACAGTGTTTTGCAAATGTCTGCTTCCTTATAAAAGAAGGATATGAGGATCTTTTTGGAACTGTGACAAGAGAATGTGTCTCTACACTCTTTAACACAACTGTACTCTGGTTATAAATGCACCATTTTTGGTGACCCCAGCATTCTTTCCCACACACACGTACGTGCTGGACGTCTCTCTCACACACATACACTTATACAGAGTCTCAGGGCCTAGGGGTCTGTTCAGCTTGTGACTAAATACGCATTTATTGCCATCTGAATGTTTGTTTTCTCAAAACATATTTGCTCAGCTGAAGACGCCTGCTTAGGCTCACAAAGAGTGTGTGTTTGTGTGCGTGCTCTCTCACCATGTTTTTATTGTACTATGAGTGGATGAGTTGTAAATAAGTAAAAGATAAGATCTCTTATTCAGTGTGGAGACCCCATGATGCTGGCCAATCAACTGCTGCAAAGGACACATGCTAGCCTAGATTTTGGCTAAAATAAGATAGAGAATACAGTATACTTTTTGGAATAGCCTTCGCCTTGAAAGCGAACATAAATGTATGATGTGGTCTAGGAAGTCAGCCTTTTCGGGGTAAAGCCTCATGTCTTGTCTTGGGATATTGTCCAGTCAGATCCGAGCCTTGTGGCAATGTATTTTTCTTTACCATTAGATTTTAGAACATGGGCTCCAGTCCAAGGGTCCACCGAGGAGCTTTGGGTGATGATGAGGAGAGATGGTGGGATGGCTGGGGAGAGGGATAGCCGATGGACAGGTCTTGAAGTGCTGGCCAGGGGTCGAGGGCTGTAATCCTGCTGTTTTGATGAGAGGCCTCTGTTTGTGTGGACTCGGCAGCGGCCTGATGGGGAGCAGATGTGGGAAGGCAGGCGGTCGGGCACAGAGCCAGAGCAGCTGGGAGAAATTAAAAACAAGAGCATTCCTAGAGACTGGGGGAATTACAGAGGGGTGGAGTGGAGGGGTTAGATACAGGGACAGGGAAAAGAAGCCATGTGAAGAGAGAGAGGGATAATCTCAAGGGGCTTTTCATTGTGTTTGAGTGAAAGGCAGCTTAGTACGGACGATGGTCGGAACAAGTGCCAGTGTGAGCAAATAACCACATCACACTCACATGTACCTAGATATCTAAAAGCAGTCATATGATAGACTTCTGTTGTCTTTATATAAATCTGATTATAATGTCAACAGAGGAACCTAGCCTGTAATCCTGTCCTTAAAGAGATTTCTGTGCCTTATAGACTTATACATTTTTCTCTTTCTCTTATATAAGCAAACACAAAACTTTACTTTTTGAATTCATACATTATTTTATATTTGAGGATATCCCTAGATGTCCCCAAAGAGAAATTCTGTCCGATTTAGCTGACTTCTAGCTAAGTATAGCTAAGTAAAACCCTCCACATACACACATCTCACAAACTCTAAAAAAAGAGCAAATCACAGAAACCGGAATTCTGGGCTTGTCATTATATGATGGATTCCTGCGTGTTTGGATCTTTTACCGAAAGCAAATGTCCGCTGATCTCAAAAGACTCTAAAAAAAGTTTCAGAATTACAAACTAGAGCACTTGTTTTTTTTTGGTGCACTTTTTTAATCTGATTTTAGCACACAAAAGCAGATGGACAAGGGTAGTTTTAGCTGTCCTATAAGTGTGTGTTTATGGCCAAGGCGAAACTCCAAAGAAACTGCTTTTACATCATTACAGAATCACAGCATTTAGGATCAAATCACACATCTGTAGGACGTCTATTAAGAGTTTATTGCACTGTGAGCCATATCTATTTGGCTTATTGATCTCTCAGTATGGCTCTTCCATCTCATGCAGATATGTGAGGGACTGAATGTGTTTGCTTTATTTTTAAGACAAGAAGGTTCCCACAGGATTTTTTTCCCCTAAGGAAGTTCTCTTCATAGCTCTTAACGGAGTTCTCAGTTTTTTCATTTAAATTTAAATTGATCTCATATGTTGTAAAAGAAATGCGCTATGTGTAAAAACACAATTCTAAAATTTAAATAAAGACTGTGCCTCATGCCAAAAAATATTGTTAAGTACTTGATGAAAAACAAAAGTAGACTACTTCGAGATCTGGTGAAGTCTTGTAATAAATCTATATATCCATATATCAGAATATAAATACATTTGCTAAAATTTAACTACATATATATATAATTAAAGTTGTCTGAAATCAAATTATAGCTTTGTGTGAGGAAAATCACTCTGTCTCTCAAAAAACATTTTTTTTTATTTTATTATCAGGGGAAACAGTGGAACAGTGGAAACACAGTTATGAGCAATTTAATGTGCTGCTTTTACAGATGATTAAACTGTCATGAATTTGAATCTTCTTTTCAGTTAGCATTGTCTCTTTTTGTATCTTATCTAAGTATTCCTTTGTTTTGGCATTATGGAAGGACAGATGGTCACAGAAGGGGCTCATACATGGACTTTCTAACGTATTAAAAGTGAAATCCAGTGCCCGGTGTATGTGTGTGTCCTACGGTGTCCTTTAGCTGGTCAGATTAATCAGATATCTGTAATCCCACAGTGGCTACAGGCTGAGCAGGGCAGACTTGCCTCTCTCGCCTTGTGTTCACATATATCTGACAGCCCCTCTTTCTCAGTCCTCTTGTGGGAGTTCATGCCACTGCAGCCAGGTCATGGCAACTTCAACAATCCCCCCGAGAATGCATGCAGGAATTACCATGTGCTGCTCCCCTGAGAGCAAATTAAAAGGAGTGATTATTTTACTGTCAGGAAGTTTTAAACCAGCAGCCCTGAGAGGGAAGGGATTTTATTCATCTCTTTAAGCTTAAATAATGTCTAAACACGGAAATGGCTTCCTACTTATAACCTCTCAGAATATATACTGTATCAGCCATTGGCCAGACACCTCTCTAGATACTGACTCCTATTGAATACTAACATTAACATTATTTCAGGTCATGTCTGACTGATGTGTGTCCGTGTGAATGCTCGCTGGCCTGTTCTTTGTTTAATGGCCCCTCTGAGGCTGCAAGCTGCTGGACTGAGTGACAGATGGACAGGCAGGGCTTGTGGCCTTAGCAAGATCTCTTCCTACCTGTCTACATTTGGCAATGACAGGGACAGTGATGCACAGAGCCGTGCACCGTCAGCCCCGCACGGCAGGCCAGCTTGTGCCTATTTTGGTCAGCATGGCATTAGTCCTAATACCTTGTTATGTTTATTGCCCTGGGGCACCAGTAAATCTTTAAATGAGAATTAAGAGCTGATTTCTCTTTACACATCTCCTCTTTGTATGTTTTATCGTTATTGCTATTTCATTGTCATTTTAGTGTTCATGTAATGTTCTACATGTATCGTTCTTTATTAATCTTTCAAGACAATTGCTTTGTCTCAAATGTTGGTGAACCCAAACCAGAGCTCCCAAACCACTAAACAGACTGTAATTTTATCTGAGTAAGACAACGAACGACAAATCCTGTCATGTGGATTTTAAATGAAAATTGTTGTCCTTACCAGCTGTAACTGCAATAATCAAAATTTAGTAGCTCCACCCATCATGAAATGTCATTGGACTAAAGTGCCATCCTGCACAGGTATTAGATATATTAATGCAGCTTTCAAGTCCTTAAAATTCAATTTCTGAATCATGCATGATGTGTTTACTTGAAAGCATTATAAGCATCAAATATGTTATATTTACTTTGCATTGCATTTTTGTTGTTAGTAAGGACAGACTGTTACCTGGTGGTGGAAAATAGTAGCATGACACCTGTTTAGAACACACTATGATCGAGGACACAAAATGAGCAAAATGGTGTGCTACTCAGGACCCTCAGCATGTCCCCTGAGCCGAGGTGGCCCCTAACCCACAGACCAGCCTCATACCCTGTCACCCTCCTGCAGCTGTCATCCCTCTAAGGTTGAGCACCAATTATCTGGCTGTTAGTAGTTTGGCTGTGACCCTGTATGTTTAGTTATTTTTGCCCATGACATCTCGGCCAGGCGGTGGGGGCTTTCTCAGAACATGGCCTGGGCTGGTGGCCCCAGCATACGGTCAGGGTGTTGTGCTGTTTTTCGGGAGGTCTATCTGAGTGAAGGTGACAGTGGAAAAAAGTAAGGGCGACTGAACAACAGTGAGTGATAGCACTGAGACAAGAGGCGCCTGTCAGAGAGCCTGCTGCTCAACACATGTTTTTTGAAGGACGATAATGTACTAAATACCATGGTATATGAATTTGCCAATTATAATTTATGAGAAAATAAAAAATACCAAATACGTGTATCATTTAAGAGATCTTTAAATAATCTTACGGACTGTAGAATAAATGAGGATTGAAGCTTTTTTTCCTTTGTGTTTGTGGCACCTGAAGCATCCACCTTAGCGACACATGATGTTAAAGAGTAGCAAATGTGAGCTGTCACCAATGATGTTGTGTGCTAATCTCAGTACCATCTGATGATACTTCTTTTGGAATATATGTGGTAAAAAAAAAATAAAAAAAGAACAAATATCAATATAAAAAAAAAAAAAAAAAAAAAAAAAAAGGAATATATGTGCTTTCAAACATTAATGCACACACATATATTGTGTGTTCTATGAGGACTCTCAACAGACAATAGTTCTTTTTATACTGTACAAACTAAATTCTAACCCCAAACGGTTGCACTTTATTTTACAGTACGTGTACTAACATGTACTTATAGTGTACTTACAGTGTATTTATCTGAGAAAGTTCTGGTAACACAAGGTAACTACATGGGGTAGGGTTAGGTTTAGGGGTAGGTTCAGGGTTAGTACCTAGTTATTACACAGTTATTGTAATAACTATAATAAGTACATAATATGTACATGAGGAACAGGACTGTAAAATAAAGTGCTACCAAGAAAACATTATGTGATTTTCACATTAATATTACATTACAAACAAACAATAAATAATAGTACTTTGTCACTTACTGTGATTTTTGTATTTGGGAGGACACAACGCATAGAAAACCTTGACCACATACTCACACACACAGAGAGACATATAACATCTTATCTTAACACTGATCCAACAAAATCCAACAACTCTTGGTGTTGCTGGTGTTTGTTGGAGCAGTTATTCTTTGATCGTTTTGAGTGCAGGCTTGAACCCTGATGGACTACATTTCCATCTCATAACTGACAGCAACGAGTGTGCTATACATTAGAAGATAGAATTGGGAGATCAGCATGTGACATTATGGTTAGGGAGCTGGGTAGACAAAGGGATTGTCACATGACCAATGCGGGCCAGGCAGACAAGAGAGAGGAAGACTTGCCATGTTTGGTCCCTCAACGAAGCAGATTTGAGGATCAGTGTGAACGCAGCCTTGTTGAAGTGTTCAGCACCGTGATGGACAGCAGCAGATCCAGCTGCACTTGTCACTGGCTGTCAAGAGTCTGTCTGTCCGGCTCACAAGAGCGGACAACAGGCTGGGGAGCGGGTGGGGGGTGTAGGACATTGATGTGGAAGTCAGGGTGATTGGGGGGTTGGGTGGTGGGCAGAGGGGTCCCGTCAGCAGCAGCTGAGTAGGAGAACAGGTGTGACTGGATGTTTCCAACAGCAGTGACATTTACCCTCTGCCACAGTCTGTGAAAGCCACACTTTATCTCTATCAGCGGCGACTGCACAGATTTACTGCTATGAAATATTATAAGTCTGTCTGAACGACTCACTAGAGAGGTACTGCTGAAAAAAGAATGCCACACGCATGATCTAGCACCGTGAACAAGACAAAACATATGTGTCAAACATGATACGATTTGAACAAGTGCCATGTAGCAGAGTAGAAGTGCATATTGGTCAGAGCCTGTGGCCTGGCAGTTATGAGACTTCAGGCACATTAATGTACATGTTGTTGTTCTCATCATCTTGCTACTTTTGTTGTGTATAAAAAGTTCTAAAAGAGTAAATGTCATGTCATCCACAGGTAGCGCAGGACAGAAGGCTGGAACGATGCCAGATTCACCCGCTGATGTCAAAACCCAGCCCAGGTCAACTCCACCCACAATGCCACCTCCACCCCCTGCTGTCAGCCAGGCAGCCAATCGCAACGCATCATTTACACCCACAACAAGTAAGTTGTGTAAGTACAATTTATTGTGATGTGCCGAGTGTATGTGTAATCGGCAACATTTCATAGGTAGCTAACTTAATAATAGTGTTACTGTAGCTCAATTGGTAGAGCATTGCGCCATCAAGCACAAAGTTGGGGGTTCGATTCCCCGGGAACACATGATAGGTAAAAATTAGCCTGGATGCACTGTGAGTCGCTTTGGATAAAAGCGACTAAATGCATAAATTTATTTTTTAATTTAATTTAAATTTAATAACACATTGGATGCAACTCTATCATAATCTTGAATACTGCAGTTTATTACCACCACATTAACACAAGAATGCACATTAAAGGGATAGTTCAGCCAAAAATGAAGATTCTGTCATTAATTACTCACCCTCATGTCGTTCTAAACAAGAAAGACCTTCATTCATCTTCAGAACACAAATTAAGATATTTTTGATGGAATCCGAGGAGCTTCCTGTCCCTACATAGGCAGCAAGGGTACTACGTTCAAGGTCCAAAAAGATACCAAGAACATCGACAAAATAGTTTATACTATGCGCGCTAAGAAAACTTTATTCAACAATTCTTCTCCTCCACGTCTACGGACCAGTGCTGTCTACGGAGGATCAAAGAGCTCTTGAATTTTATCAAAAATATCTTAATTTGTGTTCTGGGGATGAACAAAATCTTTTGGGTTTGGTACAACACAAGAGTGAGTAATTAATAACAGAATTTAAATTTTTGGGTGAACAATCCCTAAAAAAATGTACAATGGGACACTGCACTTAATAAACATGTTCATAAACATGCTTATTAGAGCAATGCCAGAACGTAGAATAATTTAAATGAGTCAATAAGAGTTATTGTCATGAGTATTCATATAGTAAAGAATGCCCTTGCAACATGACCAAGAGCGTTTGAGAGGGTTTGTGTATGATAGGTTGAGCCATTGTCTGGGTGTGTGAGTGCTTAGGATACACAGCAAGAGATTTGTTTACTGCATACGGAGGGATTCGCAGGCAGCATCAGGCTTGACGGGGCTTGGCAGATCTCGCTACCCTATATAGCAATGACGGGTCTTGTTGTTTCACCTGTTCTCGGGTCATAGCGTAGCCTGCTTGCCACTCTAAAACCAGAACACAAGTGTGGAGGTCACATGGTAAACCCACATGTGTTCAGCCTGGAATGGCAAGATAAAATGGGGCACAAGACCCTGTGTTCTGCAACATGAAGCCATGCACACACTCACCCAGCAGTGTGAACATGCCACCGAACCTGGAGCAAAGCTAGCTTCAGAGGTGTGTTTGCACAATCATATGCTTCCCACTGTCCCGGAGGATTAGGGTCCGTAACTCTGAGTCCTCATGCTGTGTCCACTGCTTGAGTAATGTTGGTTTATATGTAGTCATGGCTTCAGGTGCAGGTAACATAAGATATAAGGCCTACTCTTAGAGAGAAGGCACTTGACTATCAGAAGCAAGAATAAAGAGTGCAGGGATGGAGTGGAAGTGTTGATGGGGCGGCCAGGACTCGGAAAGCTGCAAATCTGCTCTCAGCTGGTGGACATGTGCATAGCCTGATTTAGACGCACACCTGCTGTTGGAATAAAAGTATCCCAGTCCAGGGGGCTATTTTTGGAACCTCTTTAACATGTTCCTCTTATAGTTGTGTCTTAGTGAGTGAGTGGGTGAGTAGTGGGGAGCAATAGAGCGGGTGGGCGGCATGTGTGTATGTCATGGAGAGAGATAGTGAGAGAGATGTTTCCTGCTTGGCCCATTTGCGGTGTGTTTGTTCAAAGTAGAGTATGAAGTGAAGAGTACAGAGCAACGTGCTGTGTTACTGTCATAGTATATCTGTAATTTCAGTTGTTTTTTTGGCTGTTCTCGGAATGCATGTGCCCTCTTCATGCTACGTTGGAGCTTCCTGGAGGGCGCTTCCCAGGACTGAGATGGAGAAAAAAGAAAGCAAAAGAGTTTGGCGTGACTTAAATGATGCTAATACAAACAGTGGCTCTCTTTCCGCAGTGCTGAACGGGAGCAGTCACTCCCCCACGGCACTAAACGGAGCTCCCTCAACCCCCAATGGCTTCAGCAATGGACCGGCTACTTCCTCTACCGCTTCTCTGCCCACTCAGCAGCTTCCCCCTGCCTGCGGAGCCCGACAACTCTGTAAACTTAAGCGTTTCCTCACCACACTGCAGCAGTTTGGCAACGACATCTCGCCCGAGATTGGAGAACGTGTACGCAGCCTGGTGCTGGGGCTAGTGGTGAGTGTCTAATGGCTCTCTTTATTGTTGAACTGTGTGTGTTGTCTACAATTCTTTCTTCACTGGGAGTTAAGTGGATTTCCTTTTCTGTCTTATCAGAACTCAACTCTAACCATTGAAGAGTTCCACTCCAAACTTCAGGAAGCCACAAACTTTCCCTTGCGTCCCTTTGTCATTCCATTTCTCAAGGTAAGAACAGGCATAAAAAAATTAATCTCATACAGACACAGTTTTTCTGCCAGTAATCATGTATAGAGAGACTTTATTGTTCTGGCGAAGAAATGTTCACTTAGACCCCTGTCCACAAATAGGCACTTTCAGCTGTATATGCAAAAATTTTGTATTAAAATTAACATTTTCGGATGGGCATTTAAATCCAGAAGATTCTGGCATTTTGGGAACGTAAAACTGATTTTTTTTTAATATCTGAAAATGACACCCTTGCGTTTTTGTGTGTACAGCCAATCCGTATATTTTGCGAAATGCTGATGTCATCCCCCCACATATCACCCCTAGTCAGTCAATGCTACCTCGCGTAACAGCAGCAAAAATATGAACAAACACTGAACAATACTCTTTGTATTAACTATCATTAACATAGATTAATAAATGTATTGTTCCATGTTTGTTTGTATACTGTGTACAAGGTTTATGCGCATAGTCGAAGTCTTCTTCTCAATTTTTAGTGTATATTTGTGGCATAATTACAGCGCCATTTATGCTGCGCCGCCCGGGGAGCAGTTGGGGGTTCACTGCCTTGTTCAAGGGCACCTATGTCGTGGTATTGCTGGCCTGAGACTTGAACCCACAACCTTAGGGTTAGGAGTGAAAACTCTCTAACTTTGAGAGCAAAGTGGAATATACAGGTGTGTTCAAGGATATCTTGTTAATTTTCTAATAACAAACAAAATTCTTACATATATTCAAAGATTTGATAGCATGAACCATGCAGAATTTGTCCAGTGATCCAGAGTTTGTTTTTGGAAACGGTCATACACACTGCAGCTAATCAATTTGCATTTAGAAAAAGTTGACATTTTTATGTAATATGCATCAGACGATTCTTAAAAGTCTTTCTTTATCTGTATGAGGAGCTTTTCCTTATGGTGCACCATATGCGAAGGGGTGGAGGAGGAGGGTAGTGGGACTTTGAGACAGACAGGCAAAGTGACAAACAAAAAGAATGTAGAAAGATGGCAGCCAGAATCAGCACACATGTGAACAAACTCACTCTGTATTTTCCCTGACCTCAGAAACATAGTTTTCTGTACGTGTAGATGAGTGAAGTCCATTTGATAACGCATCCTCAGCCTTTTCCAACCACCCTGCTCTACTGTGGCTGGGCTGTGCAGATCTAGTGCTCCATATGGCCATCATTTGTGATTCATTAAAATTGGCACACTTGTGTTTACCCAGAGTGGAGAGGAGTGGTGTGGGCCAAAGAAGATTTCCTGGCAGATGTTGCAGTGGGTGCTGTAAGCAGCACAGCTTTCCGTTGCTCTGCCGCTGTTGTCTTTACGCTGATCCCTTTCTGTCCTCAGACATCACATAGATCCTGGGCTCAGACACATACACGGATTCTCTGATGCATTATAATTCTTTCTCAAATGATTCTGCATTGATGCACACAAATACATAATCGGAATGTGAAATTAAATCAACTGGTAATCACTATGTTGATTGCATACCTAATTGCAAAAGATTTAGTGACAAAATGTATGATGCGTCATGACTCCCTGAATCACCCCACCCCAATCACACATGTGAATACACAGACATACATATGTCATATCTGTGTCTGGTAAACATCCAACCCATTCACATGCTTTACTACTGCAATGCATATAGTGATAACACAGACTTAAACTGTCAGTCCCAAGTTGGGTGCTGAAAGAATGTTCTAGTACTGAAGAGGCCTCAAGTCAGATGCCACACTCCCCTGACCAGCATAAAATATAAGGAAACTTAGAGACAGTTCAACAATTCAAAAACATATTCACAAACATAAAACTCAAATTTCAACATACAGATATTACCAATAATTGGTTGTAGAGAGATAATGTATCCACTGACCACAGAACGGAACTAGAAAATGTTTGGTGTGGAAAGTTGCCTTGGAGGCCCCCCACCCCCCATCTTCCACTATCCGTGTATGCATGCTAGTGAGATATAGACTACACAAGACATATCTCATAGTGTGAGTATTTTATTCAAAGCAGAGCACTGTGGTACATGGCACCCAGCACATTGCTCACAGGCTGCTGTCAAAGGCCCGCAGAGTGTTGATGTTACACATCTGTATCATCAGCCAGCTGTGTAGTGTTATACTGACAGCCAGAGAGAAAAAGACAACAAGAAAGCAAGGGTGAGAGAGAGAGAGAGAGAGAGAGAGGCAGCAGAGTTCTCCTGCAGACCTCAGCAAGACACAAACACATGGTGGGCCAGAGAAAGTGTCTGTTTTATCTCATCTTTCTTTCTCTCTCTCTTAACACAAACACTGTTAACATAACTGGCCATCAGAACATGATGCGTTTTAAATACTGGTCAGCTTGAGATGCTGATGTACCAACTTATGTTGGATGAACATATCTAAACGGCAAGACTTATTTGGTTAACCAACTTCAGAAAAACACATTATAGTTGACTAGATTAACCAGCACTGACTAGCATAATCCAATGATTGCCCCCACAAGGAATATTTACTTGCATAACCATCAATACTTACTTTATTAACCATCAGTTTATGCAGAAAGCCATTTTGGTCAGCATTCACTAATAATGTCAATCAATCACAAACTATAAGCTAGACTAATACCAAATGAGAACTAAACATCAAAAACCAGCCTGTATCACCAATAGGCTTGTTAACTATCTTAACTAGGCTTGATCAGAAAGAACTGGTCAACTAGCTCCATTTACCAGATTTTGCCAGTGGTCCACTTCAGAATCAAATCGCTGAGGGTGCTTTTAAAATTAGTAAGGGTGCCTTAACCTTAATATAGGCTATATAAAGGATTTAGTGCCATCCATTGCTAGTGCGCAGATTGCTTTGTTTATCACTAAAAAGCTTAGTTCATCGCACTCTCACAAAGTTATGTTATAACCAATGGAGTTCTCTACATTGCAAAATGAATCTACTATTTACATTGCACCTACTAAACTTTGTTATAATTAGATGATTCATTCTGAACACCACACCTGTAAAAACGTAAATGCCTTTGATTGTCTGTTGAGTACAAGGAATCAGCAGATATGTCTGTGATTGGCTATTGCTAAACGGTGAAAAACACTTTTTATTTGAGGGTGCTTAGTACCCTCTAGCATCCCCGTAGAACCGGGCTTGGGTCCAGTGGCACCAAACCAGTATAACCGATCCTGGAGATTCACGTTCGTCTTTATGAAAATAAATGCTTTCCTTTATCACCCACATTTCATCTTTCTGTCCGATAGGCTAACTTGCCCCTCCTGCAGAGGGAGCTGCTTCACTGTGCTCGGATGGCTAAGCAGACTCCAGCCCAGTATCTGGCCCAGCACGAACAGCTGCTGTTGGATGCCAACGCCAGCTCTCCCCTGGACTCCTCCGAGATCATGCTGGAACTCAATGAGCATGGCAAGAGACGTACCCCTGACAGGTATACACACTTTAACACACAAACAAACTTGTCTTTCTGTGTACAATTTTCATAACAAATACCTTAAGTCATAAATATCTACAAAATCAAGCAAAAGGCAAAAATGTAGATAGCTATGGTAAATGTAAATACAACCTTGCCCTGGGCATACTTCTTCCTGTCTAGCTTCGAAATGCACAAACACTCAATGTAATGAGTCGAGGGTGTGGGAAGATTAGGCCACACAGAAGAAGACCATGAGGAGTGTAAAGAGAAGGTGGAAATGTGTGTGGCGTGTCTGCCAGGTGCTGCCAGTTGCCTGTGAAGCAGAAACAGACTGAGATGCTCTAACACCAACAGATTCCATACATTGGCGAGACATTTAGAACTCTAAACAAACAAAAAATTAATTGTGGGATTTAAAGCACCAAAATTTTGTTTGTCTCCTACTCTCTTATCCGCACTGTCTCCTGTTAGTTCCCCAGTAGCTGTCCATATGTCAGTGATGTGTCCAGATGGTGATCTTGCTGAACCCCTGCTTGAACTGATACGGGAGGAGGGATGAATAGAGAGAGAGAGGCAGAGAAAAAGAGAGGGGTGGGGGTAGAGGAATGGGCAATCCCCTACTGTAATCCATACACCTCCATCTCTGAAGCCTAGGCTTACCAAATCATGGCGAGAGCCCCAGCTGTTGCTTTGATTTGTGGGATATCTGGCCACAACTGCAGAAATTCTGCAAAAGGTTGGAAGTTTTTAGGTTGGTTGTGGAGGTGGGCATGATGGGGTGTCATGCATGCAGCCAGATTTAGATGTCCAAGCCAATTGCACTCTACTCTCAAGTGCAAGAAAACAAGCTTGCACAGTCCTCGCACACACATATATTTCATGCTCGCAGAAGGAAGAGGAGCTTTAGCTCTGAATGCATGGCTGCTGCACTCAGCTAAACAGATTATTATCAACACTGCAGCACAGGCCAGCCAGATGGCTCCAAAACGCCAGTGTCACTGAACATCTGCCAAAGGGAGCAGCTCTCACAGTACAGCAGCTCAGGAGAGAGAGAGAAACGGGTGAGAACGGGGAAGATTAAGGGGTTGGGATTTAACTCTGTTTCTTGGTATATGAAGGCTAGAGTCCACATATGGCTCACAGCTGGCCTCAACATTTGGACACATGAGTGGAGAGAAAGAGGGAGGTGGTTTAGAATGAAAGAATGCAAAACTATCAATAGCCCTCTTTCCTCTTGAAAATGTCATTTCTACAGCATTTCTACAATCTTTATAACAGGACCAAAGAGAGTGCAGTGGACAGGGATGGCTTGCACCCGGAGCACCTGGCCAAACGTCCATGTACAGTGAGCCCCAGTCAGCGCTTCAGTCCAAGCAGTGGTTTACCTGCTCACCCTCCCCCCAATGGCCTACCAACGCACCCACCCAATGGACTTCCACATCCTAACCCTCCTGCCCCACAGCACTACCGTTTGGAAGACATGGCACTTGCCCACCACTACAGAGACGCTTACAGACACGCAGAGCACAGGGACGTCCGGGATCGTCACCGGCAAACAGGTCAGAGTGGTGTAGTCTATAGTAAAATAAACCAATAAACTACTTGGGGCCATGTTTACAGTGACTTTACCATAGTTAAGTGGTGTTGCTTTAAACAAGAATTCAATTCAGTCACAGGTGTACATATATACATGCCATTTTACAACAAATTTAAATATGGCTAATCCTAACAGAGTTTATGGTTTAGACTTTTGAATTTGATAAATATTTCCAACTGCAGAAGTAATGGCAGGAGTGCAAAGCATTGTATAATTGCACATACAAAGACATGATTTCTCCATTGTAATGGTGCATATGCTAATGTAGTGCTGTACTTGTGTTACAGCCGTGCATGGAACACGTCAAGAGGAAGTGATTGATCATCGGCTGACAGACCGCGAGTGGGCTGAGGAATGGAAGCACCTCGATAACGTATGTGTTACCAGATGCTTTGTTTTTCTTTTTATTATCTTTCTTACATAACGCAGAGAGCATAATAGTTGCTAACTCTGATGAGAGAAAAACAAGTTTCAGATTAATGTGGTTAGAATTAGTTTTGGTTGCTGGTCCAAGGTGATCTAACAACCTGACAATAAGATGGTGCATCAAGTCAAAACTAATGGACATAAGGAAGTGATACAGGAGAGAAAAGGTGTGAAAGACAAAACAGAAGAGCACCATAGTGGAGTGGATGTTGACAGACATAAGATGTGTCGAATATTCGATGGACACCTGATAGTAGATGAATTAGCTCAGACCTTTTCTGAAGTATAGCAAGACTTTTGTTATGCTTTTTGCTCACCTCAACATTGCCTCTATACAGACTTACACTCAGACACATATTGAATAAAAAGGCCACAGATGGAGTGAGGAACCCAGTGGAGGACGTTCCCACTGGAGAGAGCAGCTGAGACAAGGCTTGCAGTCTGTGAAATCAGGCTTATTCTGGACTGTATCCAAATCTGAAATAAATACAGCCAACAGCATACTCAGAGAGTGAAGAATGGCATCACATGGATGAGGGGAGATCTTATTGAGGGGAGGTGGGTGGTTGGGGAAGATGGGAGGAAAGAGGACGAGAGTGAGAGAAGGCTGTAGAAGCATGGGGGAAGAAAGAATTGTTTTGGCTTCTCCCACTGGCAGCACAGCTGTTGCTAGGCTATTGTTGCTTAACCACTCAACCGCTCACTGCACCACTGGATTACACACACACACACACACTCATACAAAGTGTTCAAATATCTTAATACTTGTGCTGCACACTAATGCATCAGCCATTCAAATCAAATATAGCATTTTTTTTTATTAGTAATGGCCAAAGAAGGTGCAATGTGGAAGTGTTATTGTGGACTTTAGGATGTAACTGGTCTAAAGTTGGTTCATAACATTATCTTCTACAATTTCCCATTCCTTTCTATCCCTCTATAGTTGCTGAACTGTATCATGGATATGGTGGAGAAGACGCGGCGTTCCCTCACTGTGCTGCGACGCTGCCAGGAGGCGGACCGTGAGGAGATGAACCACTGGATCCGTCGCTATAGCGATGTGGAGGATATGAAAAAAGGTGGGAGCTCCACCCAGCGGCCTCCTCCTCTTCCTCCCCACCACAACTCTTCCTCCTCCAACACTCCTAACAGCAGCGACACACAACCGCTAGGTACATGCACCGTTGCAGATGCAGCTGCAGGCGCAGATGCTCGGCACGCAGCATGTCTCTCACATTCTTAGTGACCATCCTCGTCTAAGTAGTTTCCATCAGACAACACACCACTCAGTTTAATGTGTTTTAAAGGGGTAAAGAACATTATTTTGTGTATTTGGTGTAATGAATGTGTTTATGCGGTTGAAGGTGCAAGAAAAACACATTATAATGTACATTATTGTTTCTCCTCTATGCCCCACCTTTCTGAAACGTGCCATTTTTTTGCAAATTTATCGGTCTGAAAAGTGTGGTGTGCTCTGATTGGCCAGCTATCCAGTGCATTGTGATTGGCAGAATGCCTCAAGTGTGTGACAGAATTGTTATGCCCCTTTCCATACTGTGATACAGAACACTGGCATGACAAGGCAGAAACAGTAAAACCCATTACAAACGAGCCATTTGTTGCATCCAGTGGGGACATAATTACAGATTATATTGATTTATACTGGCTTTTTATGCGTTGCATTTGTGATAGGAGAAACGACAAACAAAAAGCGCTACTCTGCTCTGCTCAAAACTTGTGTTCGAATCATCAATGGCAAATCTTTTAAATATGTAAACCTACTTACAGACTTGCGAGTCAGAAAAGCTGGCATTGTAGTCTTCTCATAGTTAGCATGTGATCCCACATTTAGCCCACTAACCTTACTTTACAGTTTATCTTCGCACCAAACATTTCTAGTCTAGAGCCACTGCTAAGGCATGGGGCAGCTAATTCTTGTCTGTTACACCATGTCCTAACCCACCCTGTTCCTAGGGACTCAAAGTACTGTATTTGGGTGTCTCTGTAAGCTAGCACATGTGATTCCACTCAACAAGTCATTAGTACAGTGATCTATGATTTGAATTAGTTGTCATGTAAGTGAGACATCCAAAGTGTGCAGTACTATATGTTCCTGGGAATAGTGTTAGGAAACACTGTCCTAATCAAGCATAAAAAGTAATTTTTGTTGTCACTGAAAGCAAAAATAATGCATGACACTGCAAGACACAACGTATTCAATGTTTAAGAGGGATTTTGCACCAATAATGCATTGTGGGAGGGGCTACCCAGTGTGATAAAACAGAAAAAACAACAACAAGCCAAGTAAACTGTCGAAATTTATGATTGCAGTACTTAGGACTAAACCATTTTTTTTGCGTCACATCTGGTAAGGATATGGTTGCCAACCTCCAAAAGGATGTCATGATTTCAAAGTTGCCCTATATATTGTTTAGTTTTTTCCACGTCTGAAGGAATATACAATGCTTTTCTCTCATCCAGGTGTATTCAAGTCGCTTTTTTTCATGTTCTTTTACAGAAATCCACAGAGACTTCCTGCACCGGCCCCCGTCAGGCTACCTACCCGAGGAGATCTGGCGGAAGGCTGGTAAGTGCATTTGGAGAGTGCATTGTCTACTTTCACCTACTTTCACACGGGCACACAGACATATGCACACTGGCCTGCAAGGCCTCACAGCCATAGTTATGCAAGGCCAGGAGCGGGAAAGGCCGTTGAATGCCGTTATTGTTAAGAGCTCTCCATCTGTCACGACCATGAAAGACAACTGCAGTTAAAGCTGCAGTGAGAATGCAGTAACCTGCCGCAGTCAACAGCAGAGCAGCACAGGTAGGGCCAATAAACCTGACCCTGCCCAAAGAAAGAAAGTGAAGTGAGAGAAAAGCACGGCTGGATTGTTCTTTTTCACTAGAGTCTGTTTAATTACTGTAGTTAGATATATAGTAAAAGGTTTAGGGGGCTGTACATAAGCCTGCTTGCCCTCTGTGCCATGTAGTTCACACACAATACTGATGGGGTCAGCCAGAGCACAGGTGGTGTCACTCGCCCAAAGGTCAGGGATCAAAGGGCACTTATTAACTGTGACCCACACTAGTAACATTACAGCTGAGTAAAATCAATATGCCATTACTAATTTAAAATGCTGGAATGATGCTGCTGTTGTCTGCAAAACTTGGCTGCATTTTCACTGTGACAAAAGCATTTTTAACTACAGTTGTTTTTCATGCAGGTGCTACAAGTATCCCGCTCTCGCCAGCATTAAAGCAACTTCAGAACAAGCAGGGTGAGTAACATCCACCCGCATTACAAACCAACCTGCTCTTTTTTTATTTTATTGCATAGATGGCCTTGTATAATTTTTCTAGTTATGGCAAAAAAAAAAGAATACTTTGCAGGTGTTTCGACAGATGAGACAGATATTGACTTGTATTAAGAGTGCAGAACTATTAAATTAATGTGCACAGAATAGCTCAAACAAATCAGACTTTGAAGTATTGATGAAAAATGTTTGAAATCATATTGAGGTTTTCTGGTGGAGTGTAAACCATATTTTAAAGCGTTAACAGGTCTCTTCTGAAACCTCCAGAGGTAAACCGAAAACTGAGATTAGCTACTAAAAGTGAGACTACTAGGATCTGTTTTAAATGTTTTTAGAAACTGATAATTCATTGCAGACTCTGGGAAATAATTGAGATATTAAAGGAGTGCCAAACTGAATTTTCTTACCTGTGGGTGTCTAGATTTTCATGTCCTTCTGCCTTTGGTGAGGCCTGTCTTTGAAAATGCAAGAGAATAGCAAACATAAAAAAGAAATATATCAAAAATACTGTCATATCCCTGTGGAATTAAAATGTTAATATTGCCACCCCATGTTTTCCATTATGTGCCAATTGCTCTAGCATCTGCTCCCAAGTCTCCTTAATAAAAATTAATTAAATTTGCAAACTAATTTTAGTGGTGCATGTTCCGATTCTGATTAAGCAGTCTAGTGTTTTCAAAGATACAGAAAAATTGGCGAGAACCTAAAAGATGAAGAAAAAAGCTAAGCAGTGAAGAATGAAGGCAGAGACAGGATGAAAAAAATGAGGAGATGTGTGTGGGAGGTGCGGAGAGAACAAACTGAATACTAACTAGCTTTCCAGCTGAGACAGTAGTGATGTAGATGAAAACACACACACACATACACTCAGTCAGTCAGTAGCCTGAGGCAGAACTCTATGGAGAATTGAATGGAGGGTGTGTTATGACAGATATTTATGACCGGGTTCCTCACAACCAGCTTTCTAGAGTAAACACACTATGGGGCAAAGAGTATAGAGCCATAGAGACGTATGAAAAATCTGCAATAAGAATGTTTGTGTGTGTGTGTGTGTGTGTGTGCTTGTGTACCCCCTGCAGCAATACACATGCATTCACAAAGCACATCATATCCTTTCAGATTCTGAAATCACCCACATACTTTCTAAACCATTACCCCACAAAACAGTAGACAGCATTTCGAACATAAATGTAACTTTAAAAGTGTCTGTTTTAAAAGACTCCGCATATGCAACTACTTATGTGAGGCGCATGAGAATCAGTAAATTTGGTATTTGGTGTTGCTAAGCTAACAGCGTGGGTTTTTTAAATACAAAGGTTATTTTCCATACCGAATGCAATACAAATTTAGGTATAATCATTTAAATGCCTACCATTTTAAATCAGTTGTTCTCCTTGTCAGCAGTGCTGCGTTAGATTTTGGCCAGATCTTTTCAGACAGCATGCATCTATTGTTTGGGACAGCCTTCACATCGGAAATGTTACTCTGATGCCCTAAGATGTAGTTTAGGTCACCTAGCTCACTAGGTTTTGGAGCTTATGTTAAATGTTCACATTTTAAAAGGCCAAGGAAAAACAATGGAGTACAGGGAACCCTAATGTTCAGAGTGCTAATGAGTCAGGTGTTAGATTTCTATTTTAGACAACACCCATACACATTCACACCTGCGTGTCCTGAAAACACACATAGGCCTACATAATATGAGCACACACAAACATTTACTCTCAAACAATGGCATTTGGTAGAACAATGGTAGAACAAGGTTTGCAACTACTCATCCCGGTTTTCCTTCTTCTATATGAAACGATCCAGCATTAGTAATGATGTTGTGCATTTGGTCAGCCATTTATCCAGTTGGATAAATATGGAATATTTAATAATGTATTGTTAGGTAAATAGACAAGCTTGTGAATGACCTTTCAAGATGTCTACTGCCTATCAACACTACAAAATAATTGTAACCACTGTTGTTCGGATCAATTATTAATAGCTTATTTTTCCGACAGAATGTTTTAAATCTTGGATGATGTACATCTGTTTGGAGAGATGAAACAAGCTGAAAGCTTTGAGTGCCTCAATAAAGGATGTTGAGAGGAACAGCAGTGGTCTATGGGGATAATGTCTTATTTTTTTCTCTCTTGATATTCCTTCCTCATTTCCAGAGGAGGCAGTAAATGAAGTGAAGAGACAGGCCATGTCAGAGCTGCAGAAGGCGGTGTCGGATGCTGAGAGGAAAGCTCACGAGATGATCTCTGCTGAGCGCTCAAAGATGGAGAGAGCTCTGGCCGAGGCTAAGAGACAGGCCTCTGAGGATGCGCTGACTGTAATTAACCAACAGGAGGACTCCAGTGAAGTAAGGACCACATGTAGCCAATGTTCAGAATATATTACTAGTATACTGCATACTGCCTACTATTGGATATTGCTTCAATTCATTCGTCACACTAAAGACAATGTTCTCTGGTTGTTCACTGCCCATTTTGACAAAGGCAGCAGGTCATCTAGGTATTTTACACATAACCTGTATAGTTTACATACTACTGTTGCTCACAGACAAGATATGGGGTCTGTTAAAACTAAATGGGCTCAGGGGAGGCAAGAGAGACATGGACTCCAGCTGTAGCTTTACCTGTTTGTGTCACTATTGGACAGTGTTTCTTTAGAAAAACACATGATTTATTCAATTCTTAATAATAGATTTTCTAATATTATAGGAGGCACTATCTCTCGCTTCCTCAAAGGAAGTTAAGTAGTACCATTGACACTTGGAAACATACCCAAGGATAAACATGCAACATTAAACACAATTAGTTCCATAATATACTGTGCTCTGTTTTAAAGTGCATTCTATATCATTGCATGGAGATTGATTTTTGTTTGTAAGGCAATCATAAAACAGTCCTTGTTCATCTCCCTCCTACAGAGCTGCTGGAACTGTGGTCGCAAGGCTAGCGAGACGTGCAGCGGATGCAACACAGCGCGCTACTGTGGCTCTTTCTGTCAGCACAAGGACTGGGAGAAGCACCATCACGTATGTGGCCAGGGCCTGCCCGGGAGTAGCAGCATGCCACTCGGGACACCATCTACCACCTCCATCTCCTCCTCATCAAGTGTGCCCCCCACACACTCCGAGAGCACCCCTCCAGGCCCCTTGTCCCTGGCGGGGCAAACCAGCAGCAGTGGCAGTCCCAAGGAAGCGAGCTCCAGCAGCGTTTCTCGCTCAACCACTCCAGCGACACCCGCCCTGATGGATTCCTCATCCCGCTGACTGAAGAACCCCAAATCTTAACCCATGCTCCAGCCACGTCTACTGCTGCTACAGCATCCTTCATCCAAAACAAGCTGAGGAACCTCCACCATACTTAACTTCCTCTCAAAATGAACTACGGCAACCTGGCTTCCACATCTACATTAAGATCTTGTTTTCTCAGTCTCCAAAAAAAAAAAAAAAAAAAAACCATCAAGGCTCAGATTCCTTCACAGAAGGATGTACTGTGTTTAATGCAACATGAGCAGTGTCTGTTATACTGGATGCCACTGAGAAAGCCAGGAAAACACATATACTTACACATTACATGTTTTATTCATGTACAAGACAATTTAAGGCATGGCCTTAGTTACCTACACCCTTTAAGAGAGGTGTGCTCTGTGTAAATTGTGGTGGCACCATATTCTGAACGTGTCTTGACCCAGGTAGGACTAAATATACAGTATGTAGGATGGATTCCTCTAAAATGACCGACAGCCGCCACTGCGGGATGTCAAAAACGGACAAGAGCACTCTGAAAATCTTCCACCACAGAGCTACCTTCTCACAACATGACACACCGCGTTTCAATTTTTTGGCTTTAATTAAAACAAAACAAAAATCCAAAAGAAATCATGAAGATGATTAATGAGAAGAATAAAACCTGTTAACTACCTTGCTAGCGAGCCAAGAAAATCTACACCAGACTCACCTCTCTGTACTGACGTGAACCCAAATGAATTTTAATAAAGAAAAACTAAAAAAAAAACAAAGAACATGATCCAAACCTTTTTACTACACTGCCAAAGTTACTAAGAAGCACTCATCTTGTAACCAAACGCAAACAACTTCACCTCCTCAGCAGTAAAGCCAGGCCAGAGTTCCACAGTCTGTGGAGAGGTGGCATGGTGACTAGACACTCAAACCTTCACTGTGCCCACTGTGCTACTCACTCAGATCCTGAGGAACGCAGACTTTAGCCCGGATCCATGGCTATGGCAATGAAGACTCACACCTGGGATGTTTAAAGCACGTCACCCAGTCAGCCGCAAAGAGAAATGACATGAAAACGAAACAGAAGGCAAAGATGAGTAAACGAAAAGAGGCAGGTTGACTTCAAAAGGAAAGACGAACGGCAAAGGAACTGCCAAAAACCTCAATGGATTGTACACTAAGAATGAGTCTTTTCTTGTGAAACATTTTCATTTGGTTTTCCTAAAGCTCTCTGAATGCTGAGACATTTCATTCTGTTGTACGATTTCATTCTCCCTCGTTTTCCAAAGCATGACAAGACTGTAGAGTCTCCCAAGACTGGCGTAGACTTGGTTCTCTTTTCTCTCGCTCTTTCTACCTCCCCCCATCTTCTAAATGTTCATCTCTTTTGTCTCCTGACAGAACCTCTAAGCAGATATCCATGAAGGGATCAAACGTTGCTTGTAGATATTACTTTCTGTTTCTGGATGTCTCTGTCTTCAATATCTGCTTGTGTGCGTACTCAGAACGAGGAACGCGTTCTTTCTTTGTCTTCTTTTAGGTTTCAGCCAAACATTGGACAGAAAAAGACACTCTAATGGGAGAGAAGCTGTGTTGTACCTATTGTTCGATTTGTTGTATCAATATTGATGATGAGAATCCTCATGTAGAATATTTTATATTGCTCGCATTGTAAGACAGTGAGAGAACAAGAGGTGCAATATGAAAAGAGAATTCAGCTACTGAATGGAACCTCAGACACGGCCCTTAGGGTATGTTATAATATAAATATACATATAAATATATCTAAAATTACCACAGTAAATTAATGTGAATGTACATAGTATTTAAAAAGAGGTCCAAAAATGAGTTTGCCAAATAACAGAAACCTTTAAAGTATAATGTCTAGACTTTAATCTCTCCATTTAATCTTTTCTGTCTGAATGATCGTTTTACAAAACGTCTGTTGTAACAGTGGAGGAGGAAGAGGTGCTCACGTCACTGTTCGTGTAGATTACTGCCAGAGGACTTATGAACATGCTGGGCGAGATGTTTTTGTAGCCATAAGCGTGTCGAAGCAAATGGCATCACTTTAACAAAACCACAATAGACTGACCTAGCTCGCCCCACTGAAGATCCCAAACTGGCATTTTGGAGGGAAGCCGCTAGAATCTGTGTGAAACATTGCCATCCTTTGGGCCAAAGTGTCACTGCAGTGGTCCAGTGTGTAATGTGCACACACAAACACACATGCATGCACATACAATCACAAAACCAAACCCTTGGTCATCCATAGTCCAAGTGTCTGACAGAAGAATCAAGCAAACACTATCTGGTTCCCATCTGGTTTTGCTACAGTTCCCAGATTTTGCTTTGGACATCAGGCTGTGATCCAACATAGTACCAAAACGTAATCCATTTTTAATGTAGTCTGGATAATATCTGTAGAAGTTCTGCTGATCCCAACATTCATGTTCCTTAAGGGCTGTTCATGACAGCAGTTACAACGGACAAGACTACCCTTAAAGTAAAAATACTTGGATTTTTGCCACCATCTTAATACTTGCAACCCCCTTTACATCCTTTGTTTTGGCCAGTTTTGATTTTTTGGTGTTGCTTTAGGTGTGAGTCGGGTTCATGGTTTAAATTTTACACGTGGCATGTGAAAATTATCTATCTTCCTATCAAATTTCTAAATTAATATATGAACTTCTCTAGGAAATATCAGCAACATGTGATCTAAAAACCAGTGAATTACTAGAACACCAGTCTCTGATATAATAGGTCTCTCTCTCTCTCTCTCTCTCTCTCTCTCACCCATTTTGAAGAGGATATTTCATGAACCATCCTCTCTTTCCTTACTAGCTACCTCCTGTAAACAAATCAAAGGCAGTATGAATGAATGAAACCACTAGGAGACATGCAAATCTATCATCCTGCCCAAGCTAAACAAGACATTTCAACCTAGAAACTCGAAAAATTGATATGTATATTTTGTCCACATTTTCATGTCTACACAAGTGGCCAACAAAGTCCTGTTTTCTCATGGGCTGTTATACAACCAATTAACCCAAAAAACACTCTACAGAACTATGTAGCAATGCAAAAGCATGCACTCTTGTGTTACTGTTGTGTTACTGCGGCAGTAACCAAACTCAGTTCTCAAGGGTGTAAAAGTAAAGCAAAGTTATTTTCAAATGTCTGTGCCATTAAACCAGACGTGTTATTATTCAGGTAGCTAACTTTAAAAGTTGAAACCAACTTTAACTAACTTGCACAGTAAAATTATCTTTAAACTGTTGCACTGCTATTACTTTAGTTAGCTGTCCATAGAAAAAAAGTGTTTACATGCTCACTATGGCAAGTCTTCAAAGTGTTGTGTCATGAACTGTTCTGACACATCCTGACTGCAACAATGAGTGAAACGGAGTTGCCTAGTTGTACTTGCTTAGAATGTTTTGAGCCCTAAACATAAAAATATCTCATAAATATCCAAAACGATAAAAGCACAGACCAAAGCATAACTGCACATCCATAGAAGCCGTTTGGACATTGCATCGCCTAAAAAAGCAGCCTGAACGTGGGTGAGCGACTACCCATAAACCAAAGTGTACAAAATGACCATGTTGAAAGCAAAAGACGACAGTAAACACATTACGAAAAGACATCGGTACTATAATTCCAAGCCAGGGGAATGCTTGTTCCTGGCATCCAAAGCATCAGATAAGATTACAAACGTTCAAACATTTAAACCAACCTTGCTCAAAGATTTCATTATGGGAATGAGTGTGAGTGAGAGATTAAAAGAAAAAATAGAGTGAGAGATACTTTCTATTAATGATTTTGCTAAGGAACTTACTTGAATCTCAAGAGCTTTAAAATAATGCCATTAGCAAAGTTATTGTAGAGAACTTCCATAAACTCAATTCGAGCTTTGCATGTCTGCTAGTCCAGAACTAATACAGAACAAATACATATTTGCAATATTTTTGTCCATTCTGTTCCTTACTAAAATCGAACCAAAAACAACACCATGCAAATGCATCTTTAGCTGTGTGCTGTAATTCCGCTGTTATCTGGCGTATCGAAGGGCCGTCATTCTCAAAGCAAATTTATGCATGCCTAGATTTGGTCAGCATTTGGCTTTGTTAGTGAACCCATGTTGGGCAGCTGTTCCGTCAAAGATTGACACTTTGGGAAAGAGAGAGAGAAACTTAACCTAAGCATTAAGCAAACATACTCTTGAACTAAAATGGATGCTGATGGATAACTAGTCAGCAACTTGTTTTACTTATGAACTGTTTACCTGTTTATCCCAAAATCCCTCCTGAAAAAGCAAAACGGCTTAAACCAACCTAAGGTCACCAAGTTGGTTTCTGGCTGGGAGACTAGCGATACTACCAAAACCGGCTTAAAACAGCTAAGACAAGACCAGCAAACCATTTTGGGCTGGCTTAAGTAATTTGTCACTCATGTTATCCAGCATCACTAATATTTTTATTTTCTTAATTTTTAATGACTATACCATCCACTTGCGGCTAATGGCAAAACTGTCAAATGGAAACCATTTATCACAGAACACACAAGGGTCCTTACACTACTGTAGAACTGATTGCTCTGACTAGCAGAGTGGGCCGGGCATTGAACACGCATACGATAAATGCCATAACAGCCAGATACATATTTCTGTACTAACAAAGGCTTGGTTTGATACATTTAGGCAAACACAATATACTGTATTGTGCAATACATCATTACAGGAAAAGGCATTGTTTCAATAGGAAAGGTTGGTGTGTTAAATAATTTTTTGTTTCTCTTTTAAGGTCCTGTTATCATTCTCTAGACGATGTGAACTGTGCCAGGAGAGTTTTATTTATTTCTTGCATGCTCTTTTCCCCCTTTTGCAATTCCCTCACCCTCTCTAACTGTGCGCTTTCTTGGACATGTGACGCTGTAAACATTCTAAATCAGGTTATTGTCTGTGTTGAGATACGTATCTGTGTAATTAAAAAGACAGTGAAATATGACTAGTCTCTCAATTTGTCGATTTTTTTTACATGAAAACCTTTCTCCACAACAATCGTATGTTTAAAGGGGTCATATGATACTGCTAAAAAACATTATTTTGTGTATTTGGTGTAATGAAATGTGTTTATGCAGTTTAAGGTTCAAAAAACACATTATTTTCCACATACTGTACATTATTGTTTCTCCTCCTTAAACGGGGCGATTTTTACAAGACTCATCGTTCTGGAAAGCGAGGTGTGCTGTAATTGGCCAGCTATCCAGTGCATTGTGATTGGCCAAATACCTCAAACGTGTGACGGAAATGTTACGTCCCTTAACATATTAAATGAGCCATGGCTTAGAAGGAGCATCTGGCAGACTTACGGCAAGCTCATGTGACAACCCCGGGCTGGACTCCGCTTCATTGATGGTGAAAGCTGATCTGGCGATCCACAGTGCAAAAGTGATTTTGGACAGCCAAACAAATAGTTTCACTCTTACAACCGAACACACATATATACGACATGGTTGTGGCGGCAACAGCAATACAACAAAAAGAATAAAAGGTACGGCATTATGCATATCTTCCCACATAGTGACATAGAGATGTGTATGTGTATGTATGTTAGAACGAGCCATTTTAGGGGGGTGTAGTTGACTGTTAACTTTTATAAAGAATATCTCTTTGGATTTGAGACTTTATAGTCTTTGTAACTTCACAGATCTTTATGCACCAAGAACATGTAACTCTCCAAAGAGAAAGGAAAAATTATAATCGCATCATATGACCCCTTTACAATCTGGACTGTGATATATGCCAGTGTCCATTTATCAATGAGGTACAACTGACGCCATGCTTATGAGTTTATAGACATCAGTTGAAAGTGTGAAATCCCACCCATCATAAGAAGGAACATACATACTGATGTCTTGTCAGCTATCCATCAACCACATCGGTCACTCATTAGAATTCCTAGACAATTGTCCGCCATTCCTAGGAATCAAAGACGTTACTCCAATACCATACAGGTAGCCATGTCAAAATAGAATATGACAAAACACATTCCTATAAGAGTTTATTTGACTTGGCAGGTTTTCTTTTTGAATATTTTTAGTTTACTGAGAACTGGACTTTTGGAAAAATGTTATTTCACTGAATTAGGATTGGAATATAATAATATAATCATTCAGGATTTTTTTTCACCTCTAACTTACATCATTTAGGAGAAAAATAATCATCTAAAATCTCAATATATTAAACAAATAATAATAATAAATGGCTGTAAAAATAATAATGATAATAAACAAAATCACACCTGTTTCTTCTATTACACTCAACAGAGTTTGATTAAGTTAGTCGAGTCAGGTGTGTCGTTAAGGGTTGTAACAGGAAGGCTGTTGGGCTGATGTTGTAAACCAGCGTAACAGAACCACCAGGTAAAGTTGAACAAACTGAAGAAAAATATATGAACTGTATTTTGTCTATTTACTTCGCTGTGAACAATAATAGCTATGTTTTGGGCAAAATCGTTAGATATCACTAACGTTACTAGGCAATATCATGGATATGTTTCACATATAACGATAAGCATGGTGGATCAGATCAGTCAATACCAGAGTCCAGAGGTCGATTATAAGATCATGTCGCCTTTTCATCGGTTCTTAAAATATTTATGCTGATTTTTTATTTTTATGCGAACTGGTGTGAAATCGCGACGAAGCCTACCTTACTGCAGTCTGTTGATCTTATCGGGAGTTTCCACGCAAAGTCGTTGGCAGTTTGGTATGGCGTCATCAAGGGTCGTTAAAAGTTTTATTGGACTCAACAAACCAAACATTAATAAACATTAAACTATTTTAAACATTTACAATTTTTGAAGGTATTGTTCCTAAACATACAGGAGAATGTATTTTAATAACGTTTAATAAACTCCCCCCTCCTGGTTCATGTTCAAATTTAATCCCAAATTGTTTTAATATATATTTAAATTTTTAAATATACAATGGAAATAACAACACCCAAGTATTAAATAATATAATTTTTCGTTTTGGGGTGAATTATTTATTTAGTTAATTATTTTATAGTCCTGTAATGTTTTTAACATGTTGTGTCAACATTAATATTTGGTCACAGAAAACAAAATCATACAAGAATTAGAAAAAGAAAAAAACCTGTTTAAAATGTCGTCCTTCAAGAAATGTCCCGCATCTAGCCATGCACTTTTTTTCTCTTAGTACATACTGTAAGGAGCTGTGTTTGTGTGAAAAATCATCTTGTTCCTTCAGGTGCTGGAAGCGATTCAAACTCTTGTGATGGAAATGGACGAGTCTGACATGCAGTATGAGGTAGAGAGACCGTTTCCCTACAGCCCTCAGGCAGGTGAGCAGCCAGCTGGCCCACACCTGAGCCCATCTGCTGGGCCGCAGTGTCTTATCACTGCCCAATGAGGCATGCCCCAGAAGGGCTGTCCTGCAGCCCGGCGTGTAGTCTTATCTAAGGACATCTCTGCCTGTGCAGGAACAGCCTTCTGTGACAACTGTGAACCCTTAAATGCTCCAAAAACACACGTAGACTAGGACTACACACTCTCTCTCTCAATATAAACACATAAATAACTGTTTAATGAAAGTTCTTACATGACATTACTGCAAAAACTCCTTTTAGGTGAATTTGGATGATTTAATGAACATAAAATATTGTAATTTAGGCAGTTGTTCTTACACTAGTGCCTACTATGTTTGTACAATTGGGTTTTTCCACTCAACGTCTTACAGTTGCTGAATTATATGGCCCAAATATAGCACTAGCCCTGGGCCTCCCTATCATGCATCACCTTAAATGACATTCATTATTTAAAACATAATGTTAATATTTTATGATTATAACTAACTTTATGATCTTACCTTCCTCAGGATTATTCTTCAGTATGAACCATGAGGAGAAAATAGATTCAGATAGGAGATCTATCTATGTGGGGAATGTAAGCTGCTTGCGTTCTTAAGATCTCCTTTGCCAAGTAGTTACTGAAATAAAGCAGAACCGATTTGAACTTTGTTTGGAATTGTATTTCAATCATGTATTACAGGATTCCATTTTTTGTTGTGTATGTTTATGGAAGACTAGAAGCAGTATAGTGTGATTTACAGGTGGATTATGGAGCGACTGCAGATGAACTGGAGATGTACTTCAATGGCTGTGGCCACGTTAACAGAGTTACAATCCCGTATAATAGATTCACAGGCCATCCAAAAGGGTATGTACCAGTTTGGCTTCCAAACATGTAAATATATAATTATTTTAATATAAAACATGTTTTACGAGTATATTTTCCTTGCAGTTTTGCCTACATTGAGTTCTCGGAGAGGGAGTCTGTGAGGACTGCCATGACTTTAGATGAAACACTATTCAGAGGACGTGTCATTAAGGTGAGATGGAAATGTCTTACGATGGGATATGGTTATGCATTACATGGCAATAAGGCACCACAGCTGGATGTGGCCCAAATCAGTTTTGGGGTTGATGGAGTGAACAGAAAAATATAATGTTAATTCTGAAATTTTCAAGCACGATCTGAGCCACTTTCTCGTATGTGGGAATAAATTTGATAAAGGAATACACCAGCTGTTGATATGGTTTTAGATTCAAAAATAAGGACAAATAAAATATAACCTTAGCTTTACCAACAATGCATTTATTTTATTTTTGTATGTTCTTCTGATGAACATGCATTCACTCTTATATAAAGGTTCTTTACTGGCACTGATGGTTTTATGAGGAACCTTTGACATTAATTGAAACTTTTCATTGCACAAATGTTCTTTACAATGGAAAAAAAGATTCTTCTGATTGATAATGTTCTTTACATTAAGTGGTTCTTTTAAAGGGATACTCCACCCCAAAATGAAAATTTCATAAATCATTTACCCCCATGTTGTTCCAAACCCATAAAAGCAGTGGGTCTCATTCACTAATTTTTGCGTACAATTTTCTTATTTATACGCACATTTGAACTTTCCGCCTAATTCACAACACGTGCGTACGCGCATGAGCTTGTTCTTAAACTCGTTCTTCTGTTAGTGAATTTGGAGTCTTCTAAATGAGCGCCCACGTGCACTAGGTCAGTAATTAGCATAATTCACACCCAAACCAGCTCCATATAAGGGCTTTCCACAACGAGGCACTTGTACAGAGAAAGACAATTATGGCACGAAACAAAAGACAAAGAAAAATAACTTTAACGATAATGAACGTGAGGTTTTGCTGTCGGAGGTAGAAGCCAGGAAAAATTTGTTATTTAAGAGTGTATCCACTGGCATAATGGGCACAGGTAAAAAAGAAGCATGGGTTAAACACAGGCTTGAAAATAAGGTGGTATAGAGCGGTGAGAGCGGTTGGTGATGTGGCTTAGGTGTGGTTCCAGTGAGTTGCATAAATCAATGAGGACTTCTCTGGGCAACCTAAAGCGACTGAACAGCCATTCGTCACTCTCAGCGAACATATCTGTGCGCTCTCTAAAGACGCGCTCTCTCCTTAGAGCATGCAACGCGATGTCTTCAAGCAGTACCAAGTGTGCCATGCCTCTAAACACAAGATGAGACACATTAATCACCGTTTATATAAGGATAGATCAGGTGATTGTTGTTTGGACCTCTTCTGTGCCTACGCATATTTAGTGAATGAGACCCAGTGTTTGTCTTCAGAAAACAATTTAAGATATGTTGGATGAAAACCCGGAGGCTTGTGACTGTCCCAGTGACTGACAAGTAGAATACACCGTAAAGGTCCAGAAAAGTATGAAAAGCATCGTCAGAATACATCAGTGGTTCAACTTTAATGTTATGAAGCGACGATAATACTTTTTGTACATGAATAAAACAAAAATAACAACTTTATTCAACAATTTGTCTCCTCTGTGTCACTTCATAATATCACGGTTGAACCACTGATGGCAGATGGTCTATTCTGATGAGGCTTTTCTGAACAAAAACATGAGCTGAAAATCAGAATTGAGCTCTATTGCTTGCGGTGTGAATGTAGGCTCCAGTGTTCATTGGTCATAAATCATTTTGAAGTAAAATCTGTGACAGAAGATTTCACATCAAGCTCTTTGTGCACTAGGTATTGCCAAAAAGAACAAACATTCCAGGTTTCAGGACTACAGACTTGCGTGGAGGTTGGTCCCGAGGAAGAGGTTTCCGTACCTCGAGATTTTACAACCCATTCAGGGGCTGCCACTTCATTAGGTCAGTTCTGCCAATAAATAACAGTACTTCACATGATATGGAGCTTTAATTGTTTTAGAGCAGCGGTTCATGATTTGCACTCTTCATATATACTGATTCAATAACCTTAGTGGTGATATTGTAACCTTAAACTTTAAACCTAAAGTAAAAATGTTGCTTTCAGATTTGTGAAGCCTAACATTACTGCAATATTTCAGTGGTATCTTCACATTTATACTTGAATTTTTTTTCTTGTAAATGTGACATTTGTACATCTATGCTTGTAAATCCAGAATTTGAAGCCTCTGTTTTTTTTTGTTTTTTTTTACATGTCATAAAACTGTAATTTTTGTTTTAGGGAAAATGGAAGAGATGATCCTTGGGTTGATTCTTTTTGACATTCAATTTGGACTTTTCTGTTATCTTCAAAGCACTTCTTGGTGCTGATTAATTTATGTTTCAGTAATTGCATGACGGGAGCTCAGCTATAATTTTTCTGTATGTGTAGCTCGAATAACACGACAAGAACGGAGACTTGATTTGTATTGATTGGTATCTATTTTATTTATATTTTATTCGATTTCTTTCAAATACTATGCCTGTAAGAGGCTGAGATGTCTTGTGAATTTCAGTACTACTTTGTCTGTTTTGGAATTTCAGTGCTTAAATTTAAGCCAAATCAATGCAAATAAAAATCAACATTATCACACATCATTTCACGAAACAAAAATTTAAATATTTTTCACCTTCCAAACAATACAAAATAGACATTCATGTTAATATATACAATTGTGAAGAGAGGACTTCAGAAGGCCTGCACCATCATAGTTGAAACTATACTGTCAAAAGCCCTGAGAAGAAAAAAAAGTTTTATTATATTAGAACAGGGGTCACCAGACTGGGTCCTGCAGAGTTTACCTCCAACACACTTGAACCAGCGACTCAAGCTCTTATTAGGCATACTAGAAATGTCAAATTAGAGCTAAACTCTGCAGGATTTCTGCAAACCAAGTTTGGAGACCCCTGTATTATCAGATCAGTCGACACAGCAAATACTTAAAATGTATGCATTCACTAAATGCACTTACTTTGACTGAATTGGATCACCAGGATTGTAGAATGGGTTACACATAACATCAGTGAAGGAGTTGTGCAACTTCCTGAACATCTGAGGAAAGACAAAATGCTCATAACACTCATCTGATTAACATCTCCCTATTTTTGTTTTTGTATAACTGACACAATACACCTCTGGAACTTACACTTCTAATTTCGTTGTCTCGTAGAGACGTGTTGGAGGAGTCGACAACAATCACAAACTTCACCTTAGAGTTTGTCACGTAGCCATATCTGTAATTCTTGTTAAGATGTTGACATTTGAATTATGATTGAAAATGCATTAGAAAGCGTTCCATCCTAAAGGGCTGTTCCCTCAAAAAAAATCAAAAAAACTATCATGTTACAATATGCATTTCTTTCTTCTGCCGAACACAAAAGATGGTATTTTAAATGTTAGTAACAGAGGTTTAAAAGTTCACTTCAATTCTATGGACAAAACTGACATTTTTTAAATCTTCTTTTATGTTCCACAGAAGAAAGTCCGTCATACTGTTTTGGTTCAGGATTAGTGGTCAGATGATAAGAGTTTTTCTCAGGAGCTTTTGCTGATAGCCGAAAGGCAGGATGACTAATAATATCTTACTGGTTAATTTGTGATCATTAAAAGGCTAAATAAATTTCTCTGGCTCCAAATTATTTCTTATTTGAAATGATGGTAATAGATCACAAGAAAATAAATGTTTCTTTCGCAACTTCTGTTTAATGCTGACTTTAAGGATACACTTTGTAGTCCTCCGTTGGATAGAGGAGTCCCAGATAAAGCTCCCTCTGGTCGGCCAAGGCTTTGCCCACACCCGAGATCTTCTCCTCCACCACGTCCAGAGATGTGTGCACTGTGTAGTGGAACTTGAGTTCCCCCTGTGTAGGAACGCTCCGAATGTACAGGGGATAGTTCTGCAGAGATCAACATATTGTTAGTCAAGTCTGCTATTACAGGAAACACAATTTCAACTTAATGAGCATAAGTTTAGAATTAAACATCAACTAGACTACAATAATCGGTCCATTTGCCATAGAGTTGATTAGTGCATAAATCATGTTCATGCTACCTTAGACCATGGTTTTCAAAATTGCAATGTTTAATTATTTACAGAAAATATTTGATTGACCAGTCGCATCAGTTAGTGGTCAAACGTTTTTAAAATATGACTTGGGTGCATATCAACACTATAAATCACTGACTGCTCATCTAAGAAGTCAGTTTTCTACACAGCTGATAAGATATAGACTACCTTTATTACTGTCTGCATTTAAGAAATTAACCGTGTAATCAGCAGGATAAGGTACCATCTGCTAGGTATCACCACAAAACTGTTATTTTTCATCTACAATATCAGCAATAGCTGACCAGATGAACCCATAAAGACTGGACTCAAAGACCACACAACATAAAACTTCACTAAAACACTTGTGTTGGGTGGGGGTGTCTCAATTATCTCCAATATGTAAATATTTACGATGTCGTCCGCTTTTACCATGTTTACCCCATCCCATGAGTACTCACCCATTCTGTTGCAATTCATCCGGTAGTGTGGTAGATTGCAACAGCACTCTTTGTACATCAATTTACACAGTTCAGAAGACTAGAGTTCTAAACAAGCTACTTTAATATTTAACGCAAACACGGAAATCTTATATAATCTAGGATGAGATGCAAAAACACTGACACAGAAACAAACACTCCCCGGTCTCCCACGCCACAAACATCACTCCAAACAATGTAGATTTGTAAAAATAATAAGTAAAACATGGTATATTTCATACCATACCATATTAAGTTACATATACTGGACTTGTGCCGTTTTGGTGTATTTACATTAAATTGTAACAACCATGCAAGGAAATCTACGCTACTCAGCCCTGATCATATTAGACACATATTAGAAACTCTTCGCATCAGATCTGATGAATCCAGCACGTCGGATCTCGAATGCATTCAGGCATTACCAAGAAATCATTTGCTGTATCATAAAATAGCTTAATGTTTTCACTTACCTCCTTCGCAATGACTGCTATACACACCGCCATGATGACGCTACAAACACGGTCACGTGACACGCAAAGTCACATGATTCGTAGTTTCATAGCGCTCGTGACTGTTTGCAATGCTTCTCGTGATGCGATGAAACACGCTTTGCTGTGTTGAATGTTTAGTATACTTAACAGTTCCGCTTCAGAGTGCACTTCCTGAAAGTTAGCATGTGTTGTGTGAAGATGTAAAAGAGAGTTACAATGAGTCTTAAGACTGTGATCTGTGTTTTATGGGCAGTATGTGTGGGTCACACTGAAGGAAGCCAGCATGGTCCAAATATCATCATCATGCTTATGGATGATGTAAGTCTTTTCGAGGTCTTTTTCTAATAGGCTTGACTGACCAACTAACTTCAGAACGACACTAAAACCTTACTTTAAGTTAATTTACTCGTTTTTTTGTGGTTATATATACAATAGATGTGAAATACACGTGTGTATATGTTTGGTGTGTGTAATACATTTGTGCTGGAAGTATTTTTGTTATAGTTTATATTGTGTATACATGTAATATTCTGTCTCTCTCTCTCTCTTTGTATTTATTAGAGTGTATTGCAATATAGTTCAGACAACTATATCCCAAAGAGATTGTTAGGATTTTTTTTTTTACTGTTCTACCTGTTTTTAAACCATAAATACAATCCACGCTAAGCAAGTTCACATGTTTTAAATGCAATCAGACATCGAAACATTTATAATGCATTAGAAGGGATGAATTGCATGATCCGTGCTGATGCATACCAAATAGTAGAGCATGGTGCTAGCAACACCAGGGTCTTCGGTTTGATTCCCAGGAAATGTACAAACTGATACATTTTATATGTCAAATGTAGTATACTGTATACATTTTGGATAAAACTTTTGAAACCTGGCTTAGTAAAATGGTATATACCACATGCAGTGGTTCTCAAGATGAAGACAAAAAAGGTCTCCAGAGGATGCAGTCTGATTTAATCTTCTTCCAAGATCATTTAATAAATGCCACTGATGGCAATATGCCAAAGGCCTATAAGGGATATTAATAAACTGTACATACAATAAACTGAAGTGCATCTTTCTCTGTCTCTGTCTGTTGAGCTAAAATTTACTTCTGTTGAAATTAAATAAATAATCACTGTTTTTTTTTTTTTTTTTTTTACACCATAAATTAGAAGCATGCTAATGCCATATTCTCTGCTTCTGTCTGCAGATGGGCTGGGGTGATTTGGGAGTATTTGGGGAGCCCTCCAAAGAAACTCCAAACTTGGATGTGATGGCTGCTCGGGGATGCTGTTTCCAAACTTCTACACTGCCAACCCTCTGTGTTCCCCCTGTATGTGCTGCTTCTGGGCTTGCCTTTATCTCGCTATCGCATTGTTTTTGTTCAGAATATTAGCATACTGCTTACTGCACATTACTGTATGCTGCCTATGATAAATATTTTAAGCAGTAGTACTGTAGGCTACAGTGCATTGTTTATTAATTCAGATCTAGTTAATGTAGCTATTTATTTTGCTGTTCCAAGCAAACAATAAAGTACAGAAAGAGGTGTTAATTATTTCATTTAGGTGTCGTACTACTCTGCTTATACAGCACAAACATTTTTCATAACATACAAGCTGCACATTTTTGCCAATGAAGTAACTTATCTGGGTATTTCATGCACATAGGAAATTAACATATTGCCTTTTGTAAAAATGGTGTGAGTTGCTGTATGCTACTCTAAATACTGTATGCCTAACCAGAGTCTAGACAGGGCTATTCAGCTTCGATTCTTGATGAATAAGCCTGGTTTAGACACTGGGAAGAAATTAACTTATCTCTTAATTTGCCTGAATTTTATAAAACATTGTTGAAAATGTCAGAACAGATATTAAATTGAAACAAATTTTTTCTCTTTTAAATGTGAATGCCCACCACATTTATAAACACTTCTAAAAGTAACGAAATAAAAAATGTTCTACAGTGTATCCTACAATACAAACTGATGTTAAAAACATTATTGAATCTTGGATTTTTTTTTTTAAGTACATATTTAGTTTGAGGTGACTTACATTGAATGCATTGATTTACAATGCAATTGCAAATATTTTCCTTTTCATTCTCTCTCTCTCTCTCTCTCTCTCTCTCTCTCTTGCTTTCTTTTTGGGGTTCCTGCTGAGGAAACCAAAAAAAAAAAAAGTTAAAATGCTTCAGCTGTTTTAATTCCACCTGAGAACACAAGATGTGTGTGGCTGCATGATAGTGAGATGACAACTTATGCTAATATGGATAATACACCATCAGTTCTGAAATATGCTAATTATGCATGATTTGGGAATTTGAATGGACTTGCTATGCAGAGCAGATCTTATTAGCCCTCTTTTCAATTCTAATTAATTTTTAAGCAAATAAGGCTTAATCAATTGTTAATCTCGACTGTGTGAGATGGAAGTGTGTGGAGCGCTCATACCTGCCTCTGTAGAGAGACGTTATTATAGAGCTTTGCTCACAACCTTAATTAGAATTTTAATCACAAAGTGGAGAACTTCCTAATCATAATATCCAGGGTGAGCTTTCTCATGACCAACGTCTCTTTCCTTTCCCTTTGAAATTAAGTCTTAAATACCACATGATTTAAATTTCAACAAATTCGTACGAATGTGGATGAGCATCTTGAACTTTGGTTAAATTTTAAAACTTATTTCTAAAGAGCAAGACTTTGCAGTAATAAAGGTGCATCTGAAAAAAATTCTAATATCGTGGAAAAAGTTCAATTCTTTTGTAACTTTCATATTTTCTAGATTCATTACATGTTATATAAAACGTTTCAAATTGTTATTTTTATTATAATAATAATAAAAAATATATTATTATGATTGAAAATCAAAAATGCAGTATCTCAAATCATTAGAATATATCCTAAGATTGGTTAAGAATAAAAATGCATTTGCAAAACAAAAGCTCAAGCTTCATTTTACCCATGGCTTGTACTATACACTGCTAAACAAAACATACTGCACCAATGTTTGTAGCCTACACAAATGCTATAAACCTCTATAATAATGGGTGTTTACATTCTATTTTTCCCAAACCCTGTATTTAATAGTGTTTGCTCTTTTAAAACTATCCGTGTAAGAGTAGGTCTTCATAATTAATTTGTATTCTACAGCCAGGGCCGCTTTGCTTACTGGAAGACTTCCTGTGCGAAATGGATTCTACACCACCAACGCTCATGCTAGGAATGGTATGATCATAAACCTCAGCCCTCTATTCACTTCACTATTATCAGTTGATCTACTCTTACTACTTTATGGTGCGCTCCTATAATGGATTCTCTCTCGTACAGCATACACACCTCAGGAGATAGTGGGGGGAATATCTCAGGATGAGATCCTGCTTCCAGAACTGCTGAAAAAGAAAGACTACGTCAGCAAGATCATCGGCAAGTGGTGAGATTCCCTGCAGCGTCTCTCAAGAGATGTCTTTCTCAGAATAATGATATAAGCTGTAATAGAATATGAAGTATAGGCAAAGTGAAAAATGCATTTTTTTATTCCACAAAAAAGGCTTACAGAACAATATTTATTATTCTTATTATTCCATTTTGGTTTAAAATATATTAGCTTTAAAACTATTAAAATAAAATAAAACTTACTAAATTATTTTTATATTTGTTTACCTGCATGCCATGTGACCAGTTACAGTTGTATTTTGTGTAACCATTATTATTAACTGTAATAAATGAATGGTACAATATTTTATAACACGCAGCATTTAAAATGCGTTATGAGAAAAATACCTATAATGGAATTTTCTATTTAAATATTCTTCTTTAAATACAAGTTATGCTAAATTTAATAATTAAAACACACACACACACACACACACACACACACACACATATATATATATATATATATATATATATATATATATATATATATATATATACTTGCATATTGCATATGTCCTTTTGAAACGTATATTTTTTTATCTTCTACCTCAGGCACCTTGGGCACAGAACTCAGCACTTACCTCTGAAGCATGGCTTTGATGAATGGTTTGGTTCCCCCAACTGCCATTTTGGCCCCTACAATAACAGCGTTCGTCCCAATATACCCATCTTCAACAACTCTGAAATGACGGGAAGGTGAGGTGCAAATATGATGCATATGTGGTGCTTGCTAAAAACACATTTGAAACCACATGGCAACACGGTGAAATCATGGCCTTCAGATTTAAATGAGTAGGCTCCACTCAGATTTTCTTCAGAAAGTGTACAAATCTTGTTCTGCTTCACACGAACGTTTCCTTTTGGCGACGTTTCATTTTTCCTCTTTTTATACCAGCTGCAGTGTACTATCTCATTTTCTGCCCATTTGTTCAGTCCATATGTGCATTCTGGGTCATTGGCTTTGGCGATAGGGCTGGTTTTGCGCTTAGCAGTAGGTTTAATCAGCATGCCGTGTTTGAGCCTGGCCAGATAAACACGCACACACTCACACCCAAGAGATGGCAGGTTGCGTTAGCAGTATGTTTGGACACCTGGAACAGCCGGAGCATAAGAGAGTTGCCTCTACCGTTCCACGCCTCAGCACCTTCTCACAACGCTTGTGTCTTCTGAGACACAGTCTTGCAATTTACCTCTTCAAATTCACACCCTGGTTCTGCACTCGGTTTAGGAAGCTTGTCATTTGGAACAAGAACTCATATGGTGTTGAAACGAGTTTGTAGGGATGGTCTCATTAGATCAGCAGGAAGCAGAAAGTTTCGACGAGCTGTGTATTTTGCAGGTATTACGAAGAGTTTGAGATTAATGTGAAAACAGGGGAATCCAACCTCACCCAAATCTATTTGAAGGTGAGTTTTCCTGTTCATTGGCTTGATTAATGTTGATTTGTGTGGATCAGCACTGCTGATGTTGTGCCTGATGTTGTTTTTGATCATCGTGTCTGTCTCCAGGAAGGCTTGGACTTTATCTCTCAGCAAGCTATGGCCCAGCAGCCCTTCTTTCTCTACTGGGCTCCAGATGCGACCCACTCGCCTGTCTACGCCTCAGAGCGATTCCTGGGAAAGAGCCGGAGGGGGCGGTATGTGAACATTGCTAAGTATCTAATCCATTATAACTCATCTAGCATGTTTGTGCTAATCAAATGAATGAAAGCTCAAATAATGCTTGCTTTTAGAAAAGTTGTGCTGTATCGTTTTTAGTAAGCCATGGATGTACTAAGCCACCTACCTGACAACCACCCAGAAAGGGTTGATATACAGTATGTCACTAATCACTCAGAACAACCATTCTGTGGTTGTCAGAACTGGTAAGCATGTAAAATAGAACCCTAATGGATAACAAAAAAAAACTAAGAAGAAACAATATTGTTTCAATGAAAAACCATCAAATATGAATTGTCCCATAGGAGAATTAGGGAATGTCAATTTTCAAATCATTTGTTATTTTTCACTTCCAAAAAAGTTAGTAGTAAAATGGTAGTTTTAAGTAGTTTGTAATAAAATTACTTATTACACAGCTCTGTGGAATACTTGATTCTGATTGGTCAGTCACGACATTCAGAGGTATGTTATCCCTCGATAACAACCGGTAAAAGCTCATCCGGGTAACTGAAGTCGGCACATTACTCTTGCTAGGAACAGCTTTTCTTGGTGGAAGCTTTGTGTTTGTTTAGCTAATAAAATATTAAAACTCAATTCGAAATGCTATACAATTATTTAATTATGTCATCCTGGTATTACGGACTCGCTTTCTCATTTCATTCAAACGCTCTGCTGCCATTTTGCTACAATTGTTTTTTCATCTTAAATCTTTTAGTGCCATAATTATTTATGTGGTGAAATGCTGTGTAATAAGTGGTTTGACTGCACCGTTTCCCTTAAATGTGTAGTTTGAACTTGCCGCTTGCTCGCAACTGCTGTCTTCACGGAAGCTTTGTGTTCAAATAATTCAACTCAACTTACTTATGTGGCAAGTAGCCGTGTAATAAGCAGGATAATGTACATCCAGCCAGTTTTTATGGCAGAATAACCCCCTTCAAGGTGATACAAGATCACCCTGTCGGGGGTTATTCTGCAATAACAACCGGCTGGATGCACATAATCCCTTAATATGTCCAGTAAGATTTATTACTAATTTTCACCATAAATAGCCAAATAGCAGGTTTTAAAACATAAAAACACAGGTATTTTTTTTTTTTTTTCCCTCTCTGAAGCATCTAGGACTTGGCAACATCTAATAAATGTCATGCAACCTCATCAAAAACACACAAACATATTCAAGCGGAGTGATATAATAAGACAATGTTTTAGTGTGTAATTTCAGATGTAAAAATCTAGATGCTTTTAGGCAAAGTACCCCAGATAAATAGAGTAGAAAATGTAGCTGATATCACCATACTACTTAAGTTGACTTTGATTGGCATTATCAAATTTAATAAGCTCTCATTTGCATTCATTTCTGAAACAGAAATATGAACTTTGGATAAAGCCATGATTCATTCAAAATTCGTTCTTTTTATAAACTTATTAACTGGTCAAAGGTTTTTCAGAAGGGATGTGATATCGCTTCATAAATTTTGAAAATACTGTCATCAGAAAATGTAACCATGTTTTTAGGAATAAATTGATGTATAAAATCAGGAAAATGAACATACTCTTCTGTAATAACCTTTAGAAAAATTTTAATATAGGTATTAAACTGTAAAAACTGGTGTCCTTAAGTGGAGTCCTTAAGTCTTCATGTGTGCATGAGATGAGAAAATAATCATTTTTGTGAAACTGCCTTTAAATGTATATTGTAATTGAAATCTAATGTATTTCGCATGATTGTTTTCCACTAATCTGATAAAAACACATTATGAAAAGCCCAAACTCCAGTGCAGGAAATAACCATGTTTTTCCTTTTAAAAAAAAAGTCATAACATGTATTTTCTAAAATTAGTCATTATGTTACTTAATGGCCCTAACATCATTATCATTTTGGTCAAAAATTCTGCATTGTGCTCTGCAGTTTTGTGTTATCTGAATGATTAGTTAATGAGATGTTATTTTTCCTGCTCTGAGGCGAGAATAAGGGCTGAAGGCTTCATTGGTAGTCTTGTCTGCAACTGTTTAGTATTCCTCCCAGTGCTTTGGAATACTGGGGCTTCAGTAAGCATACGTTTCTTCAGAATGCTAAATGAGGTTTGTGTTGACAGAGGAATGGATCAAGGCTGAGGGGTATTAGCCAGGTGCTGGCAGTGGAGGGATTCAGCCTGACATGCCACATCTTAAAGTTTTATAACCAGCACACATCTATCTGAGACATCTATCTTCCTCCATATATCACATCCATCTGTCACATGACAGGTTTCAAATGCGGGCTAATTTGACCGAATTTGTTATTCTGTCTGGGTTAGAGCAACTGAGCAGGTTATCTGGGGTCATTTTTTAGTGCTTTGATTGCTGTGATTAAGGTGGTAAGACGCTGTGTGATTTGTCTTGTAGTTATGGCGATGCGGTGATGGAACTGGATGACAGCATCGGTCAGATTCTGGCTCACCTCGTCAATCTGGGAATCCACAACAACACACTGGTGTTCTTCACCTCGGATAATGGGGCAGCAGTGATGTCTGGACCGCATCAAAGTGGGAATCCATTTACACTTCTCCACCTTAAACATTAACACAACAAAGGGGGCTTCCACAGTTTTTTTTAAAGGAAAACGCCACCGTTTTTCCATATTCCACTATGATCTTCCCCCAACTTAGACGAGTTGATACGTACCTCTCCCATCTCATTTCCACTATGCTAGCGTTTAACTTAGCACCGTTTATTCTTTAGGATCCAAACAGGGATGAATTTGGAAGCTACCAAACACTTCCCTTTTTTGCTTTATTTAAAGACGGTTACATGAGTAGTTGCACGAGTTAAGTACGGTGACACAAAAAAAAAAAAAAAACTTGTCGCTTTTCTAAGCGGATTAAAAATGATATAATACACTATAATGTATGGTGGAAGAGCACTTCGCACCACTTCAACCTTGGCGCAGTAATATCATCACTCACGATTTCTTTATCCAAATAATTTCTTGCAATTTGTCTGCTGATGGTGTAGGTTTGTTAGATTGAGATGGCTGAAGTAATTTTTTTGTTTACTTTTTTTTATATAATTAATTTAAGCTAAATTTAATTTAAGCTAACTTTTTTTTATTATGTTTAATATAGATACTTATATATTTTTCTCTCTCTGCCTTTTTCATAAATCACAAGTTTGTAACAGCAAACTAAACATGTAACAATATAATATAAACATATAAACATTGTTATTATTCTTATTTTATTATTATTTAACTTTTTGGCATAAAGTGTTGCTCTTAGCTTCTTTCTGAGCAACTTTCACATACTACCGATAAATCGATAAATTCAATTAAGTTAAAGCTACGATGTGTAACTTTTTTGATTTAAAATAAATAGCTAAATGTTATTAATGAGAGTGCAAAAAAAATAAAATAATTCAACCCATGTCTTTAGCCAAATGCACTTGCCTAAACCTATAAGAATAATATTTTAGAGCTTTCAGGATGGATTTCAACCACATTTATCAATGTAGATGAGCAGGGACGAAGATCAACCTTGTTATTTATTTTTTTTTATAGTTAGGCACTCAAAAGTTACAGAGTGTAGTCTAAATGTGTGATTAGTTTTAGTTCATTACCCTCCAGTTTTTATTCCTAATAAATATTTAGAGGAAGTTCAGGCTCGTTGGTCTTCTGTGACATTTAGCGAACCAGCACTAAGTGCAAGCTTGAATCAAACCTGCATCACCCACATGAGTGCAGCTTTAGAATGTATCTGAATTATGTGCAGGAACTGCTAGGCCTCGACTCAGATGTTAGTGCTAGTTTTCTTACCTGTTCAGTTTCTTTGAGTAATGGGGCTCTTTTGTAAAGATTATTTGTCTGAGATGAATTACCTTCACTGTACTCCACAGACGAGGCTTTGTGTTTAAGATTCTCTTCTGTCATTTTATCATCATCAGGCGGCAGCAACGGTCCGTTCCTGTGTGGGAAGGAGACTACGTTTGAAGGCGGGATGAGGGAACCAGCCATTGCCTGGTGGCCTGGACGGATCCCTGCTGGCACAGTGAGAATGATCCCAAGCTGTTTCACTTAAATCTAGAAGTCCCAATTGTGCTTCCACACCCTCAAAATGCACCTTACACATTTCTATCCATTCAAACGCTCCATCAGTGCTTTCTGTAGTGTGGAAGCCCTAAAAAACCAAGAGGCCAGCATTTCTGTTCAGTCAAATTTTTTGGTTGGTGGTTAATGAAACAAAAAAATTAAATAAATCAAATTTATGGATAAATCAAATGTAATTTTAATTAAGGGGTAATGCCCATCCAGCTGGTTGTTTTTGTGCAATATCAGAGCTTCCATGAAGAGTGCTGCAGTTCATAGTAAGTGGCTTTGAGACAAGACAACAAACAATTTAAAACAAGATGAAGATTTCAGAATACAGACATAGCACCTATATGCACCAAATAAAACAACAACAATCATTAAGATGACAAGACAACTGCTGTGAAAGTATAACAGGAAGACTGAAGTACTCCGATTTCATTTTCAAGTGCAAGATGGTACCAGGTGCATGTGTATGAAACAAGATAGAGTACATCAGCACTGTGATGCAAGAGACATGAAAGAAGCGCCGGTCTCGGATATCCAGATGAGTGGTCCCTTAATCAGCATTACTTTTGAAAACGGTTATTATTAGGAATAACAGAGCTAACCAATCAGAATCAAGCATTTCAGAGAACTGTATAACACATTTAACGAGGTTGACCAGATCTTTGCTGCCAATTTTTTTTTGGTACCAATATTAAAAAAATGGAATTGGTTCTAAAAATCAGTTCTTTATTTAAATATTGGAACCAAATAACATTTATGATGCAATTCCATTTTAAAGTTAACCTTTGTCAGGACAATGATTAACTGCTTTTCCAAATATCTTCTATTTATTCTAGAATTTTTTTATGACTCCCAGTCCTGGTCTCTTTTCCTCCTCTTTTTTTTTTTTTTTTTGGCAGAGGAAGCCTCCTTTTTTTGATCCGCTAAAGCTGTGTGCTCCGCAAATGACTTTTAATTGTATTAGGGGCAGCTGTGACATGGGGCTGTGGCGTGGGGGGATTTTTGGAGGAGGGAGCGCGGGAGCCACGCTAAGCCTGCCCCCGGCTCGTATCTGAGGGGTGTGCGGGGCCCTGATAGCACGGCGGAGTGACGAGGGAGAGGGGGATTGGGAACGTCTTAAGCGGCTAATCTGTTTGTGTGTTTGCTGAGGTTGGATTGAGCTGTAATGAGGGCTTCTGTATCTGAATATGCCAGGCGTGCCGGATAAAGAACAGAAAGAGAGAGTAGTTCTGGGGTATGCGGCTGGGATGGAGGCGTGTGGTGTGCCAGGTGTCTGGGCAGTGCCAGAGCAGTGCAGAGTGGGATAAGCAGGTGTTTCACACTGTTAATGTTTGTCTTGCAGCGACAGGCTGGATTTTGCCCGTCCTGCTCCACTCGAGTGCGGCTCTTTGTGATATGTGTATCTTCTCGTCCATTTCTCTCTTGGGAAGCAGTGATGCCCCTTTTTGTTTTACAAAATGATGTGGGGTTATTATTATTATTTTTTTTTTTTACAAATCAAATAAAAAATTTATTCACAAAAAATTTAATAAATTTATTAATATTCAGTGTTTTTTTTTTAAGAAATGCATTAATTATTTTTATATATCTAGAAATTAATAAAAATTTTATATAGCTATTTCGCTTTCAGAAATAAATCCACAAATAAATGTGCACAATTGTATAAATGCATGGGAAAGAATTCAAGAAATAAATGTTAGCAAGAAACCGAATATTGAAATAATACCATTAATGAAATTAAAAAAAAATAAAATAAATAAAAAAATAATCAGATCTCAAAACTTTTTCTCCAAAAGGGTCCCTTAAATGTATTATTATTTTTTGGGCAAGTGACTGAAGTAATACAAGCAAGTTTAGTTATAAATGCAAGTACCTCAGATAATAATAATTAAAAACCTAAACAAGCATATAAAATATATTTTTGTACTATATAAACATGCGCTAACTTGTAGAACTCTCTCTTAAATAGTAAATCGCTCTTAAGTTTGAACACCCCACAGTAACTACTGTTATAGTAAGCATGGAACCTTTTTTAGTTTGCACTAAATTAGACCCAAAAGCAATTACTTAATTCTAAAGTGGATCCATTGCATTCAGAAACCGTTGAATGAAGCACAACTCTTGAGATTATTTTTAACCTGGCATGTCTTTAAAAAAAAACACAAATCTTCTTTAAGCCCTGAGTTTTTAAGTGACTTAACAATGTCAGATGCAATAAATGCATTTTCTTAATATTCAGCATTTTGTTGATGTAAAATTAAAATATCTTGTTGGATTTTAATGCAAGAAATCTTGCTCAGATCGAAGTTGTTTGAACTTTCTAAATGGCTTCCTAACTCATAAATATGAACTTCATCAGAGTCTGAGTTTCAAAAGTTGACAGTTCCTATTCATTTGAAGTAAATGGCATCTAATTATTAAATTGTTTTGATTTAAGTAAATCATTCTTGTACGTGAATAAACTTAATAGTCAAGAAAATCCCACAAAATGACACATTTTTCAAAAAATATAAATGAATTGCCTCCTAACATCCTCCTGAACGCGTTCTCAGCAGCAGGCGCATGAGGTTTATTCTTCTTCTTGCTTAATGGCAGTTCACAGACTTAAGTACATTACCGCCCCATATCTCTCAAATGGACAAGGAGTGTCAACGGTCCACTTTATTTATAAGACTAATAGACCGCAATGGTTTCAGTTCAAAATCTCTTTTTGTCTTCTACTGAAGAAACAAAGTCATCTACATCTTGGATGCCCTGGGGGTTAGCAGATAAACATCAAATTTTAATTTTTCTTTGAACTATCCCTTTAAGAACATATTAACAGAAGTGATTTGAGACTTAATGTTGGTTTGACCTGGACTCTGCATCAGAGATTAAGAACATGTCTGTGCTTGGTGCACCTATGGTTCACTTCACCTATGAAGTGACGTGGATATAAAAATAAAGAGGAAGGGGGCTCCCAATCTCTCCTGCTGTGTTTATCAGCTCAGAGACACATAGACTGAGTGCATTAGGCAGGGTTTGCAGGTCTGTCTGCTCAGATAACTAGCATCAGCCAAAGACACAGAGACGCAGACAGCTGGAAGAAGAGAAGGAGAAGGAAATGAATTAGAGATAAAGAAATATTTGTTTCCCTTTTTACTTGTCCCATGTTTTTTGTGTGTGGTGCTGGATAAGAGCAGCTGGTGGTAGCGGCTAGTTACCTTTATTAATTGTTCCCTTTGATTTCTTCTTTTCCTGTGTGTATAAGTATGTGTGTGTGAAGCCTGAGAGTGAAGATAATGGAATGTACTGGCTGTCTGGCAGTGGTGAAGGGAATTCTGGGAGGCTGAAGCAGGCGACGCTTCTGTGTGTGTGTGTGTGTGTGTACGAGTGAGCGGCAGAGCCAGCTGCTCCGTGCTGATAGCGCTATCTGATTGTGAGCGTGCCGTCTCTCTCAAAGGGCCGCTCAGGAGAGAATAGAAAGGAAGATCAAGGATGACAGCGAAAAAATGGCATTTTATCGGAAAATAGTTCAAAGTTTATAAATAAAATAAAGCTTTTTTTGCAGCAGGACTGGGGAGGACAGATAAAGCCGCAGTTCCGGCCTCTGTCCCAACTCTCCTTTCTCTCTGCCTTTCTCTTCATTTAAAGAGATGTTAGTGTGGTTTATAATAAACCTGCGAGCACAGATTAGAGTGGGAACTGAAGAAACGCGTCATCGTGGTTCTGCTCTTCTAAACTGGCCTCCCTGCCAGTGCTTGCGTTCTGTGCCGTCTTGACAAGGTTCATGCATGAAGAAAATGATTTTGTGTGAGTGTGTTTGCGTATAACTGCGGGTTGCAGCATGGGTTGATGGGTCTTGAGAATCTAGACTAGTGATAGACCCACATATCAGCCAATATTAGGATGATTAATTATCATTTATGATGGATAGTTGTGCTTGCCTATCCAATTAACTATAGAAAACCCACTGTATCAAATTTGATGTGTAAATTTCTAAGGCCTGTAAATTATAGACATGATCAAACCTTTGCTGAAAAGCCTGTTGTGTACTCGTTGGATGCTTAATTTTGATTGCTTTTTATGCATTAAAATAACCTATAGATTCTTTCTAAAAACATCCCCCTTCAGGTCGTGGTTCACATGTCTTTGAAAATGTTAATGATTTTTATAAAATACTGTAAACATAATAAAATAAGACAATAACATAATATTGTTAGTACTATTTCAAGATAAACACTTACTGGACTGAAACAACATAGGTTTACTTGGTGATCCATATATATTTTTATATATTTTTTACATTTTAATTTTAATCTTATTTTTTTAAATATAAATCATATTAAATTGATGCATTAAATATGATGCATTAAGCTATGGAGGAATGTTTATTCTTACATCTCTCAGTTATGATTTTATGCACTGCATTATATGTTTTGCGCCCCACAATAAAAAGTACAGAACTTTGTTCATAAAACAAAGCTTTTAAATTTCATCTTACAATGACATATAGAGATTACAACTGATCTTAAGATGCCTTTTATTCAAAGTAGTTTGGTATTGTATAGTTATAATGATCCCATTGAGACACTGATTGTTATGAGATTAAGCTATCAGAAATGTATCATATCTTTTGGCCAAATAAATATCAGCAACTGCAACAAAATCCATATTTTTGCACTTTGCAAGTTTGGACCTCTGAAAAAAAAAAAAGTGAGGGGATTTAAAAAAAAAAAATTTTTTTTATATGAATTCCATATTCTATATCCACCTTTTTCCTGATGTAAAAATGGGTGCTGCCATTTGTAAATTCTATTGGTCTAGAATTTTTATGATATAGAAATGGAAAATTTACCAATTTGACCAAATCATTTGTTGTACATATGTATTATTCCTCCCAAACCAAGAGTTCTGTGTGATACTAGTGCTTTATTCCTCAGGTGAGTTATCAGTTGGCCAGTGTGATGGATCTCTTCAGCACAAGTCTTTCTGTGGCTGGTGTTCTTCCCCCTGATGACCGTGTCATTGATGGTCTCGATTTAAGTCCTGTACTCTTCAACAACTCACAACTCGACAGGTAACCACCTCAAAGCAAGTGTGACTTTCATTCACATTTCATTATATATTGGATGGGTTAGTGGTCAGTCGAGACTGACTCCTAAAATTTCTCTTGCCAGAATATCATTTACGGAGTTAAATGCACTTACATTACAAATATGATTCGACTGACCATTACTTTACCTCTAGCATAGTTTCTGTTGGTTTCCTTCTGGGTAAAAGAGGGATTTTGAGGCACGTTAAGGTCTTCTGTTAAAGCCACTACCTGGAAGCTTTGAGAAAGGGACAATCCTTTTGCAAAAGGTGTTTTACTGAACACATTGTCAAAATGGGATGAGAGATGGTGGGAAGTATTGGCAACTGGAATGACTTATCACAAGATTCCCATTTCATACCCAATAGGCCCATCTTCTATTATCGTGGCAACCAGATGATGGCAGTGCGGATTGGGCAATACAAGGTGCACTATTGGACTTGGAGCAACTCATGGGAGGAATTCAAGACAGTGAGTGATGGCAAATTTTCAATTTTATTTCAATTTCTGTCTTTTCCCCCAGCAAACATTGAGTCAAGTCAAAATTATTTGTGTAGTGCTTTTTACAGTGCACATCACTCAAAGCAGCTTTACAGAATGTCACGCTATTATGTCTATGATGCTTTAACCAGGAGCAAAAGTTGTAAGAATCTGGCAATGTCGATATATAACAATGCATGTGGTCCTCCTGATCTGTGTCTCACTATAGTGTATTTAATGCGTTTTTAAGCACTGCAGTTTTAAACAACTGATTTTAGGCCGTTGAAACCCAAACAACAGAACTATAGGACGGAGAGGGTTGGAATTGTCACAGTTGAAAAGTCTGATGCTTGGGCACATGCCTGAACATTCTAAATGTTGGTAACTAAGGGGTTTAGGTGATCAGTTTTGTTCTAAGCAATAGTTAACAATTCTCAAAAACCGTCAATTAAGAGAAGATTGGTTAGAGAGTCTGATGTGAGTACAACATTTACAAATTTTAGGGACAGTGTGGAGGAACATAGGGTTTGGTTTTATTTCTGTTAGTAACAAATCTGATTTCAGATAGAATAATTATATAGTTCTAATTATATGTTCTGCAAAATCAGTCAATGGTGAAAATCAAAAGTAGATTTCGTTTAAAGTCCAACAGTTTAACACTAATATTGGACATAAATGAACACGTTAAATATAAAATATTCAAAACAGGTAAGTTCATATATTGAATTGTTGAATTGAAATGCTTAATCCGTCATACAGCGCTCCTGACCGTGCGCCTCATGACGAGACTGACGCACCGCCACAGAAACATGAATGAGATGCACTCTAACATAACTGTGACATTAAACTCAGTTAGTGAGGGCTCGTTAAAATAGTGCACATATACAGGCCGTTCAGATTACTTGTTAAAGTGCAATGAAATACCTTCTATCTGCAGACGATGTACGTCTGTTTGTGGATGGAGACTTTGTAACGGCCAAAACTATGTATTTTGCATGCATCACATTATAGTGCAGTGTGCCCTTTAAGAGACTGATCACTAAACTTATAACGCACACTATGTGGTCATGACATAAAATGACTACGTGAGAACCACTATGGATGATAAGTTCGCTCTGCTACCTTGTTATTATTTTGTCTTTACTTTATTTATAACGCCAAGAACGAGTTAATCTCTCATGAATGAGAAGAACGCGTTGCCGTGTACCAGCCATTAAATGTGTGGGACACCAACTCATTTTCGATCTCTTTCAATTTAATGGATTTAACGATTTATCAGAGTCAAAGTGTTACAACTTCTTCACCGACTACAGGCTCTAATCCTCTTTTGTGCGCACGGTGTGTTTGTTTGTTTGTTTGTGTGTGTGTGTGTGTGTGAAATGCGGTGCTGAAGTGAAATGGCTAATAAAAATAAATAATAGTTATTATTAATATAATTTAATACATTAATATGAGAATGAGCCTAATATCGTCTTGACTATCGACAGAGACATCTGCTATAGTGATATCTCTGACTATCGTCTATCGGCACAACCGTAGTTTGTACTAAAGATGTGAATTACACCTTAAATAAATTGTCTGGCTTTCTAGTTGCATGATAAACATTTAAGCTGGCAAAAATATCCCATTGATTTACAATGAAATACTTTTGACTTACAACCATCCAAAACCTATCCAAAACACCCTGGCAACCACTCAAACACCTTAAAATGATGGTGCGACATTTTTCTACCATTCACATTTTCTCATAAATTTGTTTTATAATCTACTAATTGTCTCACGTTCCCCCTTTTTTTTGCCTTTTGATGCAGTAATTGCATTCCAAAATGCACATTAGCATGTTAATGTTATCTGGAAAACAATGCCTTATCAAATAGACTTGAAGATCAGGCAGTAATGAATATTAATGGAGCTAATGGAGCGGGACCACTTCTGCAAACACGCTTCATCTATTAGCGTGCTATTCCAGCAGCATCCCTCATGCTGTGAGTTGCGTTCTGTCAAGCCCTCGGGGACACGTCTGTCTGTCTCTCATACCCACTACACATGCTCAGTTTCCCATTAAAATCACACAACACACATACATGCAACCCCTGTCCGCCGTCAGCCTGGGCCGCGGGCTTCTTCTCGAACGCGAGAGTTTGTTTTATGCCCCATCGGTTGCTTAAATTGCTCTCTCCTGGATGGTCGCTGAATCAATAGCAGCCCCCTTTATCAGCTCATGTGAACTGGAGTGTAACTTCACAAATAATGGTAGCTGATTGCCTGTGAGCTGCCAATCGATTGTTTGAGCTCGCCACTCACGCCGAGGACGGAGAGGGTTGGAAGCTGGAGTCTGGTCCTGATGGTTAATGTGTTTTCGGGAGGTTTCACCTGCTGCCGTAGAGTTACACACAAATTCAGATGCGTTTTTGGCACATCAATTTACTCATCCTTTTTTTAAGCTCACAGCACTGAAATTGATTTGAATGATTGTGGGTGACGTCAGAGATTAAGCGCTGAACTTTTTGCACAGATTTAGGCAGTGATCCATACTGCAGTACTCTGAAAACAAGGCTTTTTCACCCCTTGGTTTGTTTCCTGTTAAACTCGGTTGAAATGATGGCTTAATAGTATCGGTCACTTGGGTGAATTCCTCTTGAAACCTGTGCGGATCGGCGAGGTGTGAAATGAGAAATTTCACCGTGTAAGTGCTTTGCATCCGATGATCCTCTGCGCCACACTTTTGAGCAACACTCAGAGAAGTATTTTAGTGTGCGATACCTCACCTAAGACTTAAGATACCTGAGAATTATTATTTTACTGTAAATTACACATTCGACCAGTTTCCCTGTATTAGAAATCTGAGCTTTGAATGACGGCTGGGCTTTGTTTTTTTGACAGTCAAGGGTCATTGTGTTACATGGTTTGAAGTCACATTTATTTACACAGTAGTTTATACAATGCAGATTGTTTCAGAGGACATTACTTCACATTAATAAACAGGAAAATAAAATTAAAATTAAAAAAAATCATCAGTTATGAAAGTAATTTAATTTCAGCAGTAAAACGGCTCAGCAGAAGACAATAGTATCATTATTCAGCTCAATTTAATTCAGTGTTATTTCATGTACTACATTGAGTACATGCAGTGTATTATGAATATTGTTGGCCCTTTGATAAACTGCTTTTCTTTTTTTATGAGTTGCTTTGGATAAAAGCATCTGCTAATTGCATAAATGCACATTCATTCAATAACTGTGTCGATTTTGCAAAGTTTATCAATTAAGAAACAGGTACACTTCAACTGTAAGCAGCTCTAGAAGACAATATTGTCATTATTCAGCTGAAGCCAGTTCAATATTGATTAAATTCAGTTTAATAACTGTGTCAGTGTTGCAAAGTTAGTGTTATTATCCAGCTCAATCCATCTTTCAAGTTTTGTTCTCAAGCGATAGTGTCTGTGCAGTTAAATTTATAACATTACTGAATATTAATTGGGTTTTAAAACACCAACTGTGCAAGCCAAAGGTGACAGTGGAAAGTAATCGAAACTTCATCAGTTGACACTTGACAGTAGTGGGGAAAAAAAAAGAAAAGAAAAAGAAAACTTGGATGAAACCAGGTTTAAAGGGATATTTCACCTTCAGTCGATTTTCATTGACTTGAATAGTGTTTTATTTCTCTTTCCATACTATGGAAGTCAATGGGGACCAGAAACTGGAGACTTGAATGGTGTTGAAGTGTTTCTTACAGGATTTTGTTTTTGTAACTGCACAGAATCAACCCATCAATCATACGTAAATGTAACGTGAAATTACATTACATCACATTGTATTGTTTTTATAGTGCCCAGTCAAGTATCCTACTCAAAAAATTCACAAAAAACACTTAGCTAATATGTTTAGGAAATATCACACAATCAAAAGTGTGAAAGCATCGTTGATAGAACAAATGTTGTTAATAACAGATCATTAAACAATATGTTAATATTGATTGCCAGCACCAACAAAACAAATTCTGAAGAAGCCAAAACATCACTTTTTGTTAGGGACAGAGTTTGTGAGTTGAACAATTTCATCCATTTCCATGATTCTATACTCTGAGATTTCTGTTTCCCTTTTTTCTCTCTCTCATTGAATACCGGTTTCACTTGGGAATTCACATTACAGAAGTTAAATTGGCTTTGAATGCCATTCCATTCTGACTTTAATCCAGAATATTTTTAAGAAAGCTATTTTTGAGCATCAACAAATCCAAGTTATTTGATGTTCGTGCACATTTTTCATGGGTGATCCACTTGCTCCCCCTTGCTGTTTCTTTCACCATGCTAACCTGCTCTCGTTTTTCAGCGGCACAGAGCCGCCCGCGCTGCATTATTAATAGAGAAGCACTGTTGCCTTTGCTCCTTGGGCGCAGGCTGAAGCACTCTCTCCAAACCTTGTGGGATTTGGGCTGCTTCATGCTTGTAAGATCAGTGCACACAGACTGCATCAAAAGACAGAGAGCAAGTTGCAGGCCAGATCATAGGGGACTGTGCTCTGCCATGAATTGTGTGTGTGTGCCACAGCTTGGCGCCCAGTCCCTGGGAGACACAACACAGTCTTTTATGTATTCACAATCGCCTTATAAATGACCCCCCAAACATATGCTCTAACACCAAAATATTAAAACAGTGCGCATTTGGAAGGAACCTGTCTTACCTCCCACTTCCCCCAGGCTACAACACACACAAATAAAGCCCTGCGGTCTTTCTAGCAGACAGGACTCACAATAGCCTCTAGCTACTAAATACACACACGCATACCCAAACTCTTCTATAATCTTATTTGTTGTGCTTGTTGAGGCTTTGATTAATTTAATTATGGTTTGTAAGAGTTACAGCAACTAGTCGACTAATCAGTCAGTTTTGACAATAGTTGCTTTGGGACTGTGTCTTCTTGTGGATCACATGACTTAAGATCTGCTTTTTCTGTGTGAAGGTGAGCAAATCACAAGACACATCAAGTGTTTAAAGACTTTTTCCTTTGTAAAAGTCTTTTTTTCCTCAGCACATCGGTCTATACAGTTATTTTCAGTGTAATCACACTACATTTTAGATAGTAAATAAATGCTGATAATGAAAATGCATTTGCATTTAGATTTATTGAACCCAGGTCGGGGACCTAGTAACATTGCCGGGTTCAATCCCGGGATGAGCACTGTGTGAACAAAAGCCAGATCTAATGCCGTGTCGAAGTGATGACGTGCGTTATCGCGGCGAAAAAATATGTGCAAACTGTAATGAAGCAGAGATCAGTTAGTTCCTCACTTTCTGCGCTGACACAGAGATCATCTGCTTGCTTCAGTGAAAGTATAACATTACACGTCACGCCCTGATGTCACGTGATCTTCACGGGTTGTGTGTGAAAGCATGCACATATCCCGGGTAATCACTGGCAGTGTGAAAGTGCAAAATCTAGCGACCCGGGAACAATTGCCGGAACACTTTACCCATGTATTTGCCAGAATGGCAGTGTGAAAGGGGCTTATGAGTGTTTGAAATAGTTGCCTAGTAATGTTACTCATCTCATTCTTTTAATTGAATTAGTTCAGGTCAGTTTCAGCTGATTCGTGAGTTCAGTCAGGTGATGGTTTAAGGAGGAAGATTGATGTTCTCACCTTGTTTTCCAAACAGGGTATAAACTTCTGTCCTGGTCAGGAGGTTCCTGGTGTTACCACACACACGCAACAGGAACACACCATGCAACCGCTCATCTTCCACCTGGGACAGGACCCTGGGGAGAGATACCCAATCAGGTAAGGGGTTAATAATTGGACACCGGATGTCAAGAACCACACTATTCAAATGTGAATTCAGTGCCATAAACAATTATTTGTGTTAAAAATCCACTGTGAAGAAAAAAAAAAAAAGTATCATGGTTCTTTTTCAAATAATTCTGACTTCATTGTATTAATAATAAACAATATAAAACATTACAGATACAGGTAAGTGCCAAGTGGCATGCAAAAATGATTAAAATGCGGTGTGATGACTAACATGCAAATTGGCGCCCTCTTCTTGCTGTCAATTCCAAACCGAGAACCCTTGAGCAAATATCAAGCTTCCACATCCTTTGCAAAGGGCATGTTTTGCATGTTTTGTGCAGAAGATTCGTGCCTTTATGCTAGTATTGGAAAAACTGAGAGGCAGTGAAACATCGAGAATCGTTTAGTTATTGCATTGTTATTCCCTAAATTGAAAACAAACGGAATTCTTAGTTACCTAGAGATGTTAATTTTCTTTTAAGTTCTTTCTAGCCCAGGTCTGCACTTGATTTTCTGTAGGAAACTAAATTAGCTTTCCACTTTCTTTTTCTAATCCTGTTGGATTGCACCGGTGTGTTGAGTGTGGGGCCGTATCCTCACACCATAAACCTTGTTGCTGGCGAATTGTAGAAACAAGAACGAAACCACTGACTCAGTCATCCGATTCCAACTGTAATGAAGCACTGAAACTCCATAGACACAAAGCTAGAATGAGCCCACGGTCTGTGACATGCTCGTCCATCTCGGCTCTGCACAGCTCTGCGTACATCAGCAGGGACGAGGTTCTGGATATTTGGGGTCGATAGTGAGGCACAGCTGCTGATTGATCGTGCAGTCCGTAGAGGATTTATCAAATGCGACTTTTTGTGAGCTGAAGATGACTATCTGTATTCATCGGCTGTTGACTAGAAGTTCAAATGGCAAGATAGAATAGTTATGAAGGAAACACAAAAGACATCAACTCTCTAGGGAAACAGATTTATGTGAGGAAGTATGTGAGGAAGATCAAACTGATTTGTAGGTTGGCAATTGTTCAATAGCATTTCCAAAGTAAAGTTATTATAGTTAAGTAAACTGAAACAAAGAACTTAATGTCCAAAAAATTACCTAAAAAAAAAAAAAAAAGGGACTGTTCACTATTAGTGATAACAGGGACTGTTTGAGAAATACAGTTTTCCTATTCCTATTTTTCCGCTTGTTTAATTGTCTCCTCCTCCTTTTATTTTCTTTCGTAAGCCAACACAGTTGTTGCAATTGCATTATTGCTGTTGCTTTATTTGCTATATGTATGTGTGTGTGTATATATATATATATATATTATATTAGAATAACTTTACATGTAACTTTATACGTATATTTATTTATTTATTTATTACATTAATTATAATTATAATTTAATTATAATTCGAAGCTCAACAACCAATTTTGGTTATAGAGACATTTAAGGAAACATAAATATCTTGGCGCAGGATTGTCATGCATGGCTGAAACATTAAAGATGTCCCTGACAGGTCATTTACTGTGTGTTAAGTAATATAGAAATAAATAGTCAAAAACAATAGCATTGTTTGAATGAAATGAAAACAAAACAAAATAAATCTAAACTAAATTAAACCCTAGAAGTATACTTTTTTTTTTTTTTGGAAAGTCATCATTGTTAGGATTTTGGGGGATTTTTTAGTGTTTGTCAACAGCAGTGTCTCATTCATTTATCCTATGAAATCTGCAGGCTTGTAATTATTCATGACATTGTGTGATCTTTTCCTTTGAATTTTGAGTTTATAACACAAATCCCATCCATTCGTACTGTAAATGTGTAAGCAGACCTGCTTTATCAAACTTTGTGAATCAAATCAGATTCAGTTTCACAATTTTGAAAAAGAAAATTGTATATGATTTTACAAATGATTTTTATTTGCACACTGTATTGTGAGCTTATAAAAGCTAAAAATACCACATAAAAACCTCCCAAAATCCTACAAATATGGCCTATAATTGTTGTCTCTAATTGGGGAATTAAGACAAATTGTAATAATAATAGTAATAATATATCTATTATTATTATTATTTACTGATATTTATGCATTGAGAACAGTTTTCATTTATAACATCAGCATGTTTTTTCTGCGCTGACATGACCTGCCTTTATTTTGATTCGTTGCTATATATTTCTTCGGTAAGATTAGCCTTTGCCCCCTCAAGCCATCTTTCCCCTCTCATTCTTTATGTTTCTGTCTTCATCTGTCCTCATCCTTCTCTCTATCTCTGTCTTTTTCTCTTTGTCCAGTGCACACACACACACACACAATCACACATATCACTGTCTGTGTCTTTGTCATTCACTGAATGTTTTGGTGGGCCTTCTTTAAAGATCAGAAAGAGCTGCGAATCCATTTCTTTCAACATGGATTGCAAGACACACAGAGAAAAGTCACAAGGGTTTCTAAAAGTGATGCTTCACATGGGCCAAAAAAAAATTTTTGTAGAGGTGCTTCAGATTGGGTCCAGCTTTCAGAAATCAAATTAACTGTTCTCCCTTGATTTCAAATTGACATGGATGTTTCCACACCTATTAAACACGACATACATATATGGAAACATACCTTATACTCCTTCATTGTATGTCGACAAGCACTGGAAAATCAAATCTTTCCACAGTAGAATAGAATAGAATAGAATAGTCAGGTTTAGGCAAGGAGGAACTCAAGTGCAGACTGGGATCTCAAAACAAAGGGTTTATTAAATACAAAAAGGGGAAAACAAAACCCACGAGGGGGAAAACACGGAGCAAGGTAAAGACTAAATAACTAAAACAGGACTGGACTGACAAGATAAACAAGGACTCTAAATACTAACTATAAACACTCACGGTAATACAAGGACTTCAGCGGGTACAGCACAATCTCACACACAATCACAATTGTAGAACGCCGTTGAGGTACAATCACAATGACAATGAACCGACGCAAGACAGAGCACACTAGGAGATCTAAATAGGGGGAACAATCAAGACACGACAGGTGGCACAGATGGGACAATCAAGACACGACTAGGTTAACAAGGGGGGCGGGGCAAGGGAACGACAACACAAGCACATGGCCCAAAGACAAGGCCATGTGCTTGAACACAAAACACGGGTCTGCCATGATCCTGCCTCAAGACTAGGAAAAATCAAGGACACGAGGGCAGGATCATGACAGAACCCCTCCCTTAAGGAGCGGCTTCCAGACGCTCCTCAAGGGAACATCAAACACGGGACATGACTGACATGACAGACTGGGATACCGACACAAACCAACAATACATGACAAATAATAACAACGGCAAACATGAATACACAATGGCAGGGTTAGGGTGGCAAATCAAAAAAAACAAACAGGGAAGGGGAGGAGGCGGGAGCACAAAGTTCATGGGGGACAGGCCAGGGTGGGTGGGAGGGGTAGGGATTTTAGGAGGACAGGACGAAGGCTGACGACGGGGGGTACGGGCAGGTCTGGGTGGTGAGGGGCGGGGAGGGGTCTCGGGACAGCTGGCAGAGGACATGACAGGAGCAGACACGGGACGCGGGGCAACACTTACGGGACGCGGGGAGACGACAGCTGGACAAGGGGGAACAACATCTACTGGACACGGGGAGACAACAGGACACGGGACATCTACGGGACACGGGGCAATATTCACTGGACACGGGGAGACGACATCTACGGGACACGGGGCAACATCTACTGGACACGGGGGGACCACAGGACACGGGGGGACATCAACGGGACACGGGGCCACATCAACAGGACACGGGGCCACATCAACAGGACACGGGGCCACATCAACAGGACACGGGGCCACATCAACAGGACACGGGGCCACATCAACAGGACACGGGGAGACAACGGCTGGACACTTGGGACTTCTGGGAACAGGGTCAGGGGACAAGACAGGACTGACGGGGATTTCTAAAATTTGGACAAGACGGGACAAATAATCAGAAAAGGCTTTAGCAGCCAGGACAATTGGCATCTCCTTACGAGATGAGACAGACTGTACAAGAGTCTTTGCTGCAGAGTCGGCCGCGGCTCTCTCCTCCGCTCTCACGACTGCAGACTTGAATACGGCTCTCTTCTTTGCCGGCTCGGGCACGCCAGCGCTCCTCGCTGCTGGCTCGGGCACGCTCACCGCTGCTGGCTCGGGCACGCTCACCGCTGCAGGCTCGGACACGCCAGCTCTCACCGCTGCTGGCACGGGAGGAGACAGGGTCACAGGACCGGCAGGCCCCTTCTTCCTCCTCTTCCTCCTCGGGCGCGGTGCAGAGGCTACAGCTGGGTCAGAGGCGGGTTGGGGGAGTTTGGTCTCGGGCAGGACAGCCTCGGACGCCGAAGACTCTGAAGCCGACTCCCATGAAAACCGTCTCCCTCGCTTGTTGGGGAGACTGAAGGTAGTGGGGGGTGCCTCAGGACTCTGGGGGGGACTTGCCTGATCCCCCAGGGTTGCCACGGCCAGGACACGACCCTCTGGGACCGTGGGCAGCTGGGTAGGTGGGGACCTCTGGGGCTCCTCCTCTCGCCCGCTCGCTCCGGAACGACCTCCCCTGGTCCCCCGGAACACCACAAGGCGAGAGCCCTCAAAACAATCTCGCTGGCTGGCTGATGCCATCCAGCATTGCCTCCTGTCTGCTGAGTTCCTTGGTGGTCGGTTCATTCTGTCAGGTTTAGGCAAGGAGGAACTCAAGTGCAGACTGGGATCTCAAAACAAAGGGTTTATTAAATACAAAAAGGGGAAAACAAAACCCACGAGGGGGAAAACACGGAGCAAGGTAAAGACTAAATAACTAAAACAGGACTGGACTGACAAGATAAACAAGGACTCTAAATACTAACTATAAACACTCACGGTAATACAAGGACTTCAGCGGGTACAGCACAATCTCACACACAATCACAATTGTAGAACGCCGTTGAGGTACAATCACAATGACAATGAACCGACGCAAGACAGAGCACACTAGGAGATCTAAATAGGGGGAACAATCAAGACACGACAGGTGGCACAGATGGGACAATCAAGACACGACTAGGTTAACAAGGGGGGCGGGGCAAGGGAACGACAACACAAGCACATGGCCCAAAGACAAGGCCATGTGCTTGAACACAAAACACGGGTCTGCCATGATCCTGCCTCAAGACTAGGAAAAATCAAGGACACGAGGGCAGGATCATGACAAGAATAGAATACATCATTTAGTTCACCTGTTTAATTGCTTCATATTAAATAGTAAACGTAATAGTAACCTTTGTAATATATGCTGTGTGTGTGTGTGTATACACAAACTTTCATTATGCCTCTTTTTCACTCTTTCTCATAAAAAAGTAGAACACACTAAAAAATGTCCATGAATTTAGCGGATAAAGACTGTAAAAATGCTACAGTACAAACCTGTTAAATGGTTAACAGTAAATTCCCCTACTATATATGGTGAAAAACTGTATTGGGCATTACATTTAATTTTATGGTAGTATACCGTTTTTGGAAATGAAAAAGAATGTATAATTTACAGTGAAAATTATAGCTGTAATGTATGTTAAAAACGTAAAAGATTAATTGTTGCTACCGTATTTTTTATGGTAAAATTCAGCCAACCACAGCGGCCGTTTTTTACTGTAAAATTTACGTTATTTTTTTTTTTTACAGCGTAGATTAGTTGAAAATTGAGACCCATCCATTCTAAGAACAGAGTGACCCTCTCTTTCACCCTTTTTTCAGTTTTATTTCTCTTCTGTCTCACTGCTGTTGTTGTTGTTGTTTTTTATGTCCTTCCACTTTCTTGAAGAGAGACAGAGTAATTAAACATTAATGTTGTTTTTCATCATCATCTCTGCTCTGCTGGTTTCAAGCACTAACTGTGAAGAAAAGAAAGATTCAACCAAAAAAAGAAAAAAAAAGAAATCAATAACTGTGTTGAGTGCTGGAGAGGAGAGAGCTGTTAGTTTGACCATGTCCATTCTCCTTATCTTTCCAGTTTACAGTTAATCTTTTTGAATAAGTCAGAATGGTCCAGATCCAAACATTCTTCCATTCTTTCACTCTTTTCCTCATCCCCCGTGAATCGGTGTCAGCGTCTGCTCTTCTGTGCACCCAGCTGGAGCAGTCTGCGCTCATTAATCTCTGTCTACACCTAAAGAGCCGCTTAAGATGATGTAAAGCCTGTCTATACACATACCTCCAGTCCAGCAGCAGACTGACAGCACAGCCCAATGTCCCCACTGTCCCCAACAAGCCTCACACAAAGAAACAAGATAATCCAATTAACTAAATTGTCGAAATAAAATGTATTTCATCTCATTTGATTATTATGAAAACAATTTTATTATTTGGAATTTGATAGATACAAAACCAAAAGATAAAGTGAACTTTTTTTTTTTAAGTTAAACTTTGTCCACCCCAAAAAAGTTTTACATTTAAAGAAAAAGTAATAGTGCTTTTGAAAAATACGTACACCAGATGAAGACATATCAGTATCTTAGAAAAGCAGTTTTTCCTCAACATCCATCATGTTGAGATCAAATGACTAGCCATTCTAACATCACAGTGGCTTTTCAGAGATGATAACGGTCCAGTGTTAAAAGACAAGATTGTAGTCAAGCTCATTCAAGTCCAGGCTAAGACCTGAGTAGTCTTGACTTAATCAAGACTTGACATCTTGGGAATAAATGATTGACTGAACAGTTCAGACAGCGTAGTAAGGAAACAAACTGAACTCATGTAATTAGTATTTATGTTCCTCCACGAGTAACTTTTGGTTTCAAAAAAGGGACACATAGTAGTTACAATAAAAGTATGTTGTTCCTTTGGAATTTGATGGCCTTTTAGTTCTTAATTTTGTGTAAATGTCTGTATTATCATTTGTATAAGCAAATATGGAAACTGTTTACTAAAAACAAACTGACACAAAAAAAAATATTAGAATTTATCATGTTTTTTTTTTTATGTAGCTACGTTTTTTTTGTGTGAGAATTTTTAATTGTATGCTTATAATTGTCAGCTTCTATATTTATTTATACATTATCCAAGTGTTGTTTGTCGAAGTTTAGTATTTATATTTTTTATAATTTTAAAGCTTAATTTTTGCTGTAATGCTTACGGTCATAAACTCCTATTCATTTCACTCTGTGTGAAATTAAGACTCTTGTGTGTTTTGTGTAGTGTAGTTTTCAATCAACACAATTACAAAAAACAAAAACAAAAAAAACAATGCTCTTCATCAGGGCCTGTTCCTGTGGTCTGTCAATTTGGGGGAAAATGGCCAGGGTGACATAATTTTGAGATAAGATTTTGAAAGCTAACATCCTTTTCATTTAGAATAACATGCATCCGTGAATAATGCAAATTAACATCCCAGAATGTGAATATAGTTCATTTGGATTTCTCATTGATCTTAAATAAATTTTCAGCATATGAAATTGAAGTTGAAAGTTGAAAGCAGCACTGTCCCACCTGGAAATAAAGCACTAACCAAGCTAACAGTAGGGCTGCGCCGATCACAATCGGCCGATCGTTATGCGCATCTCGTCATCTCGGTAAATTGCGTGATTTCACATAGAGCAGCTGTTACTACACAGACCCACTTTTAACTGAGAAGCTGCGCAAATCCACGTTCATTTTCAGCGTTTATTTGCACATCGTCTCAGTTAACAACGGCTCTGTGAAGTAACAGCTGCTCTTTGTGAAATCACGCAATTTACCGAGATGACGAGATGCGCATAACGATCGGCCGATTGTGATCGGAGCACCCCTAGCTAACAGTCCAAGGAAATAGTTCGGTCTACACAACCCTTGCCATGCTGACCCTGTCTCAAGTCAGTCCTGCCCTGCCTAGCTGCCTTATCCCGGCCAAGAGCACTTAAGTCCCATCCTGCCTGGGGATAATGTAGCAGGCATCCCGGGCCTCATCTGCTGCCGACAAGCTCTTCAGCTCTCAATCAATAGTGCTCGTAGAACTGCTCAATTTCCACCGGGAGAATGGTGGGGGGGGGGGGAGAGAAGCAGAGAGAAAAGATAGAGGTATTTGATTGCCTCTTCAGCTCAATTCCCTTGTCTAGCTCCAGCTGTGTGTGTGTTTGTGACTTATTTTGTTCATTCATTCAGTTATACTTGTTTGTGTCTTTACCATGTGAATACCAATTCGCTCTTGTTTCATTGTGTTCTCCGCATGTAGCATTGGAGAATGCTGTTTTGTGCGTGTGAGTGTGTGAATCACTAATCAGTCTGGTGACACACCTGAGCAATGCCCCTGCCCCCTGGGTGTCATGCATTATAAATCAAAAGACTGTATTTGCATGCATTGTTATTATTAATCATGCATCTACAGTTGGAGAAAGGAAACCGAGGTTCAGAAAAATGCAAATGAGCCATGCTGACTGTGAATTTTCTATTGTTTGTCTGGACTCTAGGCATAAATAAACATGGTATGGTTAATTATTGATTAAGGACCCAGGGGCATAATACACAGGACATACAGTGCAGGCGGCATACGTTTAGCAGATTGAGAGCCGAAGTGCCCTGCCCCTTGGTGCATCTTCACATCTATCATGAATAGAAAAACAAATGTTTCCTGTGTGTGTGATCTGAAGCCCTCTGAATTGATCCAGCATTTTCCCCAAGAGGAGATGGGAATTAAAGTATTTTATTTTTGACACGCATAAGTCTGCCATCAAAAGCTCAAGGTTTTATCCCAAAATCACACTCACTCAGTCTCCAAATTGTTTTACAACGATGAATACCAGGGTGTGGGGTCATATTTGAACAAGAATGTCATTATTGAAATTTTAATGCAGAAATTTAGGCAGTGTAGAAATAATTTTTTCTTTCCCACACTCCCTCTAAACATCTCTTTTGGGAGTATGTCAGTGTAGATTGCTTTACAAATGTGCAGGCACTATTATTTACGAAAATGTAGGGGACCCGGCATCTCTGTTTATATTTTTTTATATTAGTATTAAATTGCAACATTATACATAATCATAAAACCCATTAAACAGTATACTTAAGGAATTGTATTATTTTTTTTTAATATAGTATACTCTGGAATTGTATGTAAAGTTAGTCATTAGTACTAATACTGATTTACATTTTTGTTTTGAAAACAAGTATGCACAAGTGACACATGACCACACAAATGGGAATGTGCATAGATGCTTGAGAGCTGCGGAGTCATTTAGTCAAATAAATGACTAGTAAATGAGTGTAAATGTCAGCTTCATCATTTATGTCTAAATGATTGAAGTGTGTCAGGGAAAACATGAGCTCAGTAATGGAATCCAATGATCTGCAAGTTTATTTCAACCATTATTTCTGGTTGGTGGCTGCTGTAAATATTTGGTTGATGCAGCATTAGGTTTCAACTAAGTTTGAAGGTGCATCAGTCAAATATTTAGAATGTGTAAGTTGAAACTTAATGCTCAATTACACTACAACTAGGTTAAAGGGATAGTTCTCTCAAAAATAAAATTGTCATTAATTACACACCCTCATTTAGTTCCAAACCCGTTAAGACATTCGTTGATCTTTGGAACACAGATTAAGATGTTTATGATGGAACCCTACATAGACAGCAAGGGAACTACCATGATCAAGGACCAGAAAGGTTGTAAGGACATCATTAAAATAGTCCTTGCAACATCAGTGGTTCAATCTTAATTTTATTAAGCTACGAGAATATTTTTGTGCATAAAGAAAACAACAATAATAATTATTTAACAGCTTGTCCCCTTTTGTGTCAGTATCTGCCGCGTGTTCATGGTTGTACCACGACGCTCTTGTAAATGTTCTTTGTACAAACATTTTGGAGGCAAAAGACTTAATAGAATCTAAATCTAAATTAAATCTGTACATACAAACAAAAGTGAATGAGAAACAGAGCCTACGTCTATTGTGTATGTATTATCTACAGCTGAGAGGAGAATAATCACATGAGCTCTACCGTGTTCATTCCTATTGGCTGTCGCTCACGAAAATCGCTCTTCATTTGCATAATGTTGAAGGATTGTGATCATTGTCTTGTCACTGGACACACCCCTGCAACTGTCATTGTCACTCGCTGTTGCTCATGTCACCGGACATCACCAGCCCTCCATTGAAATTCATGGGATTGTGACGCTTTGTTGTTGTGTCGCTTGTTGTGTGAACGGGCTTTAGAATAACTTTTGAAAATATCTTGCAATTGTGGTAACCACAGATCTTATTATCACCTAACTTTTACCAAAAACCCATTGACTTTTGGACGATGGAACTGAATAAAATGCTAAATGATTTTCTGGTTTTGGCCTCTGTGGCAGTTCTATTTCCAGTCAGTTATTGATCAGTCATCGATGTTGGTCAACCACTTGACGAAACATCTTAACTGCTGATGAAAAGTCTTTCAGAAGTAGGGTTGCAAAGGGTGGAAAATATTCTGAAACTTTCCAATAATCCCTGGAATATTCCAAAAAAGATCCTGGAAAGTTTCCAAAATTTCTGGGATGTTTCCAAAATTTACTGAAAATGTTCTACATTTTATGCAACCCTACTCAGAAGTGAAGTAATGTGTCTCAGTGTTTTGGGGAACGGGGTGAAGATAGTTGGTCCTGGCTGAGCGAGAGGGGAGCAGATGTTAGCGTGCGGCTCATACCCGATTCTCCCGGGGAAAGCAGAAGTGTAGAAACTGAAGGTGTGAGTCGGACAGCGCCTAGGGTAATTACACTAATTGACACTTCAACCCACACGTACACACCCCCTCCCCGGGGGCCAATCAGAAGGCTGCCTCTGAGAGCAGGGGACAGGCCTGACACAGGTGCTGCTTGCTTTTGTATTACAGCGTAATTGCAGTGGTGATATTTGTCTGTGTGTGTTTCTCGCACAGACACACATTCTCTGAAGCCCATTAAGCCTACAGGTCCTATTGAGAACAGCGTTCCTTTGAAACAATCAGGGTCCCTGTGCCCTACGGAGGGGTGCGGGATGCTGTCCAACACAAATAATGAGCGGACACATGACCGCTTCTCTGAAAATGGCAACCCTCAGGGACCTCTGCGTGTGTGTTTTATGGTGGGATTGCCCGTCTGTCACATATTTCCATGCATTATATTGTAATAACCATGCACGAGCGAATAATTAATTAGAACTATTTTATATTCAGTGCTAAGATGAGGCTGTGAAGGTTCTTATTTGAAGAAGATGATGCCGATGATGTTATTTGAGAGCAAATATCAGCTATTGTTTTGAAGTAGAATCATAACTGACTGTAAATCAACTATAAAATGTTTTTTGGGACGCGTGACATTTTTGTTAGTGTAATGTTATAGTACCAATGGTTTTCTGTGAGTAAAAGATAAACATCATGGTACAAGTATATGGTAGCTGAGTTTTAAACCTGTCAAAAACATCTCAGGGTTGGTTTCACTATATTTTCTGCATTCTGCATTAAAGTGCCCCTATTATGGATTTTTGAAAATTACCTTTCATGCATTTTCTTTGTAACACAGCTCTAAGTGAATGAAAACATCCTGCAGTTTTAAGTCTGAAAGTGCACCATGTATAAAGTTATTGTCTCTCAAAAGAAAGAGTCGACTTCGTTTAATCATTGAAATGAGAGGTTTTTAATATAAATGACAACATGAAGTTAACATGAAACATTAGCATATTGGCCGCTCGCTTTTTTTTTTGTTGTCGTCTTTTTGCATTCTTAATGCAAATTAAAAATACTAATTTTTTTTCTGGTAACGCTGTACACAAAGCAGCACTGCGCTCACAAACGCTGCTTTATCAGGCATCACAGGCATGATAAAAAGAAAATAAGACCAATCGGACCAATCACTGCAGATTAGTGTCACGCAAAGGAGGGATTAAAAAAATAATAATCCTTGAGCGAATCGTCTGGGAATAGTTGAGCAATAAGGTGAAAATAAATTCATATTGTAAGACAATGAAAGTGTAATAATAGGGCATAATAGGGGCACTTTAATAAAATGTAGCATCTTGAGAAGACCTTCCTATTGTAAAATGAAAATGATAATAATTATTACTGTAATGTGAAAAAAGTGCTGTATCAAGTACATAGCTCTTTCCTGACTTCTCCCTTTTTCATTTGCCTTAAAGTGTCCAGTCTAAGGAGTACCGGGATGTTCATCGGCAGGTGACTGCAGTAGTGGAGCAGCATCAGAAGGATCTGATCCCTGGAATGCCGCAGCTCAACATGTGTGACCTGGCTGTCATGGTGAGATGATTATTACTTTATTGATACTGTCACTGGAGAGTGGGACACATTTGCGTTTAACAGATTTAACCGTTAACCTTAAATTTTCCATTGGTCATCATCATATGAAATTAACATTGTTTATTTTCAACAGGCATCTTTTGATTTCAAACCAGCTGTTAGTGCTTTCCTTAAGTCTTTTGCACAAAAAATAATATTCTACCACATATTTGCACAATTAATGGTTATTTTATTCTATTTTTTAGTAATGTATGAAGAATATAAATTATTATTATAAAAAAAAACCTGTTGTTTAATGTTAGCAGTCTTTGTGATTTTTCTGTCACTGCAAAATTGTCTTTATTTTCTGCTATTACTGCGCTGGAAGACTGTTTAGGGTCACAGTAGACAGGCGTCTTTTAACAGCTGTGGAGCAACAGCGCTCTCACGTGTTCATGTGTGTTTCTCCTCCTCCTCAGAACTGGAGTCCTCCTGGCTGTGAGCATTTGGGCAAATGTCTCAAACCCCCGGAGTCAAATCCATGGAAGTGTGACTGGCCACATTAATTTAGTTTACTGACAGCCGCCGCCTGGTGCTCACTCCACCTCAGACTACTGACGGACAGACAATAACAAGATTACCTAAAACACAACATAATCATGCATATTTATGTTAGCTAAAACATAGATTAGACTATAGATGATTGTGAATTTGTTCACCAAGTTAAACAATGCATTATATATATATATATATATATATATATATATATCAATATCAACACTTTTTTCTTTTTCTCGTAATAAAAATATTTTTAAAACCTGTGTGTGACTGTGCTTTTGACAGAAGAAAAAAATATATATAACGTTATATATATATATATATTACCCCATCTAATTTATTAGCGACGTTTCCTTTTCAAAGTAAAGTAAAATAAAAAACAAAATCAAGAAATAGCTACGTTTTCATGACGTACATGTCATGTGGCCAGTAACGTGGTGCTATTCGTTGGCCTGAGCACGTGGACAACTTCCCGTCTCGGTCCAAAAACATTCTAAGCGCTTGTTATGGCAGAGAAAGTGGACCTCATCTCGAAGTGCATCAGAACTTTCCATGATTTCCCTACAAAGGGGATTCCATTCAAGTGAGTATTCACATAGAATATGCTTGTAATATGAGCGGGCCGTGCGGAATAAGGCTGAGTGGGGAAGAGATGTACGGGTTTGGCAGTAACGGTCGCAGTTTGTGTTTGTTATTTAAGGGACATTTGTCCGATCTTGAAGGATCCGAAAGCGCTGGCTGCAGTGACGGATCTGTTTGAGGAGCACGTGAGGCGCTCGTACCCTCAGGTGGATCTTGTAGTCGGTAAGAGAGTGCACGTCACATGTGGCACGTTACAAAAAATCCCTCCCCTTGTGGGAGGAAGAATGGATCAAATCAAATCGGGGGTCTTGCCTGATTAAAACTGGATTCTTACAGGATTTAATGTGATTGTTAGAATTCTGTTGGATAGTGTGATATTGCGTAATTGCGTACATTGTATATATATATATATATATATATAGAGAGAGAGAGAGAGAGAGAGAGAGAGAGAGAATATAGATATGGTCACCGTGATTTTGTCAAGCAAGACTTGTTCCAGGATCAACATTAATGTCCAGAAATATATATTTAACCCAATCCCTACCGCTAAACCTAACTTTACCCATAATTTTTTCCTAAAATCAGTGAGAAATTATATCTGATTAACAAGGGTGTAGAAGCACCTTACACTGATTATAAGCCTAAAACAGATATTTTCTGAAAAGTTATATCTCGATTCTGATTGGTTGATTGGAATGTTGTTCCAGGACCAACAAGGATGTTGATTCAGGAACGTTGTACTTTGTAAAATCACGCTCGCCATGTGTACATATATTAGTGCTTTGCAACGATACAATTTTTGAATCGCGATTAATCGTATTATAGGTAAATCTAATAATGGATTCAAAAGTATATTGTGTACTTATTTTTATTTATTTATTTTTAAGTACTGCTATATGAACAAAAGTGCAATAACATTTGGTTTGCAAACAAATGTTTTTTTCTTTTTTTTTCAGCAGTATTTCTTTTACATAGTAACTGTACACCAACACCTCAATAACAATTTGTCAGCCATCCAGAACTCACGAATGACTGCAGCATAGTAACACCCGAGTAGCTGCTGGTAGAGTATTGTTATAGTGATGTTTTTCATTCTCTCCTAGGACTTGATGCGCGAGGATTTCTATTCGGGCCACTTTTGGCTCAGAGATTAGGTGTAGGATTTGCTCCAATCCGAAAAAAAGGGAAGCTCCCTGGCCCAACGTTATCAGTATCTTATAGTCTTGAGTATGCGAAGGTAATTTCAGTTTATAAATGATCCAGTATCACATCTAATCTGTGACGTTAAAATGCAAGCCTCTGTTCATGATGTAATTCAGCAGTTTTGTTTCAGGCTGAGGCAGAGATGCAGGAAGACGCTGTTTCTGCAGGACAGAAGGTCCTGATCGTTGATGATTTACTGGCTACTGGAGGTGAGTGAGACTTGAAACCAGTGTGCTTAAACTCTACCACAGTTGAATTACTATATATACAATGAATATGATTACATATTATTTGCAAAATGGCAGCAATTTGTTTTAAATGATTAATTCTTGATCATTTTCTTTCTAAAAAGCCTGCTTCATATAATATGTAATGGAAGTCTCCTAGGAATGTAGAGTTACACACAGATGAGTTAGTTGTCAGGTGGTGATTACAAGGAAAATCTGTAGACCCAACAGCATTTGACCACTGAATTTACAGAAATATTTGACTTCTAAGGAATGGTTTCTCAACATTACAAAAAACAAATGGTACAAAACTATCCTATACAAATCAAGGTGATAAATGAGTTGGGACAAAAGTAATCTATAAGTACTAACTGCAATTTTCCTTATTTATTAACAATTAATTTATAATAAATCTACCCAGAGCGGTGTATATATACACATACAGCTTACTCACTCAATTCAAATGTCTAAACTTTTGTAAGGAAGTATATTTTTATACCAAGATGGGCAGTTGTTGATTCATAATGCCTAGAGGGCAGCTTAATGTACCAACAGCAACAATCCAAGCTTTTTTGTCTTGTTAGGAACCCTGCATGCGGCATGTGAGCTGATCAAACAGCAGAAGGCCGAGGTGCTGGCCTGTTTGGTGGTGATTGAACTCAAGTATCTCAATGGATCAGAGAAGCTGCAATCAACCCCGGTGTTCTCTCTAATACAGTACTGACAGAACTACTGCTCACATACCTTAGCCATCTGAAGTGAATTTTATGGTTTATAAATATGAAGAACTTCCAATCATGTTATGATGGTCTTAATTCAACTTTGACAAATAACCAAAATCTGAAAAAGAGACAGGCTGCATAAGAAATCACTTACTAAGTAAGGTCAATCAGTAATCAGCTGCCAAGAAGAAAGAAAATAAAGTGTTTTATAGTGTTAATGTTATCTTCAATCGCGCCATTTCAAACACTCTCCATTGGCTTCCTGGGTTAGCAAAATGTTTGTTGTATGCACAATTTAGAAGTTGCCTTTATGTGCTTTTTTTTAATAAATTGTCTAATGAATATTCCAGGCATGCCACTCTTCACCGATAAACAAATGCATGTGATTTCAGATATAGCTTGTGTGAAGCTTCCAGTTTGTGAATATGAAACTCTGTTGCTTGCATGAACTTGTTTATTGTAATTTAATTGGGGCACATTAACTAGCTGAACCTTAAGGTTTAAGTTACCAAATAAGCCAAACTTGGGTACAACTACTTTATACAAATTACTTTTTGAATGTCTACATTTATGAACAATTATTGTGCTACAATGCAAAAATTACAGCAGTTAAAAACACAGTGACCGCCAGACTTGAAAGTCTTGTAAAATGCAAAACGGACTGAACAAATTAACACGCAATCATGTCATCTCAATGTTAAGATCCATAATAAAATATTGCACATTGTATTCTCTCAACAGTCTCGTTTGAATTTCCTCAAATACGCTCCTCTTCCTTCATCTTTTGGTTCAGTTTGTCCAGCACAATGTTCAGATCCATGGTCTTGTTCAGCTTCAGGTACACATCCTTCCTGATTGGATGTACTGTTAGCCAGGCAGGTGTCAACTCAGCCAGCAGGCGAAGATGTCTCTCCATTTCATCTAAATTAGAAAGGAATTAAAAATCCAATATTTATAAAGCACTAATGGTTCTAAAACTAGTTTAATAAAAAAAAAAAGTTCTGCATATAATAACAACTGACCCAGCAACATGCTAGAATCAAACTTACAGTCCTCCCTCAGGTTAAGATGTAGATCAATGTATTTCTTCATTAGAACACATTAAGAGAAATTTTGCATTACATGCCTTGCTCGCCAAAGGATCCAGTAAGTGAGTGCAAACATCTTTCCAAAAATATATTAACTGATTACTTGTGGATTATGGTGACGTTTTTAAATCAGTCGTTTGAACTCATTCTGCCGGCACCCATCCACTGGAGATGATCCATTAGTGAGTAACGCTTTAAGATGAAACTTTTTTTTCTTGGACTAACTGTTCCTTTAATGTGAAGAGGTCTGTGTGTGGTGTGAAGTTGCTTTCTAATGAAGTCATGAAGTACTTTTAAAAATGCAGCTCATTAGGTTTTGGAACCACAATTGTACATCCGTACTAACCAGAACTGAGAGGAGATCTGTAGCTAGCGCTCATGCGGTTGCAGACGAGCTCCATGATGAGGGCTGGCTTTTTCTCTGCTACAAATACATTTCGCAAGATCCTGGACAACTCTGGCAGCCGAGACATCATGGACAGGCGCTCCTCCTGCTGTGGGTTCCGTGTCATGGCAGCTTGCAGTTTCTGAGCCTCTTTGGCACGAATCTGAATCACAGAGAAAAGTAGTTAATTTCTTGTAAATGCACAAAAAAAAAAAAAGAAACCGTCTTGACTCACCCTCTCCAGCAGTGACTGAGAAACTCCTTTAAGGGCACTGGGGGTTTCTGTCGGTGTGGCAACTGGTTTAGTGAAGGTCTCTGGCTCTTTAGCACATGCAGCTTCTGCTGTTTTCAAGGCCATGTTCGCCAAGGCTTTCTCCATCTGGAAAGATGACAACCCACAAAATAAAAAATTAGGCAAAGCACATTTGTTTTCAGATCAACTTTATTGAATAAAATGCTATTTCTACAGACTTGTACACTACTTTAAATAGGTTTTTTTGGGGGGAGGGGGCATAAATGGCTAAAACTAAACAAATTTAGTTCTTTGAAAAACTTAAATATTGTGGATTGATGTATTTTTAAAACCTAATTTGCGGTAAAAAAAAAAAAAAAAAAGTAGATTTCCTATCTTAGAAAGGCCTGTTACTGAACGCTATTCAAAAGGGAACCAATGTTTAAATGCTCACCTTTGGTGTCATGAGAGCACGAGCTTTGTCCAACACTTCCTGCGCTGAGGTCAGTTTCTCTGTTTGGGGAGGTTGAGGTAAATCACTTGGCTTGATGTTGGGAACCTCATCCACATTGAATCTCGGGTGCCAGCGGGTCAGTTTGTCATCAGGAACAACAATGGGAGGGTTTAGGGAAGCCAGGAACACCTGTGTTCAATGTAAGACAAAACATGATTAGAATAAACAATCAGAATGTCTAAAACTCGAGCAAAACTATTTTAGGAGTCATATTCTGTACTTACCTTGTGGTGTCCCTTCACAATTTCAACCAGATTTTGGTGAAATATGTTTCTTCTTTCCAAAACACGAGAGGCCGATAACACTGGACGAGTTCCGTTAAATTCTGGAGACAGAAACATTTTAATAATGAAACTTAAATGATTGAAATTAAAAAAAGATTAACATTGTACTGTAAAATGGTTGGTACATGGTGCTCTCAAATTTACTTCAGCAACTCTAATCAATAGTCACTTATTACTCAATGTCACCATTTCTGCGCCAACTCTCAAAGTTCTGACCTTCGTGAATGACCGGCTCCACTGTAAGCTGATAGCTGGACCTTTTGGCAGTAGCACTGAAAGAGGGAACGTTGGTCTCCTGACGAAAAGTATAGGCAGAAGGGTACACAGCCTTTATCTGCCCCAGATGGCTCTCTTCAAAACGCCTGTGAATCAAAATATGGTTACCTTTGATAAGACGGACCACACTTAACCAGCAGCCTGACTGGCACAAACATTTTAGCATATGGTTTCATTCAGTCTTTTACTTGTGCATCATGTCTTGGACCCCTTGCTTGATTTTGGCAAAAGTGACCGTCTCGGAGCGGTTGAACAGCATCCCGACTATAGTGTCCGTGCTGCGGAACATCTCAGCGAGAACTTTGTAATGGTAGGGCAGGGTAAGACCAGGGGGCACGTCCTGAGCTAAGGTGTGATAGCGCTGATAAGCTGGGAGCTTCTCTCTGAAACAAGAAGTGATGGAAATAGGAGTTAAACTATAGAAGACTAATGACACAAAGCATGTCCAGGGTATCGTCAGACTTTTTTTAAATCAAATGTAGGATTTCAAGACCTGCACCGAATGTCCATACAGAACAATTCCATACAAGGGTAACTTCATGTTACATGGAACAGAAAACATTGACACATTGGCCAGCAAACCTCACCTTCCCCTGGCTTCAGGCACAGCCTGTGCCTCAGTAACTTCAGCATCCTCTGCAACTCGCTCAGCCTTTTTTTGCTGAACTTTGGCTGAGATCTCCCGGGCCACATCGAGCCTCGATTTCAGCTCCACTAGTGTTGACACGGGGGCAGGTGAGGGATTTGTCGCAGTGTTGGACTGTCCTTTCAGTCTTTGCAGCTTGGACTTCAACGCTGCCACATCTTCTCTTGTAAATGTTTTCTGAAATGACCAAAGAAAGCTGATAAATGTCAAGCTCACAAACAGCAGGAGGTTCCTGCACAGGTGTGAAGAGTCCCATGCGTTACCTGGCTCCTGGTTGTCTGCTTGAGCTTATCGTCTCCATTCGTTTTGTTTACAGGTGAACTATTAGAATTATGATCAACAGTATTTTTAGGCTCTTTGCTGGCAGTGTGAGGAGGTGCCTGAGAGGTGCTGTTGGCCAAGGGCTCAATGCCCTGCATTAAAATAAAACAGACTGGGTTAGCAGTCACTAAATAAGCACACAATGCATTCACAAGACCATGACGGTTGTATTAACTTTTACAACTAATCTATGTGGTCTATCATCTGCAAGATTGGTAATAACTTAATCAGTTAAATACACAAACTGCCGTATTTATTTCCAAATAGTAAGACTGATTGGATAACCAAGATAACTGCTAGCTAGTCAAACTAGTTCTTTAGACGCGGTCATAACATGATGACTATGTTTATGCACAAAAAGTTAGGCTACTTCACATACACATTCAACACTTTAATGACACGAAATACGAAAAAGAAAAATATAATATTTTCCTGAATAGTCTACAAATGGAAAGAGAATACATGCAAGAATATGGTTTAAACCCAGAAAATTGTTAGCATTCCTTTTTTTTTTTTTTTGGTCACATATGGAATAGAGAAATATGGAATAATCCAGGATTGAGAATGTGATATTAAATTTAACAGTATTTTCATAAAGCCATATAGTGTCCACAGTAATAGATTGGGGTCATATATATATATATCACACACACTATGCCCTATGGACGTCTCTACGTTTGGGTATCAAGACGGCTCATGAAATACACGTTAAACGCAATAAAGCGGCCCGTGTGAATTCTCCATCTTGCTATATCTACCTGTTGTTTGTGGTGATTGGGGAGAAGCTCGAGCTTCTTCCTCGCGGTCTTGTGAACCGCGGGCTCCTCTGGTGAAGCTCTGACCCTCGCGCGCTTCTTGGCGCTGCTGTGCTGCTCGGCTGTGGACGGGAACAGCACCGAACACACATCAAACTCCGCCGCCGTCCGTTTAGGAGTTCTGGGACTCGCAGTTAAACCCTCGTTACTCGCATCTCGAAAGTCAGTCGCGGTGGCTGTTTGTGCCGATAAAGCCTCATCAATGACTTTCAGGAACTCCTGTTGAACATGTTTCTGCGGCTCTGGTGTGGCGAGATCGCGCGTCGTTTTACGTGAGGAGCGTGCAGATCTGGACGGTGTCTTTGGTTTAGCAATCACCGCTGACTCCACAGCGTCTTCCGATACTTTCTGTCCCTTGGACCGTAAAGACCGAACGACGCCACCCTTCTTACTCTGTGCAAAATAATCGGTAACCCGAGCTTGAGCCATTTTTTCGGTTTTGATAAGGTCCCTGCACTTCTCGATGGCGTGCAGTTTTTGTTGTTATCCGACCGGAAGTGTCCTCTCAGCGTCTTCCTACACTAATTTTCGCGCGAAATCGGACCACGTGACTTAAGTAGGCAGAACGTGTCTGTTAACCACGCCCCTGAACCACTGATCAAACACAGTAAAAATGAGAATGTTGGGTGTTATATGGGTTTGGCTTTCATTTTTATATAACACTTTGTTTTAATCTGCATTTTAGCACGTTATCCTTCATTTATGTGGTCGGGTCGTGAAATGAATGGGAATGTTTCTTCTATTGTATTGTAAATTTAGTTTTCAAGATAGATCAATCATCTTAAAGGTCAAAGCACCGCAACCCATTCATCAAAAAAGTGTGACTGACACGACAGTTGAATCCGTTGTTTTCAGCTGCTATAAGTTTCTTTCTAAAAGTTTCTTATTTATGCAGTGCTTGTTGGTTAAAATATTAAAATGACTCCAACATTAAAAAAATATAAACTCATTAAAAACCTTAATGCACATATTCATCTGTACTCATTGTTTACTTTCATCTGGAAGATCTTAATCCATTCAATTTCAGGAGAATGGATTCAATGGGGTGCTTTAACCCTGTAAAACCTAACACGAAATAATAGACATTAAGAAAAATATGTTTTAAAAAATTGAAGTTTATTTTACAATTTAGATAAATATATATTTTGTTAAGTATTATATGTTTTATTTTGGCCAGTTCTTGGTGCAGACTTCTTAAATAAAAATAAAAGTCAGTTGTCACATTATATCTCTCATTATGTCAGGAATCAGGATGATGTGTAAAAATCTATTTAATATTACAAAAATAAATAAATAAGTAAATAAAAACGCATGACCTTGCAGAACAAACTCATACAAGTGTGAGCACATGATGCGTCATAAGAGGTTTTTTTATTTTATTAATTAATTAATTTTAAATACTTGGAAAAGGGTTTATGTAAAGCCCAATACATAAATGCATATGGTTTAGAAGTTGATCAGTAATGTTTTTTTTTTATTTTTTTTTGCTTACATTATAATAAGAAGTTTACATTTAGTAATAAGTTTAATTTAAGGCCATTTATACTATCTCCCAGTATGTTATTGTAAAATGGTAACTTGGTGAGATTATGATATAAATGCCAAAAGCCTATATATATGCCTAGAAAACATAGTCTATTAGTCTATTAATTAATTTAAAAAAGCAATAAAATATAAAATATAAAATAAATTGAGCACATTTACTATCATATTATACTAAACAAAACTGTTCCAAATTTTTGAAAGGTGGAACATTACTTACTATAAGTACACTATTAAATAGCATATTCATTTGGCAGGAACAGTTATCCAAAAAGACATGCATTCACTGTATAGATTGTATCAACAGATTAGAACAGAATATATTTACATATATACAGCTCAGGCTATTCCGTGGAAATCAAACCTCTTCTGTTAATAATTATTTACTTGTAAAACCGTAATCCTGTTGATATTTCGCCTAAGATACATTACCCGAAGACACCACTAGATGGAGACAACATAAAAGAGATACAGCAGCAATGACAACCACCAAGGGTAACGAAATTATCATTTAAATAATTAGTTTGGGTGGTCAATCTGAAAGAAATGCGTTGCGATTCGAGAACATCAGCCTACAGGCCTTCACTCAGTTTCACTGCACTGAACTCACACTCAGAATAAAAGTGTAAAAGAAGTAACCTAACCCCACCTTTCAGGCTACTGCACATGCTCAGAGACTTAAACAGCAAATTGTATAGTTTTATTCACACACTATCCACACTTGGTGTTGTTTCTATGATGTTTTTCAGGAGTATAAACACAAGCTATATCTTAAAAATACAGTTTCTTGAAAATAATCTCAGTAGCCATTACTGTCTTGTCTATAATTATCAAATTAATTTATTAAAGACGGACCTGCTATACATGAACTGAAATGTCTGAAATAACACAGAAGGTATCTGTGTAACTAGTTTCCCTAACCGCTGTGATTTGAAAGGCCTTAGTTCTGTAGGTGACACATTGTTTATCCGCGCGAGTCGAAGTTCTCCGCTGAACGTGACGTTACGCGTTTGGCACGAGTTATTTATCGTCACTCGGAGAGGGAGTCACTCTCGACTCAGTGTTGGGACGCAGCACGGACTACACACTAACAGAACAAACTCTCTTCATGAGTTTTTGTGACATTGTTTAACAGTCTGTGGACATATTCAGGTGAAGTCGGAGCAGATTAGTGCGAGAACGGAAGACAGACTGAAGAAAGTTTAACGAACGGCTAGGCGGCGAATCACATTTTCCATGAAGATGTACAATGAATAAGCTAATCGACTTTCATAAAGCCGCTTTTTGAGTTTTGTGTCGAAACAATCAAACGCGGCGTCTTAACAAATTATTAATTCCTTGGTAGCCTATATTTAAGAGCGCTTTACAGATAATAATAGTGCTATTTTAATAGTTTAATCGGTGGTCTACAGTTTTAGTGGTTATATTTTCATGTATATACATATGTAAACAAAACCGAGATACTATATTTTCGCCATGTAGCTTTGTTTTCCTGTCGTCACGCTTGTGAGATGGTTGTGTTGTGGATTTGTGTCGTGGGAGGAATGTGAGTGGAAGTATCTCTCTCTCATGGAGCTTCAGGTGCTCTGCGGATTGCTCTACTGCTGCCTGCTGCCCATCTCTTTACTGGCAGGTAAGTCCTCAATATGTATTCCATCCGCCCTACACACAATACAGAGCAAAAAGTAGCATATTATTTTAAATTAAATCCCTAATAACATTTTCTCTCATCGTTTTCACTTTTACTTTGCCTAAGCGAATTAGTAAAAGATGAAAAAGTAGTAGGCTACAGATCTGTTTTTAAACTCTAATGCCAAGTTCTCCAAATAGTGTCTTTACGTTTCTTTGTCCATGTTGGTTTCATACATTCTAAAACCTTTATACCGTTTTATACAAACAACATGATTCACTTGCTCAAAAAACGTCACGTGGTGTAACCATGAAACTTTTGAACCATTTCATACACATTGAACACTCACACATATAAAACATAAGTTTTAAGTAAAAAAATAAATAAATAATAATAACAACTTTGGGTCTTATATGTGGTTATAAAAGCTGCTCATATTTTATATCAAATGAAACATATGATAGAAGATTTGGTAGGTTTGTGTGTGTCATGTCAGCTACTTATTTCACCATCCAGTCACATGGTAGTTTGGTTGTTGCACATCAGCTTCATTTCTTGAATGTGTCCCGCTGACTGCAGCGGGTGATCTCACCTCATTCAGGTGTTTTTTTAGCAGACACGCCCGAGCCGCTCACTTCCTCTGGGACTAAACTTATTTGAGGATGCATCATGCATTCCTGCTGCCTGGATTGCAACTCACATCTGTTTTCTTTCTCAGACCTGTTTTACTGTCTCCTCCTTTTTCTGCATAATTTACTTGCATTCTACCGAGCAACAAATACTTTCATGCTTGTGGTGTTTAAGCATCACCTCCCATGAAGAGTCAAATTATGGGCTTTTCACGCTTGAAATTGTTAACCCAAGGTCATTGTTCTTACTGGGTTGCTAATTAATCCTGTATTTTCACACTGCACATATGTAATCCTTGGGTTGACATTATTAATTTCAGATTTACAATGATTCAGATTTACTTTTTATGGTGGGGCCAATAGACGCAGAATGGGCTGTCCTTGTCTGAATTTGCACATAGAAATCTCATGTAGACCCTGAGTGGAGCCTGTACCTGACGCAAATATGAACCATTTTTGAAATCCTTCAACAAGATGGAGTTCTATTTTGAAACGAAAATACCTGAGTCTGTGCCTATCATACAATATGCAGTTTTCTGTGAAATTTGTCAACTCTGACTGCTCAAAACCTGCAGACTGACTCTGACTTTCAGAAACAAGCGTCAGTTCATCCAGACTGTTATTTGAGGCAAATATCTGGGCAAAAGTCATGTAGTGTATTCCAGCCTTAGGTCTATTACCAAATGAAAAATCAAAACCCATTCTACACTTGGAAAAGCATCTCAAAGGAAGAAAAAATGGGTTGTGAATGTCTTTTTTTACTGGTGGTTTTCCTCGTATGCTCAAACTAAATGGCATATGCCAAGGATATTTAATTACGCAAGCATCATTAACTTCAGAATTGGATGTCTTGATAAACAGTTCGCTAAACAACCCTCAACACACTGTATATGTTTAGTAACATATTTAGTCTTCAGTGCTGCAGTTCAATCTGTGCTAAAACTATGAAACCTTGACATAAACATTAGCATAGTGTGAAAAGCCGTCAGGCCAGACAGGTTTCTATATTTAACATTTCTCCCCTGACTTAAAAAAGAAAGTGCAGGAGAATGTTATAGGCTGAAATCCTGCCACGTTTCATAAACAGAACATATAAAACTATCACGGGCAGGTAAAGATTAGCCAGAGGCACAGTCTGTTGACAGGATATTGTTTGAACATGTGGTTTCTCGTGTCATGTGGGTCTCGTGGCACACAGGAAGAATCGAAACATGCAACGGACGTCTCGGGTTCTCCTCAGACTCACGCATGTGGTCAGCCAGATTTGTTAAGCACTCCCACGTGGTCTTCAGTGGCAGCTTTTTAACTTTTCCCACCTGCATGCAAACAATTATCTTTTATTTGAACCCTAATAAGAAGTAGCTAGCATGCATTTTGGCTTATTTCTGTCTTCTGAATGGATATGTTTCATGTTTTTCTACTTGAAAGTAGGGCAAGCACACAACCTGGGTGTGTTTGCAGCAAAGCCTCTGTGCGCCCCTAAGAAAAACTGGCATGCCTGAAGCTGGCCTGAGGCTGGAAAGTGTGCATCACTGAAAGAATTGAAGAGTCCTGTGATGGCTCAGGCCTTCCAGCATGCCTCTCACTTTCGACCTTTTGTACCCGCTCAAGGGATCTGTGCTGTTTTACTGCCACATCTGAAAGTGAGAAAGACAACAACACAGAAATTCAAATCCCTATTGCGCTTTCAGTCCAGTGTACTTTAGGCCTGGGGAAAATATTAAATACTTCATACTTAAAGTATGACTTAACAAATTTGATTATACTAAATATTTTAAGTTGAATTAGGAGAATGTGTTTTTGTTTTTTTACATTAATGGGCTCACAATAAGATTTGACATTTGAAGATTTGACATTTTACACCTGCTGCCTTGAAGTACTCCTGGGACGTTCCTCCTTGGGGGGGAGGGGGGAGGGGGGTGTTAAAAATCTAAAAATGAATGCTTTTGGAAAAAAATCCAAATCATGCTGTGAAAAAGTTATTTTGAACTGAATAAAATGAACGTATTTAATTTCTCACTTTTTCTCTTCCTGACAAACACAGGAAGCTTTTTAGCGCTTCTGCAACAAATGAATGGACAAAAGCTGCACATTAGGTGTAATTGATACTTTGTGTGTTTTACGGGAATACCCACTCAAGGGAAAAGTTCTCTTGTTGTGCAAGCCTGTCGCCTCATAAATCATCTAAATTAGTAATCATTTCGGGCAAGCTTAATCACTCTTCTTCACTAACAGTGCGCAAAATGCAGTCGTTTACACAGTGCAACAGTAGGTGTACATTGTAGCTTACAGCTGTAAATGTTATACCCCGTGGAGTTTTAGTAGATTTAACCAGAAGTAACTTAGTCTATGAATAAACTTCACTTGTAGCCAGTTAGCTGTTTTCTTATTTTCTGTGAAATGATTAATGAGACGGCTAATTCAGCACACTTTGCACAGAAACATTCTCAAACCAGAGCCACAGGAGCAATTTAAGAGCTATTCATCGCTCTCAGTGTATCAGGTTTCTACCTTACAGAGCTCTGCAGATTTGTGGTTCATCTTCTTTAACAATTCATAGAATATTCACATAGCTTCGGGGAAAGGCATTAAATAGTTCCCTGGTCTCCAAGAAATGTGCTATTCATGATCAGACCAGAGGAAATGCTTTTCATGATGCTAGGGAAATACCTTGAATAGATTGTGCAATGTGATATTAGATTTTCTTGTCATAACTTGTATTGTGTGTGTGTGTGTATTACTTGTACAGTTCCCTAGAATAGCGGTTTTCAACTCCAGTCCTCGTGCCCCTCCACTCTGCATATGTTTCTCTTATCACTTCAGACATTTGTTCTATTTGGCCATAAGTACCCTGCAAAGTGTACATCACCGGATATAAGCAATGTTTCCAGTTCGAAGCGAGCGTATATTCCATTCAAAGGTGTGCAAGTGTGCAAGTCTTAACAAGTGTGGGAGGACTGGAGTTAAAAACCGCAGCCCTTGAAGAACAGTGTCTGATATACTATTTGGAGTGTGATTTAGCCTTCATGGGCAAATCACATGAAACCTGTCAAACATGTTGACCAGGTCATAGTTAAATAAATACACAAATACTTTATTTATTGTTTGTTTTTATTAAAATGAACCATATTTCTTGCATTGTCTGCCTAGTTCTTGTTACCATAAAAGAAAAGAAAAAATTCCAAGACATATTCATTTAATATGAATAATAGTTATAGATCAACAGTTTTGAATGAAACAATTTACATTCTATAATTACTTTTAATAATTAATGATTATATTATCTTTCATTATATGATAAATTATTATAATTGTAATCTTTAGTTTCGTAGTGAAATATGATTCTGACATTTCTTTGTTAGAGTTAGTCAAGGTATATATTTTGTCATTTTCAGTTAAATTAAGCAACAACTTAGGGATAGAACCAAGTTAAAAAAAAAATTTCCACTTGGATGTATGTCATAATATGGAGGGGAAAAATTGTTGTCTGTTTTGTTACATCATGACCTTAAATGATGACTTGTTCTATGGCCATTGGCCACCATATTAATATTTAGAATTTCTCCCATTGATTTTTGTACATTTGTACTGTCTCTATCAAGCAGAATGACATGCAGTTTGTTTTTATGTTTGTCAGATCATTCTATTTAGCCTTTTCCACAGTGAAATCTCATTGGTCAAAAATCCTCGTCCACTTAATTGAATAATAAACGTTTGCTTAGATTTTTTTTTGTCTTTTTGCTTTCAGTGGAGATGGAAAATATACTTAGTTGTCATTTCTTTTTAGGATATGGTGTTATACTCTTAAATGGCCACAAACCAATACCTTCTTTGCACTGCCTTTCAGAGCAATGCAATACGTCACACAAGTAAAAATCACCTCTGACTGGACTCTTTAACATCCCAGACTAGATGCTACTCAGTAAGCAATAGCTGTAACAGCTCAATGACTGGAAAAGTGACAATTTTCCATCAAAACAGGATGCACGTCATGTTAATGGAGTGTGGTGGCTCAGGGCTTCCGCCAACAATTGAAAGGTCAATCTGTTTTAAGGCTTATTGTTACAAGTAAATGAGTGTGTGTGTGCAATAATTTCTGTATGAGATGAGTCTGTAGACCTCCTGAACAGAAACACATGACTGTTTGTGTTTCCTTCACCTGTGTACAGGACGTCCCACACAGTAATGAAAATACAAGTAATACTGGAGCACAGTTACAACTGTTAAGCCATTTTGCAGTAATGTACGTTATATAAAAGCTGAAGTATACTTTGGCTGTCCTTGTTCTGTGATGATCCAAGCACTGTCTGGATGATATAATTTCCTTTATTAGGATTGTCTGCAGATGTCTGCGCACACTGGTTGCATGCAACCCAATTTTTCTGTACATGCTAACTTGAATACTAATTTTTCACACTAGCTGTGTTTATATTTATAAGCGACTAAATAATACAATAATAATTGCATTGATGGCTTAATCAATCAGGCTGAAAAGCTTTTGGTGTAAACACCTCAGTCGATCCAGTTGAGCTTGATCCAAATTACATTTCAAACAGGAACCTGAAATACTCTCAGTAGGATAAAAATTAAATATGTAAATAAATAAGACTATCGGATTCATAAATACCTTGTGAAAAGTGTAAAGTGTTGTGATGAGCATGCACTGCCCATGTGCCAAAGTTTTGTTCAGAATACATGTAATGTATCAGTGCCTACTGTCATTTATTTATATCTTAAGAACTCTTTTATAACTGATGGAATATGAGGAAATCTGGAGAAAATTTGGAATACATTTTCTTTGGCTGTTGTACAAACATATGGAATATTAAACCTAATTACCCCTATAAATTGTAGCCATACCTACGTTACTTTACAAAAATCCCAACCTTCTTTAGCTACAGACATTGTGGCTATGCAGTTGCATAATAATGTTTTTGTGAAGACATGTCTTTTGTGCTGAGTAAGGTATTCATGCAGCATTTAGCCTAAATATTTGGCATTTCTCCATTAGGACTGTTTGTCAATTGTGCTCCTGTGCCGGCCCTTAGCATTGAATCTTATCTAACATTTCTAAATCATCTCATTAGAAGACAGTTCACTGACCTGAATTGGGTGTGTTTGGATATGTTGGGAATGCAGAGTAGGCTTAGAGCATTGCTTATGCCTAAATAATATGTGCAACCATACGAAGTAGCCAGAGTTGGGTATTACTCGTTACTGTGTGTCGCCTTTCTGTATTCAAATTAATTTCCCTGGTAACGCAGTAATGTTATGCATTAAATTTTAAATGTATGTAATTTGATTGCAGTTACTATTGTCAATAAATTACGTTACTTAAGTTTCAAATGCAGTGTTAAAAAATATGAAGTAAAAATTCATCCCACAGTGAGCGTGAAAAAGCTAAATGAATATCGGATGCTGGAATAAAACAATAGATTTGTGTGGAGGCTTCCAAATTGACTGCGAACATTCTCACACCACGTTTTTTTTTTTTTTTTTAACCAGTCGGACGAATCTTTTCAGTTTGGCAAAGTGAAAACACGGGCTGTCCAATAAGATCTGAGCTAGGATCACGCGACCAGAGCAGCTGCTGTTGCACAAAAAGGCAAGATTGGCGGCGCTGTTTCAAAAAACCACAGAAGATTATTATCCTGTTTAAGAGAAGAGAGTGGTTGCTGAGTTCTTGTTATTGTTGGTATATGAGAACAGATTTATTCTCACATTTTCTTTTTACATAACAACATTTCTATTAATTGTCCACTGAAATGTGATCTGTAGAGCACCGTCATGCTCAGAATGAGAATGCACAAAGTGGACCCTAAAGTGGGCTCGCTATTGCGAGCGTATTCAAATTATGCTCACGTAATTTCTTCAGTCAATATTAAATTGCAAAAAGCTATGAAAGAACTGTGAGTTTCACTTTGTAGTGTATTAGGTTTAATAACTTGAAAAGTAAACTTGAAAGTAAAGTAATTAGTAATCTGATTCCCTTTTTTAATGCAGTAATCAATAATGTAATCAAATAACAATTTTAAAGAAGAAATTAGTATTTTATAGTGTTTTTTACCAATACTGGCAGTAACCAACAATAAACGGTAAAAGGAATGGTGTCGTGAACCTGAAGCTGGGAAAAAATATTACACAATTCGACATGTTTTTGAACCAAGAACACTCATCACTTTCAACACTCCTATAAAGTAAATTATGCAAATATTGATTCTTCTTTTTATAAATATATTTTATTCTAATAAATAGAATCATAACCATTGCATTTTTTTCTATATATGTGTTTCTTTTTCCCCCTTCTCAGCCAAATTCTGCCAAAATGGAGCATGGCTGAAAATATAGCCCAAGCTTTATGCGTTGTCTGTAATTATCGTCTGAGAGCTTGTGGCGGTATTTCTCAGCCTAACGGCAGAGACTTTAAAAGGTACTTGTGCTGTTTTTGGAAGTGCAAACAGTTGGTCTGCTCAGCTTTGTAAAAATGTAATTTAGGATGACGAGAAACCAGCACAGCCCAAACGTCTGCATGAGCCTGGAAATGGCCAGATACTGTGTGTAATTTTGCCAAAGTTTCATGTAAAATATGTTCTCACGTCCCACTCAAGTGAAACTAGCACCTTTTAAAGACTTTCTGTTTCCCATGACTGTGTGAATAGATTTGATCGTGATGAAAATGTTTGCTTCATATTCTATCATGAGGTCTTTCATTCACCTTAAAGCCTGATTGTGATAAGATAACATGTAACACTGATCATGATTAATGAGATGATTGATTGTACCGTCATAAAAAGGTGATGGTAACGTTTGCAAAGCCCCCCCCTGTAAAAAAATAAACAAATCAATGATAAATACAATAAAAAAATGCATTAATAAACTCTTTTGGAAATATATTAATGTTTTATTTATTGGTTGATTGATTGGCTCAAAATTAAAAATTGCTTTTACAAACATTTCCTATGCTTAAAAATGGCATTGAAAAAGAGTAAGTCTTTACTGAATGGATATAGCAGGACTCATGTTATTTTGCTGCCAGAGATTTATACTGTAAAGTCCCAAATCAAACATATATATTTAGTCAGTAAGTACAAATCCTGTAGCTTAGGCTATCCTTCCAGTTTTATTGTTGAAGTAGCAGTAAAACATTATCCTGTTTGTGGGCTATGGCCATTAAAGAGGAATTTAGCTTCCCGCTGTGGGCAGCATCAGACCAGTAAACCGATAAATGTGGGCCTTGCCAGAGGAGCAGGGGTGCACTGGAGGCTGACTCTGCCAAATTGTGAGATCTGCACCTGTTATGGTCCCACAAATTGACTTTTTGATTTCCTGAAGCAGATGAGTATCTACAGTCTCACACCATTTAAAATGAAGAGCAGTAGCAGTAAATTAGATTTATTGATTTATTATTGACTGTTACTTCAGTAATTTCTTGGGAACGTATTATATATATGTATAGAACTGGATTAAAAACTAAAAATATTAAATGACAATAAAATTTTGCTGTTGTGTTTATGTGGCTGTAATGATAAAAACTTCCTAATCATCCGGAAGAAGGAGGCGGGAACCGGCGCACAATCAAAATGAAACTTTAATGACAAAAATAAACACAAAACAGCGCACCAGCCCCTCACGGACAACTGGTGCGCACAAAATAAAAAGCAAAACATAAAATAATGGCCCAGGCCTGGCCCTCTCTCGTCCTTCACTATCGTCGCTCCAGTTTTATATCCTTCCATCTCCTACGTGGGACTCGAGACCGACGGTGGGGCACAGGTGTCGCTAATTTCCCAATCATTCCGCCGGCCTCCCTCCTTGTTCCCACATCCCTCGGCCCCGCCCCACTTGCCACAGTGGCCTTAATGGGTGATATGACTAAAATATTGTTTCACAATGACATTATGAGACTACGAGTAAATTAAAGGGATAGTTCACCAAAAAATCTAAAATTTAAGTTACCAAAACAAAGTGTATGTATCATACCTGTCAAGTTTTGGATTTGAAAATAAGGGAAATTTTCCAGCGCCCATTGCGAGCAGTCCCACCACCCGAAGCTCCAGTATCCCTTACATTTTAAGACAGGTGTTATAGCCCAAATTAAAACACAAAAGGGTATATATGAAGAGCATTTATTTAAAGGCTTATTTGCATATTTTCTGTTAATTTAACATTGATGTCTTTACATTTACATTTTATTTTAATTCCACACATTCTTTTCATTTCATATTGCTTTTCTTTAACAGTTTTTCTTTTCATTTCACATAACTTTTCTTTTACTCTTTTAGTGAGTTGTTGTACCAATTTGTTGCAGACTTTGCATTCTTTAAAAAAAGTAAATCCGCTGTCCCATTTATCACGGGATTTACACATGGGTTTTGGTTTTTTGGCAGGTGTGCCTTCACTCTCTATTGTAGCATCCATCCGTCTCTGTTTTTTCTTTTGTTGTTGTTGTTTTTCCCACGTTATAACTCATGTCATCTGACCTCACACACCCCTCGCGACAGGCTACTACAGGTGGGAGTAATCGCGAGACTAGTGAAAGAGCTCAGATTGGGAATGTTTTTATTATTATTATTTTATTAATAACGCAGGTAAAAAAATAAATAAAAAAAAAATACGGGAGATTTACGGGAAAATACTAATACGGGAGGACGGCGGGAAAGAAGGGTAAAATACGTGACTTTCCCGGCCAAAACGGGATACTTGACAGGTATGGTATGTATGTACACAGAAGCAAACTGAACAACTAGTTTTTAATGACATATTTAAATTCCTATCAGACAGGGAAAAATGTATTCACTCATTTGTGTTGCCAGATCTTGCTAGAAAAAACTACAAATGCTTTATACTGGATATAAAACCCAAAATATTGCAATCCACATCCAAACATAAACAAAACATGACAAAATAGTGCATATCATACGAGACCTTCACCAGTCATTGCTATTTCTGCAGTGGGTCCAGTTTCATTCACACACAAAATGATCATTTACGAGATACACTCCTGAAACTTTGCAGTGTGTATGTGGCCAATGTTTTTTATCATGATACTTAAGCATGTTTGTGACATACTCAGATCCCGTTCCTCTGACCCACTTTTACTCTATCTATGCAATAAAGTAGAAAAAAAACTCCACATGATATTTACGTAATTTTAGCATTTTGAAATTATTTTGAATGTAATTAGCCTTGACCTATATTGTTATTGTGAAATAAAATTACTCCTAGTCATATCTCTCACTAAGTCTATTTTGTTGTCATGAGGCTCTAAATTTTTTAAATGCATGCCACTGAAGCATGAAGAATTCTCTCAAAATTCCTCACACTTGCATCACCAAGCCCTTTGCTTATTGGTTTCACGTCCCACAGCTGAGTTTGTGTGAAGTGACCTGACCGTGTATACAGCAGCATTTGATAACAGAAAGGAAGAGAGGGATAGGATCAATTTCTTCTTTTGATATATTGAGCATTTCATGGAAAATTGCTTGATTGTGATTCCTGAGCCAGGGATTTTAGGCTGATGGTACATTGTTCACCCCCAAATCTGGTCTTTGACACGGCTGGCTAAGTGTTTGGCTGCACTAGTGTGTCAGATTGAGCCTACATGAATGCAACAAAGAAAGTGAGCAAGAAAGATCAGCGTGTGGGTTCAGCAGACAGAAGTAAAACTGAGACAATTTCCTCTGTTGTAATCGTGCGGGTGTGTTATCTGTATACTCCACATTGCAAGACTTGCTTAGATATGTTGCCATGTCTGGGCGGCGTCAAAAAAGACTCACATTCACTTAAAATACCCCACTGTGCTTAAACATAACAATAAATAAAAGGTCACCATCAAAAGTTTTTTTTTTCTTTTTTTTTTTTAGGAAAATTGTCATTATTTGTTTTCCCTCAAGGTGTGTTCTTATCATCCTTGGGGTCAGTTTGACCCCATCCAATGTTTTGACATCATTTTTTGGCTTCAAATTTAATGAGCGGTACGTGAAGAATTTAGACCCGACCTATCGCTCACCACCATTAATGAAAATTGTGCACACGTCCGATCCAGGCGGCAAGGAAGTTGACCGGAAGTTGAAGTCGGCCGGGTGCTGCCATGTTGTAGCAGAACTTCACTTGCGTTAGCATCCCATTGACACCTATTCACTTTGGCGTCACTTTGACAGCGAATAACTTTACATCTGAGGCGTTTAAAGACTCCATTTGTCCATTATTTATTTCTAAAGATACACGACAATGTATAAAGGGCTCCATTACCTTCTATGTTACATTATGGCCCCGTAGAAACAGTTTTTGTAAAAATAGGCTAACGATTGCGTCATAAACACGCGACTCTCTATCGCATTACCGTGCAGACAGGAAGAGAAGCTCGCAGGCAATTAACTTAATATGGCGTACTGGCGTTACATTTTAAAATACTATACAAAATAATTAATCAGAATACTTACTCCTGCTCACTCACGACAAAGATCTCCCCACTCAAGCTCGCCGTCTCTGCAAGATTAACGATGGCAGTTTGCACGCACAGCTACTAGAAGATTTACATCTGTCAGACAGGTTGCTAACGTCGTCAAGCTTAGTTTGAGTCTGTGCGTCAGAAACGGAAGTGCTAAAAAACGCTAAAAACGGGCTTCACTTGTCTCAATTGAGTTCTAATGGGGTCGCTGTGTCCATTTCTTTTACTGTCTATGGTCCGATCTGTGCTAGGTGTTATTTTACATTTGGAATTGGTTGACAGTGTAAATGTGTGCATATGACAACAAAAGTTTCAGTTTAATAGTCCTTGACAGCATGACTGCATCTAAGATTTGATCATTCTAATTACTAAGTTTTGAGGGGAAGTATGTACAAAGTGTGTCTGTGCCTACAAAACGCTAACATGCTAATTATAGACGGAAAAACAGTTTCAGAAAGGCTGGCACTCTTGCCAAGAGACAGGGTTTCAGAGTATGACTAGTCCTGAGGTCATGATAGTATATTATTTGTGAGCTGTTGTTTCATGTTTCCCTTCAGACGGTAAGATCCTTGACGCTGTTTCAATTTCAAACATCTCACACAAATAATTCACTCCTCTAGTTAGATCTGGAAACTTTATTAGATTTCCTTATTTCACATAATATTTGTGTGTGTGTGTGTGTGTGTGTGGTTCTAGTGCATTATTTATGCATTTCCCAAGATGTTGTGAGACATTGCTATTTGGTTGCTTGGATATTTTGAGATTTTTCTATTTAAATTAAATTGAATTAATTAAAATGCATGTCTAATTAATTGAAATCATGAAATGTATACAATCTAACAACTATTAATTGAAAGTTTAACAAAAATTATATGAAATCCATTAAATTTTCCCCCAATTCTCTTTTATATGTTTTCTGTTTAAAATTTTCTGGATTCCATTTTAATGGTTTTATTCAAACTCAATAGTCTGAAAACTAGTCTTATTAATTTAATTCATAAAAAAAATTCTAAATGTATTATTATTTCCCTAGAAATTACATGTAAATTTGAATTATTCCGGAGTTTTACTCTGTTTAACAGTTAAGTTCCTTAAAGTTTTAATTATTATTATTATTATTATTATTTTTAATATTACTTTGAGAAGTGTATTCTACTAATAATATATTTGTCATGTTTTTTGTTTTTCAAGTTAAACCAATTGTTTATTAAAACAATTCATTTTGTAGTGAACATATTTGAGTTTCTCTGTGTAGATATGAAAATTATGAATTTTTGAAATGATTTCATATTTAAACAGCAGTCCTAAGTTTTAATAATCACAGATGCTTTATTGTTATTTTATCATAACTTATTCTTCCAAATTTTCCCAGTTCAGTGACATTCTGCATTATTCCATAAATTCAATTTATATGACAGGATTCTGTGATTCCTTTCACATTGCAGAAGTCATACGGCCCTATGTTGTATAATTTTAGATCAGTCCACTGCTAAATGTTTTCTTAGAATAGAAAGGAAATGAGGATTGTTCTCTGGTGACCCAGCTAGTGCAGTGTAGAGTTTTGTCTTTCATATGAGTAATCTTTTCCTCTAATGTTTTGACCAAATGCATGATGGTTCTCTGAGAGTGTGTTTCTGAATCAAAGAGAGAAATGGTACAACTCTCTGTAGTAATGCCAGATATGGAGAGTTATTCTCAGGAACTGCACTGCTGGAAGCAGATCACACTAAACTCTCCTTCACAGATGCATGCTGAGCAAACTTTAATTATTCACTTCCAGTGTTTTGGAGGCTCCCTGGATGGAGAAGGCACATTTAACATACTTCCTCTTAACTAATCCTTGAAGTGCTACACTTTCTCAAAAAGGAGTTGAATTGTTTCTTCTGTTGCCATCAACAATCTTCAGTTTTCAAATAGAAATTTTGAAGTTTGACTTTAAATTCTGGTCATTGCAGCTTGTTTCGGCCCAGATGGACAGGAAAGGTCCAGAAACTTGATCTTCCTCAAAAGTGCTTATTGTAGCAGTTTGAGAATGTTAAACACAACGTTGTATCCTGGAAGACTGATATAAAGCTGTGCATCCTAACACCCAGCAGTTGTGTAAAGCCAGCCAGTCTGATTGCAGCTTTAAGAGAGCTCTTGCTACTGATGATTTGTGGGTAGGCCGTCATGTCATCTGAAGCTGAGATTTGAGCTCTGCTAACAGATACCAGGGTTGGTTATTTAAATGGCTAATAAATTCTTGGGTCTTAATGGGTGTTCACACTGACAGCTATTAAATTATGAGAGGTCGCCAGGTCAGAGTAGTGTTGATTTCTAGTATGTGTTTCTAACTGACTGCTGTATCCAACTATATCAGGAAGTGGATCATTTGAGCTTCTTTGTGTACACTACCATTGGTCCATGCAAGTTCTGAAATTGCTAATTTCACTGGAAATATATATTCTTTCCCTGAACAGGAAATGCAGTTTTTTTCCTCCTTGAAAATGGGTAAATGACCTGTATTTTTATATATTTTTTTGCTTATGTTTTTGTGTTCAACAGAAGAAAAATGAACATCATGGTGTGAGAATAATGGCAGAATTGTTTATTTTTCAGGGAACAATTACAAAGACCCTTAACTCCTAATGTGACAGCGCCAAATATGATAAATATATACTTTAATTTTTGGTTCTTACACTCATTACATTTTCCTTCACCTAAATAATCCATTAGTAACCTCAATTGGACTGAGAAGCCTTTATGTTGATCCGATTGAGATTGATCCAAATGTAATTTTGATCAGATTGGAAGGGTAAGTGTTGCTGTTGACCTGAAATATAATAAAATAACCAGGGTATGTTTACAAACTGGACAGTGGATTAGATTGAAATTAGCAAAATATTCTGTTCTGACTAGGGATGTCAAATTTCGATTATTTCCATGATCGATCGTCGTTTAAATTAACGATCAATTAATCGATTAATCGTTAACCATAATACTGCAAAATGCGTCTCTTGCAGGCACGCAGTCAGCGGTATGACAGGATGTGCAAAAGCCACACACACACACACAAAACGCTTTCTCACTTGAATTAAAGAGGTTTTAGTCTGAATAAAATGCTAGTAGCAGGATTATAAAATGAATAGATGCGATTATGATCATTTGATAAAATGAAGAGAGCGCGCCATACTTTTGAGGTCATTTTACTTTGTTGACAGTTTCCAATCCCGCACGGGGAACGCTGAACGCACCTCTTTAAATGGTTTTGTGGTGCTCGTTGTTGTATTTTAAAGCACAATTGCAATGTTTTCAACTGACATTATTGTATAAAATTATCCGAAATGTGGAGCGCGTGTGACTGCGCTGCACATTAAGTGAACTACATCGGCGCTGCTGCACCAAAACACAGTTGCTCACATTAATTTGATCCTGCTGGATTCTGTCCTAGAAAATGTCAGATTTTTAAAAATCCGGCATACAGCGCATTAGATCGTGACAGTGCATGCGTGCAGACGAGGATGAGCGAGCGCGGCTTTGGCTAGATTTATTTGGAGGTTATTGCTCATGTCTCATTCGGCACAAATCGAAATGTTTCCATATTCGCAATGTATTTGAATGTTAAACTATTATTTATAATGTAAACTAGGCTTGTACTTAACACGCATTCGCATATAGACGGAAAAGATGATCCTCTTCATATGAGCAAAAACGTCCTTGGCATAACAGCAGAGTGGACCGGTATACTACGGTCTATTTAAACTGAATGCTCCAGGAATGTGTCGGTCACAGCGCCTATTAATCGCTGTTTTGAATCCAGCAATTATTTATTTAGAAATGATAAGATCTGATTATGACAAGTGTGGTATAAAAGCTTTGTTTATTAGAGGAATAATAGGTTAACTGGAAAATGTTAGATCGCGACCATGCTTTTGGACCCCATAGTCTTCATTTACGCGGCTTTGTTCTGGTTTGCCGGTTGGTCACGAATTTCCACAAATTCAGTATATTTAGGCATTGTTTCTTTTCCTAAATATTCATAGTCTAACCCTCTAATTTCCCAGGTTTATTTTATTATCTTTCGCTTTTAATAACTGTTTTCGCATCTCTTACTGTGGTAAACATGGGAAGGGAAATGAAAGATTTCATGAATTAAGAATTCGTTCGATTTATTAATTTGTTCCCTTATTTCACTTAAATCATGGGTTATTTAGGGAACAAAATTAATGAAACATTGACAATTGCCACATTAATAATTCGTAGGAATGAATTAACAAGTTGTAGGAATGAATAGACTACCTGTCCTGTCACTGTGTCCCGCAGCCCTGCAAAGCGCACCATATAAAACAGTTATCTGATGAAATGATTAGTAACTACATTTCTATTGCATTTAATGTTGAATAACTTTTATGTTGTTTCTATTTTAATGTACTTTAAAGTTTAAATCACATTAAAAGCTTAATTTGTACATTGTGAATGAATGATGATGCTTTTATATATCGTCACCGTCACTCACAGCCGCTCGCACGTGTTGAGTGCGCATGAGCCGCACGCAGCCCAACATTGAATCGGTTAACCGACCATCGATAGCCTTAATCGATTGCATCTCTTATCGACAATTAATCGATCATCGATTAATCGTTGACATCCCTAGTTCTGACTTACATTCTTCTTCGGTATGTAAACAAGGCAAACATTTTACCCAAGGTAGCTCTGATGACATGCCCGCATAGTACATGCTGAAGTTTTGTTTGGGATACAAGTTATTAAGGGTAAAAAAAAATCATATCATGATTTTTGTTTAGAAATGAAACGATTCATGTTTTTATCACAATTCTTTGTCATGTTGGTTTTACTATTTTGCAGGTTGTCTGAGCAATACAGCCAAACTAATTTCCCTATTATAAAGAACAACTCTTTCAAGGTTAAAAAAAAAAGAAAAAAAAAAAAGAATGGCAGATATTTAGGCCAAATAAAAGATAATCTTTGTTCTTATTTTTATTTTATAACAAAGATAAAAGAATGACACAGATACACATTGCCACTACACATAATATACAAATAAAACAAACTTTATTACAATTGGTACATTTTAGTACCAATAGTAACAAAATTTAGTACAATTGGTGTATTTAGCAGGAGCATTCAAGAAACTGAACAAATATAAAAATAAAATACTATATAAACTGATTCCTAAAGCAACTATTAAATTCCTTCAGTTATGAGCAGTGAGTGATTTTTCTCTTTGTGTTTTGTTCTTTCATTGACGTTAAATAAAGAAACAATTTGTCAGCAGTCTGTCAATTCTGTCATAGTGTTTTATTTTTATACCACCATTTACTCAAAAAGGCAAAACTACAGGAGTTTGCCATCCGAGGGGTATGTGACTGCATGGAGGATAGGTCATAAGACATTGAGCCATAAGATGTTCAGTTTGAAGCCCTTAAAACACTTTTTTTTTTTTTTTTTAAGCTTTTTACTTAATTTATCTTGAGTTTAAACCAGATTATCTTGAGTTTAAATTTATCTTGAGTTTAAACCGGCTCTATAGGACCAAACTTGCCTATCCCTGGTTTAAACTCTTGATGTTTTAAGTTTAAACTTCAGCTAAGTAAAACACTTTAAGCACCAGCACTTATTCAGTAAGTTACCTTTCTTGTAGAATTATGTTGACCAGATTGTTAGTTAATCATTTACGCTACAAGTGAATATTGCCTCAGCGATTGAAAAAAAAGAAAAGAAAAAAAAGTGAACTTATAAAACTGCGGTGTTAAATGCGATGCAGTCGAAAAAAAAAGTTTTGCCACAGACTTATTCAGGTTTAACGCATGTAAACATACCTAGTGAGGTGCATGAGGTGAATGTTGAGAGGGACATTTTGGACCTGTTGGAGAAATGTGGTGAATCTGGTCTCTGCTCTTGTGAACAGAGGTGACAGACAGCCAGTTACATTAAAGAGAAAGTGTGTCTGTGAGTCTGACATGGAAATTACAGAATATATTGCCATTGATGGCTGGAGTTTCCTCTAGTGTGATATACAAACATAACACTGTGAAACCCTGTATTGAAATAAAAATTTCACTGAAAGACTGAAACTAAAATAGACTTTTCATTTAGATGGAAACTGAAACCAAAAATAACTTTTATATAAAAAAAAATCAATCAATTCATTGAATTTATTTAAACAACAATGCTTAAATAAAAACAAAAAAAATTGTGTGCAAAAGTTTTATTTTATTTTATTTTTTAAATGTATCTGTCTGTCTATCTACCACCCTAACTACCTACTTTTTTATCTTCCTTCAGGCTGAAAATTTCACAATCCCACAAAACTTAATGATATTCATTAATAATAAATGAAATTTGTAGATGAGTAATTTACTTATTATTAAGATATGTATACATATTCCTCTCTCTTTCACACACACATGCACACACATACCGACAGAGTGAGGTCAGTGGTCCATCCAGCTGTAGCAGCTCTAGTTACTACAAAGAACCGCCCATATCCACGTTTTCAAACTTCTTGTATTCAGAGCATCTTACAATTGGCTTTGTGTCCTCTCTTTTTCCTTGTTCCTTTTTCCATTTTGTGGGCTAAAGGGCCCCCATCATTTTTAACAGCCTCTCATGTGGTTGTCATAAGTGCAGGGAAAACATGTGTGCTGTGTTTATATGAAATTGGCTGGTAGTGTAAGGCTGATCTGCTCGGACAGCTTTGTGCTCAGGGAGACAAAGAAAAAGGTTTACAAAGAGTCCAGTGAAAACCAGAAAGATATTTTGACCTGTTCATATGCTGCCTGCATTACTGTATCTGATACTATTTTCCCATAACGCACATAGTCTAGCAAATACTCTTTAATGAATCATTCATGTGTGAACATGACCTCCTCTTGATGGTGACGCAAACTCAAGAATAATGTGATGGAACGAAAAAAACAAGTTATTTGCTGTTGATATTAGAAAGATCCATATGTGTATTGGATTCATCTGTGGTGGGATAGGACTATGATTGAACTCTAGCTGGAGTTTCTTTCCCAGCTGAAGCGGATCTGTTTGGATTCACCAGGCATAGACAGTTTTTAAAACAGCTGTGTCTAAACCTCAAACCACTGTGACACACTTGTTCTAAGTTTATTGGATAACATCGCTTCCACAAAGGTTGATTGTGGCTTTGTGCTACACTGACAAACATAATTTGCTGAGATTGTCATAATAACAAATGTTTTACAGTGGGTAATTGAAGGTGACCGATATTAACCAACTCCGTTTTATCCTTAAGTCGAGGTCACACCTACTAATGTTTTGCTTAAAACTTTCCTTCTTATTGCTACCATAGTAAGCATGTCAGTTCTTGTTTTCAGTATGTAATTGTTTTGTAATTTCACCAAAGAAAAGGAGAGAAAATTTGAAACTTCTGCAGCATTGTGAAGTCATATAGGTCTCGTTTACACTGATGTCCAATTCTGATTTGTCTATATTAAAATTTTTTTGACCGCCCATTTACACATTCTTTCAACTGTGACCCATATCAAATTCATGTGATTACAGTTGCCGTACCATCTGAAACATTGCGCATGCTTAAAAGGGGAAGAGATTCAATGGGACAATGATGGACGAACATGAAATATGCTTGATGTTATAGCTCAGCAATATATGCATAGACTGTAAAAAAAAACACAAAAAAAACATGTTTCTCCACACGTGTGTCCTCCTGAGAATAATATGACATCATTTACCTGCAAAGAAGTACCAAATATATACGGATAAAAATAATGCATGCAGTTGCATCAAACAATGGCATAAACATCATTCAGTGAAAAATTGTGATAATTTTAATTAATAATCAAAACTACAATTTCAAGGGAATAATCAATTATGACTTTTGCCATAATCGTGTAGCCCAAAGCACCAGTATATTGCTATGTGTAGCACCTACAGCCCTGCATGTCTATCAGAATAATGCCTGTGTTACAGGCAACTTTATATTTGTTTATATTGTGATTTATATGTTTATATTTGACAAGGTCATTTCAGTCTAATCTTAACAGTTTGTTAGTTGGATTTCAGTGCAGGTTGTTTTGTGAACTTATCGTAATCTAATGTAAACTTTTAGTGTTTCTCATAGACATAGCAGTTAACTCAGAGTCAGAATAGGATCTTACTGCATGGTACCAAGTTCGTGACATTTAGGGGACCTGGTCCATAAACGCTTTGAAGGAATTGGAAGACCTCAGGGTGACAGCACCCTGATGAAAGCGATAAGTAGTTCATGTCTCTGTATACTGTCAACAGTGCAGACTGGGAAGTGACCTAGAGGGTCAGGAGACTTAATGTGTCTTCAGTTCTGGCCATGTGTTCAGCCATGAGTGGATAACATGGTCTTACATGTTTCATCAGGTCATTGGTATGGATGACTGAATATCCTTGTTTGGGGTGAGGGAATGCATGCATGCCATTAGTTGTAATGTTTGCTTGTCTTTTACTTTTTAAGAAATAGTTCTGGATGAAGCAAAATCGAAGTGTCTTTCAAATTCAAATTTAGAAGGAATTTTAAAGGGGTCATATGATGTTGCTAAAAATAACATTATTTTGTGTATTTGGTGTTATGCACTGTGTTTATGTGGTTTAAGGTTCAGACGTCAATTGAACCCGGGTGCGCACTGAAATTGCCAGTGTAAGAGGACCCAAATGCACCACCTTCGAGGCAACTGTTCAAATTGGGAGGGCAAAGAAAGTGTAGCTTGTGAAAGTATGAATGATGGCTGAACTGCAGATATGTGCAGAACTGAGTAGAAAAGCTCCACTATGAGCAAAATTAGCACCTTCATAAAGAACTGGAGGTTTATGGGTTAGAAGGTTGTTGAGTAGACCGGGCCTCTCTAGGGCAGTATGTCTGCCCTAATGCCTAGAGGCTTTTTTTAACTGTGGCATGCGTGTTTTGTAAAGCAGGTATGTTGTGATCCCAGTCCTGTGGTGTGGCTGTTGGTTTTTCCAGGTCCCAAATTACCATAATTTCCTGCAGCCATACAATGTCATGATGCAGTTCAGTGCAGGACAGCAGAAACTCTCAGAGGTGTAACTGTAAACACATGCGTCCCAGTACAGCTCGGCCCTTTCAAATGAGTGTACCATCTTAGAGGAAAATTTTATTGCTCAGACCTTGCTCTCTCTTTCATAACTCAAAAGACTTTATGGAGATTTCTGTTACAGCTTCTTTACATAGTTTGACTCCATGGGCCCACATTATGCAAGACAATGTTTAAAGGCCCCTCATGTTGTGTGTGTGTTTTGTTTTAAATGAACAGATTTAAGATTGTTTAAGAACTGTATATAAAAATAACTATTATTGTTGATGGGACAAATTAAGATCCGTGAACAAGGTGTTGATTCACATATTGTAAATCTTGATTTTTAGTGTTTTATAATCATTTTGTGGACCTGTGGACATTTACTAAAGCCCTCTAATGTTGAACACACTCTTACGCTGTATATGTATATATATGGGTGTGTGTGTGTGTGTATATATGTACTGTATGTATTTGTATGTATGTATATGAAGAATTCAGATGCAAAAGCCTCTAAGTGCCATCTGAAATTTTCATCTAAAATTAGGATTTTTATTAAGCTCCTATGCATAAGTTGAGTCATTTTAATTTAATGGCAACGTGCAGCTCCTTTTCCAGGCTATTAAAGTGAAATAACTGAACATAAATATAGAAACCTGATAAAAATCCAAATTTTAGGTGAAAATTTCAGATGGCACTTATATATATATATTAGTACACAAAGTGTTTGTGTTTTGCTGATTTCTGTTTTTGAACTCTGCTAGTCTGCACTTGTCATCTTTAATTTATTTCAATAAGTGGAAAATTAAAGTGTTTCCTTTACTGTGACAGCTGGATGAATGTGTATCTGAGATTAGAGTAAGCAATGGAAAAACTTTTAAGTCTGTGAACGGGTGAAAGTCATGGCAGCTAAATGCTAACAGAGAGAGAGAGAAAGAGAGAGATTGAACATCTAATATGTAAAAGAAAAGCAGCAGATTGGATTTCACCATAATAAAGTTTTGGAATACAGAAATGTATAATAAACAGCACCACTAGAAATGTTGAGACAAAAAACGTCCAGTTGCAGATCGCGAAAAGGTCAAAGTACAGTCGTGGCCAAAAGTTTTGAGAATTACATAAATATTGGAAATTGGAAAAGTTACTGCTTAAGTTTTTATAATAGCAATTTGCATGTACTCCAGAATGTTATGAAGAGTGATAAGATGAATTGCATAGTCCTTCTTTGACATGAAAATTAACTTAATCCCAAAAAACCTTTCCATTGCATTTCATTGCTGTCATTAAAGGACCTGCTGAGATCATTTCAGTAATCGTCTTGTTAACTCAGGTGAGAATGTTGACGAGCACAAGGCTGGAGATCATTATGTCAGGCTGATTGGGTTAGAATGGCAGACTTGACATGTTAAAAGGAGGGTGATGCTTGAAATCATTGTTCTTCCCATTGTTAACCATGGTGACCTGCAAAGAAACGCATGCAGCCATCATTGCATTGCATAAAAATGGCTTCACAGGCAAGGATATTGTGGCTACTAAGTTTGCACCTAAATCAACAATTTATAGGATCATCAAGAACTTCAAGGAAAGAGGTTCAATTCTTGTAAAGAAGGCTTCAGGGCGTCCAAGAAATCCAGCAAGTGCCAGGATCGTCTCCTAAAGAGGATTCAGCTGCGGGATCGGAGTGCCACCAGTGCAGAGCTTGCTCAGGAATGGCACCAGGCAGGTGTGAGCGCACCTGCACGCACAGTGAGGCAAAGACTTTTGGACGATGGCCTGGTGTCAAGAAGGGCAGCAAAGAAGCCACTTCTCTCCAAAAAAAAAAAACTTCAGGGACAGATTGATCTTCTGCAGAAAGTATAGTGAATGGACTGCTGAGGACTGGGGCAAAGTCATACTCTCCGATGAAGCCCCTTTCCGATTGTTTGGGGCATCTGGAAAAAGGCTTGTCCGGAGAAGAAAAGGTGAGCGCTACCATCAGTCCTGTGTCATGCCAACAGTAAAGCATCCTGACACCATTCATGTCAACAGTAAAGCATCCTGACACCATTCATGTGTGGGGTTGCTTCTCATCCAAGGGAGTGGGCTCACTCACAATTCTGCCCAAAAACACAGCCATGAATAAAGAATGGTACCAAAACACCCTCCAACAGCAACTTCTTCCAACAATCCAACAACAGTTTGGTGAAGAACAATGCATTTTCCAGCATGATGGAGCACCGTGCCATAAGGCAAAAGTGATAACTAAGTGGCTCGGGGACCAGAATGTTGAAATTTGGGTCCATGGCCTGGAAACTCCCCAGATCTTAATCCCATTGAGAACTTGTGGTCAGTCCTCAAGAGGCGGGTGGACAAACAAAAACCCACTAATTCTGACAAACTCCAAGAAGTGATTATGAAAGAATGGGTTGCTATCAGTCAGGATTTGGCCCAGAAGTTGATTGAGAGCATGCCCAGTCGAATTGCAGAGGTCCTGAAAAAGAAGGGCCAACACTGTCATGTAATTGTCGAATAAAAGCCTTTGAAATGTATGAAGTGCTTGTAAATATATTTCAGTACATCACAGAAACAACTGAAACAAAGATCTAAAGCAGTTTAGCAGCAAACTTTTTGAAAACTAATATTTATGTAATTCTCAAAACCCTGGCCACGACTGTATATTTCGGCCGTCTGCGCACCAACGGCATTTACTCTTATCATTCTTGTCATTCTTGGCTCGCGCAAAGCCGTGCACCCCGTGGTACTGCGCATGTGAGCTTATCCGTCCACGCTCATCTGGGGTTGAGTATACTTTTGAAAGCTGTGCAGATGCGGCTGTGCGCGAGACGGAAAGAGTTAAGTACCCAAGCCTTAAGTTCAGCCATCCTACACACTCCTGACTGAGCGCTCGTTTGCATCAACAGAAGAAGGAGGGGTCAGTGTTACTCTCTACACTGCACTCAGCATAATGCAGGAACGGTATGATGGAAAATATTAGTGGTTTTGAAACCATGACATTTTCAAACCGTGGTATACCTTGAAACCGGTAATCAGCCAATGCCTACTGCCGGGTTTTCCAGTAGTGAAACTAACATGGTGGCACCCATCACCCGGTATAGATCAACTAACATGGTCGATATAAAAGTGTTTAAACTACCAAATATATTTACTTGCACATATTTCAGAATCGGAATATCAGATATACCACAATATATAGTGAGTATGTTTGGAAACATTTTGAATAAAACGGGAAAAACTAAATAAAATGATCCGTGTGTCATACCAGAGACATACAGATCTACTGTGGCTGTGTTGTGTCACATGACAAGCATGACGTGTCGCCCTGGAAACAATAAGGCGATACATTGTAAAATAACGGTCATCTAAAAAAACTCATGCCGGGGTCTCAGAATATTTGTAACTCATGTGCAAAAGGGTTAACTGTTATATTATAATATATTTTATATTAACTTTTATAAAGAATATCAAGTTTCAAGTCTGCTTTGTCAATTCTTCCACATGTACAGTACATACATACAGAGAATCGAAATTGCTTAGTCTCAGACCCCCGGATAACATTAACATTACATTATAACATTAACATTAAAGATAACATTAACATTAAAGCCAAAAAATCTAGATCAAAATATAAAATGTAGATACAACTATACAATAAGGGAATGTTAAAAAAGACATATAATAAAATTAAAAATAAAGTTAAATAAAGCAGCGCAAGGCAAAAGGCATATAGAGTGCAAATCAATGAAGTGAACAACGGGGGGGGCCTCTCAAATCAACGCTAATACTTTACTTGGCTACAATAAAATCCATAGATATAAGACACTTCAAGCATATCACACAGACAGTTAGTTTAATAAATGTTATTTCACTAGTTCACGCTTACATATAATTAGCTGAGGTATGGTATGCGTATTTGGCGTGCTGTCCGGGGAAGGGCTCCGAGCTCGGGAATTGCCCGAAGCTAGAGTACCCCCCCTTCCCCGTATATTGTAAAGTGAACTTGAAGTGAGGAGATGGGGTGGAGGAGGGATGCTGATAAACCGTCAATGGATAGAGGTAAGTCAGCGATATTTATACTGTGGGATTGATTACTTGATTGTGGTCCACCTGTGATGATTAGGCTAAGTATCTGACGCGCTCCTCCCGAATCTTCATAGATAATTACATTTCACTAGTTCACGCTTACATATAATTAGCTGAGGTATGGTATGCGTATTTGGCGTGCTGTCCGGGGAAGGGCTCCGAGCTCGGGAATTGCCCGAAGCTAGAGTACCCCCCAAAAAGGCAAATGTACAGGAGGACAGCCGCCAGTTTAAAGAATGCCCCCCAAAAAGCAGAGTACTGGCGGGGGCTGATTTGGTTTTTGAGAAGTTATTTCGTTGGCAGGCTGGAAGGGCCTACGTACTCCGGAGGGAGCGACTTGGGCGTTGAGAGAGTAGGCCCTACCGGCTGCAGCTAGTGAACTACGTGGTTGTTGGCGCCCGGTCGGTAGGGCTCGGGCCGATGCTCAACTGGAGTTTTTTGGCGTTGGATCGGTGAGCCCTGCCGGCCGATGAGGAGGAGCGGCGTGGTTGTGGTGCCCGACCGGGAGGACCCGAGTTGCCTCGACCGGAATAGGTCACGGTGTCGGCGTACGGGCCCTACTGGCTGATAGCCCCTGCTATTCAGTGGGTGAAGGGCCTATCGCTGACCGAGAGGGCCCATGAAGCCTCCGACAGGAGATTGAGACTCAGGATGACGGACGTCTGGGTCCTCTCGGTTAGGCAGATAAAAAGCTTTTGGGCCAGCCGACAAGGAGGACTCTGGCAACATCCGAAGGGAGATCCCGACTCACGGCATCGGCTGGATGAGATTCACTTGCGGCTGGCAAGCATAGGCCCGTCCGGGAGACTCTCGCCAGACGTCTGAAGGGAGCGCACGCGACAGACGGGTAAGCCTCGGCGGACGGGGAGGGTTGGAAAGGAAAACCCGACTGGGAGGACTCTCGCAGCATCCGATGGGGCCTCAAACTCAGAACATCGAACGGGTAAGCCTCGCCAGACGGGGTTAAAAGATGTGAGAGTAGCTTTTTTTTTTTTTTTTTTTTTTTTTTTTTTTTTTTTTGCAGGATTTGGCGAGAGGACGAGACTCGTGGCGTCGGACGGTTAAGCCTCGCCTACCGTCAAATGGAAAGGTAAGTTGTGTGGCCGAGAGACTGTTGCCGACGTTCGAAGGGAGCACACACATCGAACGGGTAAGCCTCGCCGACCGTAGGGTGGAAACGTAAAGCAAGTCTGACCAGGAGGCTCTCGCCAGCGTCCGAAGGGAGCACACACATCGAACGGGTAAGCCTCGCTGACCATAGAAAAGGAAAAGGTAAGGTTGTCTAACCGGGAGGCTCTCGCCGGCGTCCGAAGGGAGCACGCGCATCGAACGGGTAAGCCTCTCCGGATGGCGGACAGAAAAGGTAACGATAGGTGGCCAGGAGGCTCTTGCCAGCGTCCGGCGGGGACAAACTGGGTGAGCCTCGCAGGCCGTAGGTTGGAAAAGGTAAGTTTGCGTGGTCGTTAGGCTGTCGTCGGCGTTTAAGGGAGTTTGCTACTCCTGGCAAGAGACGGTTTAGCCTTGGTGACCATAGGAAGGAAGGAGAGTTTATTGTGTGTTAGGTACTTGCAGCATTTAAGCAGCTTGCTTGTAGGTTAGTAACCTGAAACACACAGTAGGGTCGTGGTTGGCTGGCCAGGAGGCTGTCGCCGGCATCCGATGGGAGCACTCACATCGGACAGGTAAGCCTCGCTGGCCAAGGGTGGAAAAGGTCAGGTTGTCTAGCCAGGAGGCTCGGACCGACGTCCGATAGGAGCTTAGCTCCAGGAATCGAACGGGTAAACCTCTCTGGCTGAAGGACGGAAAAGGTTGTCCGGCCGGGAGGCTCTTACCTTCGTCCGACAGGAGCTTAGCTCCCGGATAGAACGGTTAAGCCTCGCTGGCCAAAGGACGGAAAAGGTAAGGTTGTCTAGCCGGGAAGCTCTCGCCTACGTTCAATGGGAGCCTTGACTCCATGCGTTGGGCGGGTAAACTTCTCCGTACGAAAGACAGAAATGGAAAAGCAGGTAGCCGGGGGCTTTCACCTACGTCCGAAGGGAGTGTGAGCTCCTGGCAACGAACGGGTAAGCCTTGCTGGCCGCAGAATGGAAAAGGTGAGGTTGTCTGGCCAGGAGGCTCTCGTCAGCATCCGATGGGAGCTCAAGCTCTTGGCATCGAAGAGAGAAGCCTTGCCGGCCATAGGATTGAAAAAGGTAAGGTTATCTGGTCGGGAGGCTATGGCCAGCATCCGGTGTCTTTTTATTTATCATTTATTTATTTATTTTCTATATTTATTTTTATTTTTATTTATTATATTTATTAAAATTGCGACACCAGATGGGTAGTCTCTCCAGCCATCGGAGGGAAAATTGAGATTGTTTTATCTGCGAAGAGCTCGTTAGTGTTCGGCGAAAGCGTAACTTGCGGTATTGGATGGGTACATCTTGCCATCGAAGGGAAAATTGTTTGGGCTGCAATGTACTCATTGGTGTTCGATAGGTAAATGTCGTTTTTTTTTTTTTTTTTTTTTTTTTTTTTGTTAATCGGCCTATTTTAATCGGGTAAGCTTCGCTGGTGGTCGGATGGAAAGTCCAAGATTGATTAAGTGGGAAAGCATCTGGCAGGATTGTAATACTTGCGATGTCAAACGAGTAAGCTTTGCTGATAGTTGAGTGGAGAAGGCAAAGGTTGGTTCAACCGGGAGCCCTCTTGCAGGGCCTGGCAGGGAGTTCGATACTAAATATTTATTAGTCTACGAGGGTAGACGCTGTGAGGCTTACTTGAATAATTGTTTAGCAAATCCAATGAGCTGCTTCCGATAATGAGTCCGAAAAAATCTTGGTGCAGTCATAGTATCCGAAATTAAGAGTGCAAAAATAAATTGGATTTCCTGTGCCAGTGTACCCCAAATAGGTGCCATGTATCGGCAATGTGGTCATTGTCAGCACGTGAGATCGATGGTACATATCGACGATGTAATCGTGCATGGGTGGAGTAAGAGAAAGATTCTTTATACTTTCTGAGCTTACTATTTACCATTTTGACCATGCAGGTGCACGAAAAGAGCCTATGGAATCACCAATAATCAAAAAATATATACTTTTGGACGTACTGATACACTGGTATTAAGTATAAGTACTATATTTAAATACTGCTAGGTCATGTAGTCGGCACTACGGTCATCTCGCTTGTCCAGTGAATTTTTTTTTTTTTTTTTTTTTTTTTTTTTTAACCTACGGGCTCACATCATCCTTTGAGAGCACGGGCGAGCGGGAAATGCAGTGCTGAGATGGGATAACGGAGCAGTTTGATAGCCGATTTAAGGTAGGCCGCCTAATGATTATTATAAAAACGTTGGTTGGAAAATGGGCCTAATATCGTCTTGGCTATTGTCGATACATGATGCTATCACCGCAAGCTCGGATGCATTGCATGCCTTTAGGCAGAGGTGATGTGTGGTATTTATTTATTTATTTATTTATTTATTTATTTATTTATTTATTTATTTTTTATATATATTTAGGTGTAGGGAAGGCTCCTGCGGGAGCAGACGCTGTTACAGCAGTGGGGCTGCTACGGCAGTGTGGAGGTATAGGAAAGGCTCCTGCGGGAGCAGACACTGCGTGGCAGTGAGGAGGTGTAGGAAAGGCTCCTGCGGGAGCAGACACTGCGCGGCAGTGAGGAGGTATAGGAAAGGCTCCTGCGGGAGCAGATACTGCGCGGCAGTGAGGAGGTGTAGGAAGGCTCCTGCGGGGGCAGACACTGCGCGGCAGTGAGGAGGTATAGGAAAGGCTCCTGCGGGGGCAGACACTGCTGCGGCAGTGGGGAGAACGGGAAAGGCTCCTGCGGGAGCAGACACTGTTGCGGCAGTGGGGAGATATGGGAAAGGCTCCTGCGGGAGCAGACACTGCAGCGGCGGTGGGGAGATGCAGGAAAGGCTCCTGCGGGAGCAGACACTGCAGTGGCGGTGGGGAGGTACAGGAAAGGCTCCTGCGGGAGCAGACACTGCAGCGGCGGTGGGGAGATGCAGGAAAGGCTCCTGCGGGAGCAGACACTGCAGTGGCAGTGGGGAGGTACAGGAAAGGCTTCTGCGGGAGCAGACACTGCAGCGGCGGTGGGGAGATGCAGGAAAGGCTCCTGCGGGAGCAGACACTGCAGTGGCGGTGGGGAGGTACAGGAAAGGCTCCTGCGGGAGCAGACACTGCAGCGGCGGTGGGGAGGTACAGGAAAGGCTCCTGCGGGAGCAGACACTGCAGCGGCGGTGGGGAGATGCAGGAAAGGCTCCTGCGGGAGCAGACACTGCAGTGGCGGTGGGGAGGTACAGGAAAGGCTTCTGCGGGAGCAGACACTGCTGCGGCAGTGAGGAGGTACATAAAAGGCTACTTGCTTCGGCTGCTGTAGATGTTGGCTGTGGGAAGAGTAAAAAGTGTTAGTAATATTTGATGGGGCAAGCTAAAAATGGATGGGTAGCCTACTGTGTTACCAGCTTAGCAATTTGTTGCCTGATTTGACAATTCCTCAGGCCTTGTCCACCTTATTATGTTCCTGTTGGAAAAGCATCTTTCCTCTCATTTGGCCTCCGGGCTCTTTAGACGGACTCCCGAGCGGATACGTTTGGAACGCTGTTTTCACGTTGTATTATGGACTGTGGAAACAGAGGCTTTTGGAAACGATTGAGCATGTTTAGTCTTTTTAAGGCGTTGTACCGAAAGACATGATTATAGCAGTAACGTTAACCCCTTACCAGACACCCCCCATTTTTGGCATGGAGGCAGAAATTATATACCCAAAATAAGGATGTTTCTGTTCATGATTCTTTCTGACTAGATCCATGATCAACATTTGTCCATGAGCTAACACTTTGACGTTTACCGTTCAGGAATAGGAATAGTTTTCCTGACATGATGGAAAATTAATCACTGGAATTATGTTTTATCGAAATATTGGTCAAATATAAAAGCCAAAGTCTTTGGACTTCAATTGATGCGCGGTTTATCCAGATCAAGTAAGAGAGTGATGTTTAACGTGCTGTAAAAATGAAACGTAGACTGGGGGCGTTGGCGATGCTTGCAGCAAATGGGTTAACAGCAGTTATGTGCTATTCGCTTCCAAGTGGTTTCTAAAGAGATTTACTTTCCGGTTTTTTCGTATTACGGTCCTTAAAAGGCGATGGTAATTTTACTCACACTTGCTATCCTGCATCTAAACATGAGGGCAGATGCGTTTTAGATTAATTTTGAGTGATCACGCCAGTGAATGGTAAAATAGGTCCCTAAATGATTTGGTCCTACCAGGAGACTTGCATGGAAATTAAAATTTTAAAATTAAATTAAGCATTTAGCAGGCGCTTTTATACAGAGACTTAAGTTTTTTTTTTTTTTGTTTTTTTTTTTGAACTTATGTCTGTATCATTTCGGCGAGGTTTAAACGTGCGCGGTAAGGCGAATGTAACAATAATAGTAAATAATAATAAGAATGCATTTTATTTGTAGAAACGAACACCAAAAGCAATACAACAATTCATTAAAGACAGACAGTCTTGAATAAATGTGACTTGTGACCCAACATAGGTGCATATCTGACGTGCAGAAGAAGTACATTCCATAGCTTAGGGGCTTCATATGAAAAGGCTCTTTGCCCCATGGTCTTTAGCTCACATTATGGCTGGTGAAGTGAAAGAGTTAGTAGAGCGAAGAGAGCGTGATGGAATATAAGGACTGATGAGTTCACAAAGATGCTCAGGTGCAGTCCCATGAAGTGCCTATTATGTTAAGATAGAAATTTTAAAATCAATTCTCACGTTTACGGGAAGCCCGTGTAATAGTGAAAGAACCGGTAATGTGTTCGCGAGGAGAAGTACAAGCGTGCGGCAGAATACTGAAGCTTGCTCAACGATTTAGCTGGAAGGCCTGAGAACAAGGCATTATGATAATCTAACCTAATGCCTTTGGCTTCGTGGTTAAAAGTGGCATCATCATCCGACGGAACGGTGGATCTATAGTCCAAATCTATGCGGGATCCACACCCCGGATCAGCGGGTGGCGGTAATGCACCTTTACGTTGGTTTGCCAAAACCGCCATAAAACGCTACTAGAAGAAGACAGAACTACGTCAAGACGTAGTTTAACAAAACTTTAGCCGCAAAACTGCTTTTAGATGCAACACTTTGAATGCGAACTGCCGTAAAAATCCAATGAAGAAAAAGAAGAACCTGTTTTTTAGCGTCTTCGCCTGGAAATGTATTAGTCTGCGCCGCTAGAGGAAGCGGCCTCACACTGCCACTCGGCCGGAACGCCGTGGTGAAAGGCTGAGCCGTGGTTGGATTCTTTCTGCTGCAATCCAGCGCTCTACGAGAGCTCGGTCTCGGGCGGCACGATCGTGTATCGAGCAAGACGAGCTCGGAGTTGCACGGTCTATTGGCCACGATGTGTGGCTTGGCGAGGATAGCAGCTGTCGCGATGACGCTTAATGCTGCTCAACGGCCGTGTTTGGCTGGGTAGAAATGATCTCGGGTCCGGCAAAAGCAACGGGTCTTATAAATCCCCTGTTTAGCGCTCTTCGTTGGTACGAAAATTGGGTCTGTGATAAGGTGACTGACGAAGCGAACCAGCATGCTGATAAACCGTCAATGGATAGAGGTAAGTCAGCGATATTTATACTGTGGGATTGATTACTTGATTGTGGTCCACCTGTGATGATTAGGCTAAGTATCTGACGCGCTCCTCCCGAATCTTCATAGATAATTACATTTATTAAACCACAGTGAGTAAAACAACGTTTTTTGAAATACTGAGGCAGGCTCAGGCTGCTCGCAACAGCGTTGGCAAACAAAATGAGCAATAGCCTACAATCTAAACAAATCTTAAATTAAATAAATTAAAAACAAACTTACAGGTTATCTTACCTCAAAATGTCCATTCTTTTTTCCATTTAGTTCCATTAGTCCAATAAATCAAAACATTAGAACACTTTCTTAGAGAGCATTGTGGAGAAAAAGAAAAGCATCCACAGTGGAAGGTTTTAACCCAGTCCTCCTCTCTTCTATCACTCTTCCCGCTGCGCTGAAGACACATTCACTGCTGCTGCTGGCGGCGGGGACACTAAACACAGAGCGAGCCAGTCTTGACAGTTGTGGTGGCAGGGTGTTGTGCTGTTTCCACCAGAGTAGCACATCTCGACCATCACCTTCCATGTTGTGATTGAGGCGCATGTATTGCTGTACTCCATCATCGTCATCCTCGTCCTGCTCCACAGTGTTTTCCCACTCTTCCTCAAACTTGGCCAGCGCTCTCTTCTTTGCTGCTTGGCCCGTAGCAACAGGTGCAGACACAGAAATGCTCGCCGCTGCATGAATCATTGTTATTTTATAATTTTTAGTTGGCCAAGTAGGCTATGATTAATACATACATTTAGAGGCCTATAATAGCTACTACTTTAATAACTGGATATAAGTGAAGTATAATCGTGGGTCGCGCTGATTGAAAACCTTCTGTGTGCGTGAGACTTATGCCATATGTCAGTGTAATTATCAGATTATGAAAGTTATGAGGTTATGAAATGTCTTTCTATGTTTGTTTTTCTATCATCTACCTCTTTTTTTTTTTTTTTATTAATGTCTAAAAATGTAGAAAGAAGGATAACCCAAAAAAGGCCCGAGGCCCTGCCCGCATGTGAACTATTCTATTTCAATTTTGTCATTTAGCAGATGCTTTTATCCAAAGCGACTTAGGAAAATAGAAGCAATCAAAGCCAACAAAAGATAAATTATATGTAAGTGTTATATTAGTATATTATTATAGTTATATTTATATTTCACAAAGAAATGTACAGCCTTTCATCCAAGCAATGATAAAAGGACATAATTCATAATTTGTCTTAAATATCGTGAATAGTGATTTGAATCGTGAAATCAAATCGTGAATCAAATTGAATCATGAGTTGAGTGAATTGTTACATTCCTAGTGGCAACTTTAACATAGTAACATGTGTGCATTTGGATGGGTTAAATGCAGAGCACAAATTCTGAGTATGGGTCACCATACTTGGCTGAATCTCACTTCACTTTCACTTTCACTTTCACTTTGGGGGAATTCGTGGCCTAATGGTTAGAGGGTTGGACTCCCAATCGAAGGGTTGTGAGTTCTAGTCTCGGGCTGGACGGAATTGTGGGTGGGAGTAGTGCATGAACAGCTCTCTCTCCACCTTCAATACCACGACTTAGGTGCCCTTGAGCAAGGCATTGAACCCCCAACTGCTCCCCGGGCACCGCAGCATAAATGGCTGCCCACTGCTCCGGGTGTGTGCTCACAGTGTGTGTGTGTTCACTGCTCTGTGTGTGTCCATTTCGGATGGGTTAAATGCAAATCACAAATTCTGAGTATGGGTGAGCATACTTGGCTGAATGTCACTTCACTCACTCAAATGCAAGTGCATTTAACCACAGCTGCAACCGAGCTTCAAGACAACAAATGCAAAGTGCATGTGAAAGTCTATTTCATGCATCTAATAGTACTGCATTCCAAATGGCAGAAATTAATGCATATCTAAAGTAAAACAGGGTGGGAGCACACACTGTCAAGCAATGCACACATGTCTCATAGTGCAAATTCTGTGCAATGAAACCTGCCACGTCCCTAGCGAGCAAATGTGTAATTTGCAGGGAAAAAAAAATAAAACAGGCTCCGAATCATTGAAAAGAGAACTGTGATGCTTCGGAGGATTTTTTTTTTTTTCTCCCACCCCTAGACAGATCCAATGTGCAAAGCACTTGGTGGTCGTATTCATCAATTTTAAATCTACATTCCACAGGGACACTGGCCGTTCCGAGCGTTAGAGGTGGAACGTGCCACCGAAAATCACCCACCTTCTCCAGCAGTCTTTCAATGGCTGTACAAGCTGCATCAGATTTAAGAACGATACATCTGAAGAATTCCCTATCTGAACTGGGGTCCACCAAGGCAATGTCGCCTCCCTGTTCTTGTTCAATGCAGTGATAGACTCAATCATGAAGAAGAGCTTTTAAGGACAAGCAAGGAGTCAAATACAGCACTGATGGTTACGCAACCAACCTGGCATTTGCAGATGACAGGATTAGACACTTGGACCCTTCTGAAGTTGGAAATCCACAAACTGGAGACCTTTCAAATGCAATGCCTCAGGCAAATCTTGAGCATATCCCAGCTTGACCGGCTCCGGAATGAAACTGTACGTCAACAATGCGGCAACCAGTCCACGATTGAAGAGGCGATATGGAAAAGACACTTACAGTGGTTTGGGCATGTGTATCGAATGGACATCGCTTGACTGCCATACAAACTACTTTGGTGATAACAACCACCAACATGGAAAGTACACTGCCATGGCCTGAAAAAGACCTGGGTGAAACAAGTAGAAGACAGCTTTAAGAATCATCGTCTCACACTCGTAGACACCAAGATCCTATCCACTGATCAATTAGCATGGGGTCAAGTTCTGGACGTCGCTGGGAGGCCGTCGGCACCTACAGCAGAATATGAGCTAAGAAGTCATCTTCGGCACAGCGCCAGCTAGGAAACAGAGAAGAGAATAGATGACCACTGAAAAAATGTATTCCAATTGATAAAAAATGTTTAACCTAAAAAGAAACTTTGAAAATCTCCTAAACGTACTACTGTATCAGAACACTAAATGCATTTCACAGTGTTAAACATATTCAGTTAGTCTCAAAAGTAAATACATTTTACTTTGGAAGTTGTAATAACGGATTCTTACTAGGAAGTCATATCTTTCTATGGACACACTTCTGCTGCAATGTGTGGTTAGTGAAACCAGAGAAGTTGGGAAAATAAGCTATAAGCCGCTAGTGCTTACATATTATTAGTGTTTTACCAGCCCCTGCTGTGTTTCTGTTAGATCACAGTTGCTGCTGGTTCAGTGAAAACACAAATGAGCCTCAGGTGACTCCATCATACTTTGATCACAGAACCGTAGCTCTGCAGCTGTCTTAACTTTGATCAAAACTAAAATCTGTCCTGTTTATGAACACTCAGATATCACCAAGGGCTCTCATTGTGTATAGGATTTCCATCTTAGTTTCCCTGCATTACTAGACATTTTTTTTTTTTTTTTTTTTTTTTTTTTTTTGTTGAGGTAATATGAGCTGCCCCTGACTTCAAAGCCTTCAGTTATGTGTGTGAATCATAGATTGAGGAACAGTAAACGTGTTTTGGAGAATCTGAGGTGTTGTTGGGATGGCTTGGAAAATGCGAGTCAGGGAAAGGTATCTTTTTCTAGTCACAGCAGGAGGCAGGGAACTCCTGTATGCCTTGGCAGACCCTCAAAGTGTTGGAAACTAGTCCCAGAATGTTTTCCACATGGACCAGCTTGATTAGAGCAGCTTGATTATACTTTAGCAATCAAAAAGGTTCACAAGGGCATCATTAGCATTATCAAAGATCATCCAATTAAGACTGAACAAAAAATAGCACCTTTTCAAGTGATTTTGGGAATAGTCACCTTCAAATAATGTAAAAATCTGGAACTGGATTACTCTGCCAAAACCAACAGAAAGTAAGAGATGTTAATTTGTCAGGTGACCTCATGTCTTTGTCTCTGTTGTCTTTTGTCTTGGACAACTTAGCAGTTTTCTGTCTACTACCATTTAAATTGTGTAGAAAAACAAAACTAAAAAGCTGGAAAGCCGGTCATGCAAGCTTAAAGTGGTCAAGCTGGTTTGTTGCTGGTTAGACCATGGCCAAAGTGGTCCATAAACACTAACCACTAAAATTTTCATCATTTACTCGGCTTCAAGTTCCAAACACTTGCTGGTAGCCATTCATTATGACAGTCAATGGCTACTGGCAACTGTTTTATTACCAACTTTCGTCAAAAAAGAAAGTTGTGTTCAACAGAATAAAGTAACTAGAGGTTTGAAATGAGTGTAAATGTGACAGAATCTTCAGTTTTGGGTGAACTATCCCTTTAACAGATCAACTTTAGTGCTGCCAAATTATAATTTGCATCCAAAATAAAAGTTTTTTGTTTACATAATATGTGTGTACTTTGTATATTTATTATGTATATATAAATAGAAACATATGCATTTATATATTTAAGAAAACATTCATGTTTATATATTAAATATATTTATATATAATATCAAATATAAGAATATTAATATATACATGTAAATACATGTAAACATTTTCAAAATATTGAATGTTTCTGTGTTTATATTAGTGGTGGGCATAGATAAATTTTTTAAAATCTAGATTAATCTCACTGTGATCTTGAAATTAATCTAGATTAATCCAGATTAAAATGGCTCATTCGAATTTTGCTGAAGGCATTCAGAATATGTGTGTTACCCAAATAAAATTGACAAACAGTAAGTCTTTGAGAAGGGGTTCATCAAGCTAGGTGGTGCATTAGAAAAGGGGCTCATCTCCTGTTTCCAATATGCATCACAAAGTGCTTGAAAAAGATGTAAACTAGTTCCACATTGCACAAGGTGCAAACAACATCACGCCTGTTTCACACCAATGTTTAAGTTTTTTTTTCAAGTTTGTAGGTGTCAAGGTACACAAACCAAATAATTAAATGTAAAATAGCACTGGATAGTCTTCAAAATTTAAATATACAATCAAACCTACATTTATTCAGACACCTTCAACATTTCTCACATTATTACAGTTTTGCTATATATATCAAAAATTATATCTGGTGTCTGAATAATTTTTGTTTTGACAGTTAAAACTACAAAGTAATTCAGTCAAGAGCAGGAAGTGATTTTCTTTAATTTTCTTGGATTAACATTACAGCAGCCAGTAGCTAAATTAGGCGCGGTCACTTTAAGAGACGATGAACGCATCCAATATAATACACATCCCATTTTTTCCCTCAACTGTTTACTTTCACTTAAGAAATAACTGACAGTTTTTTTTTGAGCATAATTTCCAAGGTGGATATTTTGACATATTTTGTATGTATTTGTTGGCACAAGAGCAAAAATAAGCAAATTCGATGTTCAAGTGTTCTGAGACGCCTTTCTCTTCGCAGAAGAAAGCTCGGTTCAGTGTCGCTGTCCGTGATACGCGTCTCTTTCTCTCTCTCTTTCTCTCTCTCTCTCTGATAATGTATGAACTGGCCTCAGCCAGTCGGTTATATAAAATATCAAGGTTAAAGTCATCAGCTTGCTTAGTATAGACCCAGCTCCCAACCCAACTTTGAGAATAGATTAATGGCGATATTTTTTTTAGCGCCCGATAAGAGTCTCGCGTTAATGCAGCACGTTAACGCCGATAACGGCCCACCACTAATTTATATAAACATTATAAATATACAGTACACACATTATGTATCAAAAACCTTTATTTTGGATGCGATTAATCACAATTAATCATATGACAGCACTAATCAACTTCAGGCCCACTGCCTAATGGTCCAGCTGATTACCATACTTAAAACACACAGCTTAAACAAGCCTAGAAGTGTCACACTTGACTTTTCATTCCATTGACCTCCACTGATACGCATGCAAATTTTAGAAACCAGAAACGCAAACTCATCTGAAGACGTTTTGCATTTGCTGTTTTCCAAAGTTTACGATCAGTGAACTGTGACCAACAGTATGAATTTGCAACACATGAAGATGTGTGACCAAAAAAAGATTGATATACCATGGCGTAACCTCTTACCTGAATTGAAAGAATACAACATTTAAAGAGGTTTTCAGTGTTGCAGAAAAGTGGAGTACATTGCATACTTACATTTTGGGATTATTATATGTTGAATTTATAATAAAAGATGACAGAGCATCATGTCATATCAGGATGATTGCAGGGTCTAAATAAAGATTTTGTGTACTTAAAGACTAGTGTGACCACCATCTAGACCATCATATATATGCTAAATCCTACATTATGTAATGCAACGTTGACTGTCTAATTTGACGATGCACACTAATCGTTTTGTTTCTGTTATTCTCCACAGCCTGCATATTTCGCTACAACGCTCTCTCTTTAGTCTACCTTCTGTACCTGCTGCTGTTACCGTGGTTTCACTGGCCCGACAAACACACACTACGAGGTAAGTTTCTCACACTCTGATTCCCAATTTCATAATACTCTGCCACACCAGAAAAATAGCTGATTGCAAAGCAGAACAATTGCTAAATGGACATTTGTTTGTGATAGGGTCTGGGTTGTTGAATTCCCAGAGGAATATTAGAGGATAGCTGAGAAATGTTTGAGTTCATATTGAGATCTTTGAGCAGACATTGGTATCTTGGTCAATCTGAGTATAGTTTGAGATATTTCCAGGATCTCTTCTGAAACAATAGAAAACGACCCATGAGGGCCTGTTGCTCTTGGGAAACATCTCAAGCTGGAGAATTATAGAAAGTTTGAATTTTCTCTCCAGTTTGCTTTGATCCAATCGATGTTGCTGAATTATAAATGCCCAGAGTGACCATAGTTACAATTTACAGCAGCACTGGATGTTCTACTTTAGACAAATTAAACAGAAAACAAAGGTATAAAATGAAGTAAAAATAACCTGAAAATTACAATCATAATATAAAATGAAGTAAAAATAACCTGAAAATTACAATCATAATAATAATAAATATATTTATTTTTAATATTTTGTTAGATTTTTTAAAAGATAAATAGGCCTATAGAAAGATTTCTTATGTGCTTAGTTTTTTATATGAATGTATTTATTTATTTATTATACATGTTTATTTATTTTTATTATATTCATATTTTTTGTGATGATACAATAAATGGTATTATCGATCTAAAAACTATCCCTCCCTGTCTTGTAGGGTCTGGATGACTAGACTAGCAGTCGTTTTACCAGACCACAGCTTGACTGACCTTGATAATAGAGGAATCCATTATATACCACGACCCATTGATTCCTCTAGTATTAGACATCACAGGACCACAGAGATCTACAAAGGCTAAACAATGATAGAATAAACAAAAGGTTCTTTGGCTCTCAAAAGTGGTTTGCATGTTTTCTCCCCATCCAAGCTACTACTATTACTATGTAATGTGTATATGGTTCAACGATTGGATCCAGCTTTGTGGCTTTGGCAGGCACATCAGTGACTGACAGGAAGGCAGCCCATTTATCTTAGGGCTTTAGTCCAGAGCTCTTGAGTTCATAGCAGGTGATCATCATAGCCACTTCCTGTTTAAGGGGCAGGACTGCTGGGAACAATGGTGTTGGCAGTATGTATTTGATAACTAGGCTTAACAAGGTGCTGAAAATTGAATGATGCTTTGTATAAAGAACCACTATCTGTGAGCACATCCACACTCATAACTGAAGTATGTGGCCATGAGGATTGGCATCATAACAATACTCGGACTAATTGTTCCTCATCACCACTGTCATAAAACCACTTCTAGCAAAAAGTAGTTGTGCTAGAGATCTATCCATTAATATTCCCATTTATGGTAGTTGCATGCAAATGAAGGATTAAATATAAGTCTGTTTCACCCTGCACACCAAGGTTCTTCTCCTTAACTTTGAAACTAGAACTTGCTTATTTATGTTCAGGTTCTGTAGTCTGAAATTTAAAGAGGTTTACATTTACCACAATTTGTAGCGTTGAGCATTGTTACATAGCCAATCATGCTGGAACTGAAGTGAATGAGAGCTTGATTGTAAAAGGATTACCCTCTTTGCTCGCTTGCTGTAAATAATCTATTTACAATTTTTTTTTTATTTTTTTTTTTCATGCTGCTAGGAGGACCAGTGAGCACACATAGACTACATTTTCAGGAGAGATTATTCTCATGATGTAGGCAGAAGTTTGTATTGTTTAAACAACGGATGCACATTTTCATGTTCAAGCAACCATTTCATAGCAAACAGGAACTGTGCAGGACTCCAGTCTATAGGTCTTAAGGAATTAAAAGAAAAAGTCAGGACCCATTCAAAAACAAACTACAACCAACAAAGAAATTGCTCAAAACAAATGTACTCTTTATTTTGTTCTGATTTTCACTTATGCAGTTTAATCTCAATTTCCCCTTTGTGCATAAGTGTGACAGGAAACAAGCCTCAAAACATGCTGGTAAACGAGATGGCAGGCACTGCCATTGTAAACAGTGAAAATGTAGCTTATCAGTTTTCTAATAACTTACAGTGACACAATGCACCTTCAAAATAAATTAAAATATAAATAAAAAAATAAAATTGTGTGTCTCTCTTTGATAAAACACTTTTGGTTAAATAAATGTAACAAAAATGACAAAATTAGATCTATTACAAAAATACATAGTTGTCACAGTGGTATTCATAAAGTGCTAACAAAACTTTAAACTCATTAGCGTTAGCTTTACAGAAAAGTCTGATTTACGCACTGTTACAACAGTCATTGTTTTTTTCTTTTTACATTGACATTTGTGTTCATGATTTTAATGTTGTTGTTTTTTGTGGCACACTAAAGACTAATGACAGACTGTTGATCTTTGAATAATCTCATCTGGTCACCCCAACGCTAGTGAAGTATAACCACACTTTGGAACGTTTTGCTCTCTCCGCCATCGTCACTCTTTATTATTAAGCATGAGTTTTCATTCTGTTATTCGTGTGTGTGCGTGCCGCGCTCGTTCTTGTTGTGTGTGTGTGACTGACAGACAGCCTCCACGGCGCGCATGAGAGATGTCGCAGATCTCACAGACAAACTCCTTAATAATATCGCAAATTAGAAATGTTTGGTAAGATAAAATGTGCACGATAACATTATTAAGCAAATCTTTTTGCCACCGTCACTATTATTTAGCGGGAGTTTTCGTTCTGTTATTCGTGTGTGTGCGCCGCGCTCGTTCTTGTTGTGTGTGTGTGTGTTTGTGTGTGAGTGTGTGACTGAAAGACAGCCTCCGCAGCACGCATGACAGATTTCGCAGATCTCACAGACAAACGACTTAATATAATATCACATTAGAAATGTTTGGTGAGATAAAATGTGCACGATAACATTATTCAGGAAAAATACATAGTAGTAACCTTTTATAGCAACAGCTTTTAAACACACCTTGCAATGTGGCATTATTTGTTCTGTGTCTGACACTAAAAAAAGCAAAACAATTCCAAACAATGGATGAAACGGTCCCTTTCTTTGGAACGAGCTCTGCGCTAACTGTCATGTGTCTGTATGCGGCTGTAAGGAAGGGGGGAGGGCGAGCCCACTCTGAACTACAGGGGAGAGCCGGTGGTGGAAGTTAAAGAGAAAAACGATTTTCATTAAAAACAAATCGCCCTTAACGTCAAATTCGAGTTAAAGCTGCGGTAGGGAACTTTTGACACTCTAGCGGTTAATAAACAGAACTGCTTGCGTCTTGCGGAAGAACATCGTAACCGGAACTACTTCTCTCTGTTTATGTCTATGAAGAATCACAAAGGTATTGGGTTACTCCACCGCGGTCTCCCCGAAGCAATCTAAAATAGTCCGAATATAAACACTTATTATAGGTGCACCCTAGTGATTCAGGACAAGCCAAAAACACGGTTTGGAAAATGGATTCATGGTGTACTCGCTTATTATAAACATTTTTCTACATTTTGAACGCAAACAAAGTTACGGACCGCAGCTCTGATTGGTTATTTTCTACCGGGAGCGATGGAGTTTCTGCAAATGGCAATAGGACCACTGGGAGGAGCCAGAGGAGCTTGATTTTTTTTCACAGATTATCTGTCTCATATTCTACTGTCAGGACATAATGACAGGTTTAATAAATATTTAAAAAATATTTTTTTTTTACAAAAATTCCCTACTGCACCTTTAATCGATAAAATCGATTTATCGCCCAGCCCTAATCTGAGGTCCTGTGGGGGGTTGGCATCATCTTTTCTCAGGTTTTCTGTCATCAGGTCTTTGTAAGGGCTGATCCAAACTTAAGATTGTGTAATTCCTAGATACCATGGGATGCCAATCGTGTGGCAGAAACAGAGAAGGTAATAGAGAAAAATTAGCATAGCTGCTGTTCTAATTAAGCAATACAATTGTGTTCAACCCTAGCAAAATAATGAAAATGTGCATTTGATCAGATGTAACTAAAGTACAAGGTTATGTGATGCATTATGTGAATGTTTGGCAAAAGAAATGTGTCTTTAATCTAGATATAAACAGAAAGAGTGTGTCTGAACCCCAAACGTTACCAGGAAGGCTATTCCAGAGTTTGGGGGGAGCCAAATGTGAAAAAGCTCTCCCTCCTTTAGTGGACTTTGTCATTCTAGGAACCAAGAGTCCAGAATTTTGCGGCCTTATGGAGCGTGATGGATTGTAACATGATAGAAGACTAGTTAGGTATGCAAGAGATAAACTATTTAGGGCCTTAAAAGTAAGTAGTAACAGATACAGAACTTAATTGGTAGGCAGTGCAGAGAATGCAAAATTGGTGTAATATGATCATATTTTCTTGACCTGGTAAACAGCTGCATTTTGACAACCTGTAGCTTGTTTATTGAAGATGCAGGACAACCTCCTAGCAGTGCATTACAATAGCCCAGTCTAGAGGTCATGAATGCATGAACTAGCTTTTCTGCATCAGAAACCGGTAGCATTTTCCGCAACTTGGCAATGTTTCTAAGATAAAAGAATGCTGTATTTGTAACATGTGAAATATGATTTTCAAAACAAACCCAAATTTTTGACTGTAGAGCTTTGGTCTCAAACTCAATTCCTGGAGGGCCACAGCTCTACAGAGTTGAGCTCCAACCAGCTCCAAATCACAGCTTTTTGGAAGTTTCTAGTAGTCCTGAAGACCTTGATTAGCTGGATCAGGTGTGTTTGATTAGGGTTGGAGCAAAACTGTGCAGAGCTGTGGCCCTCTAGGAATTGAGTTTGAGGCCAATGCTGTAGAGGAAGTTACAGTACATCCGTCTAGATGTAAATTGTAATCAGCTAGATTCAGTGTACTGTTGTTGTTGTTTTTTTGGTCCAATAAGTAATAACTCAATGAGTAATGTCTTATCCGAATTTAATAGTAGAAAATTATTGGTTATCCTGTCTTTTACACACTCTGGTAGTTTAGATAATATAGAAATTATATAGAAATAAATAATTAAGTATCATCTGCATAACAATGGAAACTAATCCCATATTTTCTTATGTTATTGGCAAGGGGCAACATGTATATTGAAAATATCAGAGGGCCTAGGACAGATCCTTGTGGGATTCCATACTTTACTAGATTTAATTTGAGATGATTCCCCATTTAAATAAACAAAGTGAAAGCGATTTGAAAGGTAGGATCTAAACTAGGGGTGGCATGGTTTAACTTTTTCACGGTTTGGCTTGTTTCATGGTTTTAGAGTCATGGTTTTCGGTACAGTTCAGTATGTGCTATGTTTATGGAAAAACTATACTTTCTAATAGTGTTGTCACGGTACCAAATTTCAGTATTTGGTACCGATACCAGTGAAAATCCACGGTTCTCAGTATAAATTTCGGTACCATAGAAAAACACAAAAATATTCTAATTAAAAAAAGAAAAAACACTTTTTATCACTAAGAATAAAACCAATGCTATTCTTTATACTTATTTACAATTATGTTTAAAGTTTTTCTTTTTTTTATAAATTTGTCTTAAATGTAAAAAAACTAATTGTTTTGATAAATAAAGGCGAATTAAAATTTAAACATGGAAGAAATATTGTTTGATTTATTTATTTAAAAAATAAAACAGTAGTAGCAGTATCACATACATTCTACTAAATAATAGTAATATTTCTAGCACAATGCCTTTATGTAAAAATGAACTTTTTATTTTGACGGGCTACTTTTATTTTGATGCTGGTTTTACTCAAATGAAATGGTAAAATGCTTGTGAAGTGACTTAGAACAGTTCTGGTGATGTGGTTTATGCATTTATGCTGAAATTACTGCAAGCGTCACGCGCTTCAGTCTCTGTAGTAAACAAACCCGCACGTCTCTGCCATTCATTCATTCAAACAGAGACATGCAGAACATGCAGGATTCATATTTCAACCAACTTTTGTGGCTTAACATTTACATATACTGGTCCATACAAAGATTTGATTTGATTAATATATGCTAACTTTGACAAATTCCGTGCCTGTCCATATTAAGATGTAAGTTTCAGAAACCTGGTACCGTCACGTTTTAATTTTTTTAGTACAGACTTGGTACCGAAGTATCGGGTCTTATGACAACACTGCTTTCTAATAAAAAAAGAGAAGAATATTCTATCCAACTACAAGCAACAGCACAAATAAATACAATAGAGGTAAAGATACAAACAATAAACAGTGATTTTCAGTTTGTTTGTTTTTTAGGCAGGTCTAGCATAAGTAATCAAATGTAAAACAGCATTGCATATTGGACTGTATAAATTAAAGATTATTCTTTATTAAAGTTATAAAAGCTTTTTAATCAAGAGCAGTAAGTGATTTCTTTGTTGCTGCTGTTCGATTAAAGCTGCGGTAGGTAACTTTTGACATTCTAGCGGTTAATAATCAGAACTGCTTGCTTCTTGCGGAAGAACATCGTAGCCGGAACTACTTCTCTCTGTTTATGTCTATGAAGAATCACAAAGGTACTGCAATCTAAAATAGTCCGAATATACTCGCTTATTATATACATTTTTCATACATTTTGAACACAAACAAAGTTACGGACCGCAGCTCTGATTGGTTGTTTTCTTACCGGGAGTGGTCTGTAACTGCAAATGGCAATAGGACCACTGGGAGGAGCCAGAGGAGCTTGATTTTTTTCACAGATTATCTGTCTCATATTCTACTGTCAGGACATAATGACAGGTTTAACAAATATGTAAAAAATATATTTTTACAAACGTTACCTACTGCAGCTTTAATATGAAGACTGTCACTTTAAGAGAATGCACTGATACAGCAGGCCTACATTCAGCTGGTTATGTCTGCTGTAGGATACTTACCAAGACGGGCATTTTGACACAATTTTAAAATCTTATTCAGGACAGTACTAAATTAAAAAAATAACATGCAAGTTACATGATCTCTCTTATTTGGTTAAAATTAACATTTGCATATTCTGCAAGGGCTATGTACACTTAGCACAACTGCATGTATATACTGTATGTTAGGGGTGTGAAACCTATTTCACCCTATTTTACCTCAATGAAAGTCGTGGAATTCCTTCAGCTTCAAGGTTTGCTTTCCACTGTCTGGACATTAGTGCAAGCAGTGCTCTCATGGGAGGCTTGCAGTAATTTCAGGCTTTGCGCATATGCAAAAAGGAAATTTAATGTTTTATGATGTTTCAGTTTGGATGAGACAAAGTTTTCAAAACGCTACGCAGAGCATTTAAAATGAAAACACCGTTTTCAAATGCCTCAGGAATAATGTAGAAGTAGCTTTAGTCTGTCTCAGTGTGTTCTGTTGCTTCATGTTTTTCCAGACAGACAGGATGGTGATGAGATCAGATCTTTGTGATGAGCTCTGGCTGCTGTCTGACTCCTTGTGCAAACAAAAATCTCACTGGATTATTACATTTAATTGCAAAAATAATGTTTGGAAATGTAACCTCAGCCCATCACATCTAGTGTCTGCTGTCTCTTTGTTTCTTTGTTTCTTTGTTTCTTTCTTTCTTTCTTTCTTTCTTTCTTTCTTTCTTTCTTTCTTTCTTTCTCTGGGGGGTGGGATCTATTGCTAAAGCAGATTAATCATGTTTCTCGCTTACACCGCATAGCTCACTTTTCTATTATATATTTTTTCAAAGTCTGTAACATTCCTTATGTCTGATAGCTTTATTGTTTTGACAGAGAAGTAGAAATGTGCCTATTGCTTCACCCTATTTTACCTCAATGAAAGTCGTGGAATTCCTTCAGCTTCAAGGTTTGCTTTCCACTGTCTGGACATTAGTGCAAGCAGTGCTCTCATGGGAGGCTTGCAGCAAGCTCTGGGAAGATGTGACTCAAATGACGGTCATCTGCAGGCTTTTTCATAAGGAATAAGCTGGCACTGAGAGAATTCCCACTCAGAAAAAAATCCCTGCAACTGCCAGCCACAGCAAAACAAAACCTGACGTTGAACAGTATTAATGGTTTTAATGAAAACCATCTTGCTTTTTTTTCTACTGTGGATTAGCTGCACATTCTGTGGCTGGGAAATCCGGGAAGGCCAAGCCAGTTGTGAACAATCAGAGGCTTAGGAGAGGAAGATGGCTGTAGGAAAATGTACATCACCACTATGAAATGTTAATCTTAGGTCAATTTCACATCTGCAGTCACAGTTTCCTTAAAGGGGTCATAGAATGCTATATGCACTTTAACAAGTTGTTTGAACGGAAATGTGTGTTGGCAGTGTGTGTACACAACCACCCTATAATGATAAAAATCTAACCAGGTTTTTTATCTACTAAAATTGTTACCCCTTTCTCAAATCAAGCCGATCTCAGATGTCTGTCTATGTGACGTCACAAAAACAGGCCCCTCCTGCAATAGCTTGATTTACAGTAGCCGGAGCAGATGTAGACAAGAATGACTCGTAAGTGAATGAGATATTCTATTGTTGGATGTAATAATGAACATAGCAGTCATCAAATTCTTCAATTTAATTTAGGTTTATTTGTATAGCACTCTTTACAATACAAATCGTTGCAAAGCAAATTTACAGAAAATTACGCTTCTACAATATCTAGTAGTAGCTTATAAGTGGTGACTGTTAGTTAATGTACATATGAAAGAAATCTAGGGAAAAATCAAAGACGTAATCAAACGATGAACACCAGTAACAGCAATTATCATATGATCAAACTTATAGCAAAATTTGGTAGTTCTGTATGTTGTTTCAGGGTTAGCATCATCTGAGGTTCTCTGAGGGGTCAGCATCATCAAGTCCAATCGAACACACATCTTTACTCTTGTGTGTCACGTAACTGAGTGTAATCACAGCCTTTTTAATTATTTATTATTATTATTATTATTTTTTAAATGTGTATTTCTGAGTGAAACAGGATATCGATGAGAAATAAAGTTTGGAGTCCATCCTGGGAATCCAATTTTTTTGGCAATTATTTAGATTGGCCTGCACAAAGAATGTTTTTTTTTTTTTTTTTTTTTTGACATTAAGCAAAACTTATTGATTCACTTAAATTATTGTTAGCCATTCTATGCAATTTATATAGTCTATATAATTAATTCCTTGTTGGATACCATAATTCTTGCTCTAGATAGATTTGTTTTTATCCAACATTAAATATATTATGTTGGTCCTTGATCTTTTTTCATTGAAGATTATTAAAAGTTGTTTAATTATTAATGTCCTTGTTATTCTACATTTTCCAAACAAGTGCACACTGGTATGTGGGGGTGATGAGACTTTCCGCATGCTTTCCCACTGCTGTATGTGGGATAGGAAAATTCCGGAAAGCAGCAGCTCTCTCTGGGTTGTGTCTGCCACGTGCCCCCAGCTGCCAGGGTCAGAACCCTGGGTTCTAGTCTCACCAGTTACTTCAGAGACTTATGTAAGCTGCACTCTTTGTACCAGCATTCACTTCCCTAACCACAGGAAGCTTGTGATACTCTTGGGAAGAGTAGTTTATCATTGCCAAGCATTATTTGTGTTCAAGTAATGTGGTTCCTTTAACTTGTATATAACATTTGAGGAAATATAAACTTAATCTATAAACAAATGACACCACTGTGCGATTAATGATGCTTTAGATAAACATAAACTTTCTCTTACTAGTATATGTTTTTTTTGGTCATAATGTGCACTGTGAACTTAGAGCTTTATCGGCCTGCCGTATGAAGATAGTAAGTCTGAATGCTTACAAAAGTGATAGCATACTTCTCCACAACACGCCACACAATCTGGGATATAATTCAAGTTTAAACCTAAATGTGAATTCGAGTCTTGTTTAAATACTAGGATTTAACAAGAATAAACATTCATGTTGATGCGACACAAACCCACCGAAGGCCTCCAGATTAAGCCTTTTAAAATGCATGGCTAAAAGGATCATATTTTCCTTATAATCTATCGAGCAAGTATCAATGTATTTATCAAGTATTATTATTGATTGCATGCATTAAAATGTAATTTAATGGAAATATTTTCAAACTAATCTACCGGTGAAATCAGGCATTATGGGGACTAGCAAAAATATGTGCTCCAATAAATACAATATTATATGCAATATTACATATAGCATTATTAAACCTCTATAGAAACTTTACATTCATCCCGTGTGCTATAAATGTATATATAAAAAATGTCACAGTGTCTGGGTTGTGTTCCCTGGGTGTCCACTAGGTGTCCTCCGTTCCGACGGTGTCTGTCATCTTATCACTTCCTGTTCCCTTATTTGGTCACCTTCCTCCTTGTTTTAGTTAATTGATTGTTCCCCCACCTGTCTCCTGTTTCCCCATTATCCTTCTGTGTATTTATACCCGGTCTGTCTGAGTCTTTGTCACGGAGTCCTTGTCGTATGAATGATACCCTCCAGAGTCTGCTCTTCCCGCGTGTTCTTGTTTTGTTTTGTTTTTTATGTTTTTGGATTTTCTGGTTTTGACCCTGCCTGGACTGTTTATGCTTTTTGGATTGCCCCTCAATAAACCTTTTTACCTGCATTTGGATCTCTCCCGTGCTTCTTGTATCACCGTACGTGACAAACAAGATGTTGGATCACTTGTGTAGCCATGTCTCTCTTATGTGTTTTGGAAGTGAACAATTTGACACAAGTGTAGGATATGAATAAATGATTGTGAACGATCACTTGAAAATATAAAATATTGTATTAATTAAATATTGTATTATATTAATGGTCCTGATGTCAGAACCTTTCTTTCTTTTTGGATGTCCTGGTGCTCTATATGGTCGGGCCATTCCTTCTCATTTTACAACATAATTCTCTGCAAAACAGTGGCAGGACACTTGAACACATATTTATTAATTTGTTTGGACTCTGAATTATGGATTTGTATTAGCTAATATTGCATTTCTCCCTCTCAGGTTAAAATTTTTGTTTATGAAAAATGTACAGAAATAAGACAAAAATGCAAGCTTGTTATTATTATTTTGATTAAAGGATAACTGGACTTGCTTAAAGGGGGGGGGGTGAAATGCTATTTCATGCATACTGAGTTTTTTACACTGTTAAAGAGTTGGATTCCCATGCTAAACATGGACAAAGTTTCAAAAATTAAGTTGTACGTTTGAAGGAGTATTTCTGTTCCAAAAACACTCCTTCCGGTTTGTCACAAGTTTCGGAAAGTTTTTTTCGAGTATGGCTCTGTGTGACGTTAGATGGAGCGGAATTTCCTTATATGGGTCCTGAGGGCACTTCTGCCGGAGGAGCGCGCGCTCCCGTATAGCAGAGCAGAGAGAGGCTGTGCACAGACAATCACTCATCACAGCGAGAGCGTCGCGAAATGTCACAAAAGGAGTGTGTTTTTGGTTGCCAGGGCAAGACAACCCTGCACAGATTACCAAAAGAGAAACAGCATTAAGGGACCAGTGGATGGAGTTTATTTTTACAGAGCATCAACGGAGTTGTGCAAGTGTTTGTGTTTGTTCCCCTGCATTTCGAAGATGCTTGTTTTACAAACAAGGCCCAGGTTGACGCTGGATTTGCACATCGTTTATTTCTTAAGGATAATGCAATCCCAACGAAAAAGGGTCACGATCGTGTGTTGGAACCGCAGGCGGTAAGTAAAACTGCTTAAAATATCTCTGTGTTGTTAACTTAGCTATCAGCGCGTAAGCACATCAAGTAAACAACATGCGATGTTGTCATCAAACTGCACGAGTAAAACTGCTTCAAATATCTCTGTGTTGTTAACTTAGCTATCAGCGCGTAAGCACATCAAGTTAACAACATGCGATGTTGTTTTCAAACTGCACTTTCCACATGTACAGCTTAAAAAAAAAAAAAAAAAGACGTCAAAGTGGAACTTAGTCATTTTCCAAAACCGCTAAGCAAATATATACAGTTTCTGTACCTACCACATAGAGAAGCCTTTGCTGATGCTGCTCTTGTTAAATTTCAGCCTCTGGATCTGTCACAGCTTCCACTTGCTCTCAACACAAAATCCTACTGGCGCTCGTGATTCTTTAGCTCCGCCCACACGTCACGCCTCCAGGCGCTCGTGTTTTTCCGGGAAAAATCGGTACAGACTATCTTTCTCTTATGAATATAATAAAACTAAAGACTTTTTGGAGTTATGAAGGATGCAGTACTACTCTATAGGTACTCAAGATTAACAGGATATTGAGTGAAAATGAGCATTTCACCCCCCCTTTAAATAAAGTTTAGGTTCCTGTCTTATAACTTTCCTATCGCAAAAATGGCAAAAAAATAAATGAATAATAATAATAATACTAATAATATAAAGTTTGGTTTGTTGGTGCATTGGGGTGGATTGCTTTCTAAACACAACTGAACCACTCCAGAGTTTGTGTAATTAGGCCTGAGATCATCTCATTCAGCCAATCTTGGAACGATTATTTTAGTGTTGATCCACTATGCCTAAACAATCAGAACACATCCAGTTTCTGAAACAAACGCTCCAGCTGAGCCAAGTGTGAAGATTTGCCAGAGCAGTTTGAAAGGGTTTTTATTTAACATTGAGAATACTAAAAATCCAATTGTCTCTGGTTAAATTGTGTATTTGATTGTAGGGATACGCCAAAATAAACAGTGTGTATAACTACAGGATGACATTTAAAATTGGGTAAAAAATATCGCACAGCTGATGTGTAAAATCTCTTGCTTGGTTTGGTAAGGCTGGCTGTAATTCTTTCCATAGTCACTCAGTAACTCTACACCATTTTTGGGGTCTATGGAGCTGTGTCAAGTGCTCTAGAGCCCTGATTTTTGTTAAAACAATCATGGCTACACGTGTCCAAACACAAGACATCACAGTCATCTAGTTCTGCAGAAATTCTCATAATAGCCCCACAGATTTCACACTTTTGCTATAGTGTGTCGCAGGTTAGAGGTAAATAGTGGTGCTGCTATCTGTGGCAGGCACTGAAGTGGCCTTTCATTGAATCTCGCTGGAAACAAACCAGAGAAAATGCCAAGACAAACTGGAAAGACAAATAAAGCTTTGCAGAGGCCTCTGTGTGTGTCCAGAGTGTTCATTCTTACCCAGGTGTCCTCATTCACCTCGTCCAGCCAGAATACTTCTGCTGCGATTCTATCTGTATTCACATACTCACTGGAAATTGAAGTACAGTTTGTATTAAGCAGAATAACTGGATGTACCATCTGCTGTCTGTCCAGTAAAACCTTTATTTTACAGGTTACATTATGCAGCGGTGTATTTCCATCAGTGTGTTACAGTAAAGTACAACCACAGACCTCAGGTGGTACACATTTCAGGCTGTAATTGTCGACTGTGCAGCTTTCCTTTTTTTCTTCCTATAAGAGTGCTTACTAAGGCACTATTACTATTCATGCTTATGGTTCGTGAAAAACCCTAAGTCTTACATTTTAGTTTGCCCTTTGTTGTTAAGGATATGAATGAAATGATATGGCTAGTGGAGAGCTGTGCTTGTAGCTTTCTAAACATTTAGAACTTTGTTTGCATGTCGGACAACAAAACGTTTTAGAGTTTAGTTTTATAGCTACATTTCTCATTTTCACTTTAAAGTTACATTTTTTATCACTTAGCGTTAACTACATAGTTGCAGAGGAACATTGTTTTGGTAATTACTATGGAGTGCAGAACTGTGGAAGATTGTGCTTTTCTGAAGTGATTGACAGCTTAAAAGGGGAGGGTCTTTGCTGGCTTTTTTGTATATAATTTATTCACAGGTTAGATAAAAGTTCTAGGAACGCTAATTTTGTTATGGGGCTCATTTCTGAAATGAATATGTCAAAATACTGTATATGTGAGGACTAAGTATTGTAGTAATAGATCTGCAAACTAACAGATCTGCCACAGCATATGTTTAGTAGTATCTACAGTTAGATACTTGCTTGGGAAAAAAAAGAAGAAATAGAAGGAAATGTTTGGACATGTTTGTTCAGTAAGCCGCAAAATTTGAGGTATCATTCATGTTAGTGGCACAAAAGGTGTCGAATAAGTTACGTGCCAATGGTAGATGTGAGCTTTAGCACAGTATGAGCAATAACAATAGTGACGCCTTAGCAAGCAGCAATAATTTAACCTAATCATACTTCTTTATATTTCTTCTATTTATGTATTTAAAGTAATGTGCTCTGTGAAAAAGAAGTCTTTGTTCCCACAATTCTCCACACTGTAGATGCCTTCTCAACTGAAGGCTTGAGTTCAGCCCAAATGGGTTTGAAAACCAGTCCTTGCTTATTTGCTACAAAGTCAAAACTCTGTTTAAAACAAAAAGCTCTACTTTAACAATGACCAGCTGTATCTCCAGAGGACATCCCCAATGATCTTTACCCATTTAATGCTTTGGCAGAATTTTTTTTTAGCTACAAAAAAAGGAGTATTTTGACAGTCCTGCCATGATTAGAATAGCTGGGTCTGCTTTTGCATTTTCCTAATTCTCGCAAAAGTTAAACGCTCACACATGTGCTCATTTTGCTCCTATACTGCTGCGTTGTTGGAAAAACATTGTTAGAAATCCCATCTTTGGGTGGCTGCAATGTAAATGTTGCAATTAAGTCTTACGAGAGTTTCTACAAAAGCCTGTAAAGCTATTGTTATGACAACCAATGGGTAGTTGACACATTGACTTTTTAATCATGATTTTAAATTTTTTTATTAAAATGACGTTTTAATGAAGTTAAAACGTAAATAAACTGTAAATCACTGGTTTATTTTGAGGTAAAACTGGATACATTTTGAACACAAATTGTATAGGTTTGTTGTTACATTGACCATCATATAAGTTGTCCAAGAAATAAACTAATTATCAACCTTCATTAACAAAGATTAATTAATTATTTATTTATTTTTTGTACTATTTGTGCCAACCTTCAACTTTCTCGTGTTTTCTACTCCATTCCACAGGACACACTGGACGTTACATCAAGGCCCTTTTCAGCACCAGTCTGATTTTCCTCTTGGCGCATGTCAGCTTCCAGATCTGCTTGCATACCGTCCCCAGCCTTGATAATGCACTGGGACACAACTGTAAGTCTGACTTGTTTCAAGTGCATGTGCAATCATAGAGTGCATTCTTCTCCATTAAGTATAATTAAGCAGCATTTACAAAGAGGATGCATTCTTTCATAAAAAACAAAGGAAAAAAAGAGACAAACACAGTGTTGTCAAGTTGTTTTAAAACGAAATGGTTAGTAGTTGGTCCAGGCAGGCTGGTCAGTAGGTAGCTGACCAGTTAACATGTTCAAAATGTTCAAAAACACTGAACAACATAGGCAGAGGGTGAACCAACTCCAGGGTAAGGCTAAAGCAGACAAATCTATTAACTACAAACATCATAAACCCATCTTTTTAGGCATTAACCAGACATGGATGCAGCTTGGGCTAATAAAATATGTTTAATGGGACTGAATTTGTATTTAACGTGATTACAGTTTAATAAAAACATTAGAAATTGATAATAATAAAATGTTTCCTTTCCAAGGTTATTCAAGCAGTGAATACATTATTATACAGACAGTGACATATCATATCAAAAACACCTAAAATGAAATATGGTGCAACATAAGCAGTTCTTAATTTAATGCCACAATCGACACTCTAATCATTTACATTTTGTTAAGAACAGATGTAATAGATTTAATTTGTTTGCACAGGAGCATTTTCGTCCAGTTTAGTAGCATTTTTGCCCCAACACGCTGATGCCAGGGGAAGGCTAAAACTAACCCAGCCTTACACATGCTCTGCCTATGCTGAACAATCTGTAGTTGTTAAATCATAAGTGAAATGTAAAAAAGTTGTCTGTGAAATGCACAGGACAAATGCTGTCCCACCAGTTCTTGTATTCACACATCTCACAGATGCCTTGTTTTGGCGCAGGAAGCAGCATTTTTACTGCTTGATAAATATAAGCAATATGGCAAAATATGGCTTTGTGTGCTAATCGTCTCCTAATTAGGACATGAAATCATTAATTATGTCTGCTTTTTAAAACAGAAAATGAATTATAAAAAATAAAAATAAAATAATTAGGAGGAGGACTAGCATGCTTGTCTTGAATCAATGGGAAACTCGTATTTGTGCAGTACAGTGTGCAAATGTCAAAAGATTGTGGAATATAAACATACACATCAACCTCATCATTATTTTTTTGCATTCATGTAAACACTTTTGCATTCATGTTCAGATTCATCCATCAGAGTGATTTCATTCAGACTGAAAAATAAGTTGTCCATGTAAACATATATATTGTCATGTGACCTATATAGACACGTACTTTACAGCTATATATACAGCTTCAATCTCAAATGTGTCCCTTATTAAAACAACTAAATTTGAAATTCACATTCAAAATATATGGCACCAAAGATTTGAATCAGTGGATTCAATAATCTTCTTGTTTCAGTAAGTTGATTCAATTTACCAACTTGGCTTCTAGTTAAGAAGCCAGCTATTTTGCAAAACACAGCTACCAGATTAAACTGAATTTTCCAATAAGCCATTCACAGGTGATTTTTGTCAAGCTGGATGTGTTCCTGGATTTAAATCTTTTGGTGGTTCCAAAACACATGTCTGGTCAGCCAACTGTAAACCTTTTCGCTATTACTAACAGTAAAGTACTTATGAAATCAGATGAAAGAGATCTGTTGAAACTTAAATCACAATCTGAAAGTTCCACTTATCTGATAGGAATGTAATTCGTTGTTCAAAATCACAAATGACATGATATATAGCAGCCTTATGTATCACATGGGATTAAGTAATTAAGTACTGTAATCCATTTGAAAAGCCTCAGTTATTAGCTGCTCTTATTTGAGGTTTGGACGTTATGTTTGTCTTCCCTTCCCAAATTGTCCAGAAAGACCAATGAATGATGAATCATTTCTGAGACCTTGTATCTTTAAGGAGTCGCCAGGCTGACTGCAAAGACTTCAAGGGCTTGTAGCCTTTGGCTGACTCTGCCAAAGGAGAGTTCAGTGGCTCATGGAAATGTTTCGGTAGCTTTGCAAAGGCACTTGCGGTTGGCTCGTCTTTATGTCCTACTTGACAATGTCCAGTAGTGTGATTCATTTTATCCTCAGTATAAAAACCACTCTCTTGCTCTCTCTGTAGGCAGCACATGGGAGACTTTATCAAGACATGTCGGAGTGTCCAGGTATGTAGAGAATGCAGAGAATGAGAGCATGTATACGTGGGGCATCATGTTGACCTCTTTGAAACTGATCAGAGCTAGATCACAAAGTTCAAACCAATGTGGAAACAGTTAAGGCCATTTAAGACAGTTGTCTTATTACCAAAACATATTTAACATATTTTGTTTATTTCATGCAGCCATGTTATATGTTAAAATTCCATGAACTTGTGATACCCAATATTTATGAATGTATTTTTTTTCTCAAAGCAGTCTTACAGAAAACACATGATTTTATGGCTTTTTGCATGGCTCATAGTCAGGGTGATATCATAGTTTACATTTGTTTTTTGTTTACTTCAGTAAAACAGTGAGTGCAGGGACATGAAGCAGTTGAGATTGTTATTAAATTTTTAAAGCTTTTATTAATTTTATTTTTAGATGAAAGGCTACATTTTTGAGCCCTATTCTGTACCATATTCAAGTGTTACGTTACATGTGGCATTTATTTTATTTGTTTTAATATTTATTTTTTGATATTTATTTAACATATTGCATTAATGTATTTTATTGCATTATATTGTATTACTTTGTATTTTATTTTTAGATAAAAGGCTACATTTTCAAGCTCTGTTTTCTTTTCTTCATGAAAAGGATTAAAGCCTGCATTGTCTGGTCTGTATAACACCGTATTGCTCAGATATATCATTTAACTACTGAGTTTGCGGTCGCTCCTGCAGGCTTCCTCTGGAAGATCCTTGGAGCATGGTATGGATCCTGACACCAGATCTTGGGATCTTCATCATCACTCTAATTACCCTGATACTGTGTAACCGTCTGTTGAAGAAGAGAGAGGAGGGATCCATGCCTCAAATGTCTACACTTCTCCAGGAGGTGAGCTGGGCATAGACCAGGCCTACTGATGATCTATTGTTATGTTTGAGCAGCTTATTGAGACACTGGTGAGTAATGCTTGTTTAGTCTGAGCCTCACACAGCCCGCCCCCCAGTCGATTCTCTGACTGCTTCAGTGCTTATGTAATTCACAGACTGCTGTTTCACTGGCTGATTGCTATATAAGCTGTGTGAGTCAGGGATTTTATCATTCTTCTGGGAGGCAAATAGTTGTTAGCATGCATCCCAACTGATACAACGAGCGCTTTGGAGGCAAAACCTTTTTTTTTTTTTTTTTTTGAAAAGGTTCACAATATGACAAGGTTCTTTTTCTTCTAAAAATAGATCTTATGATACAGTGGTCCCAAAAATGTTTGGACATAAACCATACATAATATTGCGCAAAGAGCAATGACACACACATTTTGGGGTTTCAAATTGCTGCTTTTCTTTTTTTAAATTAGTTTACATTTTTCTTTTTAATTTAATTAACTGAAGCTTTGGCAAGCAAATGAGATATCCTCAGGATCAACTGCATGTTCTGCCATACTGCTGAGTCTTACATCCATGAAATATTCTGTACTTAGTAGTTTAAGATGAAGGTAAATTATGACCACAAAGTATACATGCACCATGCTATCATATTATTGTGGTATCATCAATTTGAGAACTACCTGTCTATTTAGGTCATGTAAAATTGTGGTTCCTCGTTTTATAAGTTGGTCAGATGGTACCTTCCTGTCTAATTGTATTGTTACATCCTAAGATGTATGTTATTGTTGCTGTTAATACTGTGTGTTAACTCTATGTAACTGTGCTTCATTGATGCTTGACATACTGTTGGGAGTTGTAGTTTTTGTTGGTTTTCCTCTGTTCCTCCCTGTCCTCTCACAGAAGACCTAATTGATGTCACCTGTTCCTCGTCAGAGCTGTGGAGAGGAGCTTGTATTTAAACAGAGGGAACGGATACAACACCAGAGAGAGTTTGGCTTGTCTGTTTTCCCAGTTGGTGGTTTAAGCAGTGGTGCTGCTTTAAGAAAGCCTGTTGTATTTGATTGCTATTGTGTGATCAGGGCCTGTAGTGTATCTTCAAGACAGCCTGTTGTACTGGCTGTAGTGATTAGAAATTGTTTTCTTTTTTATTCTTTTGCCTGCAGACGCAGTAAGGAGGTGGGTGCCACTTTTATTTTATCAACTTATGCTTTTTTCCTGGTTTTGTGGAACAGTGAGGAAGTCAGGGAAGAGACATGTTGTTGATTTTGATGTTTTGTTTGCTAGGTAAGTTAGATTACTTTGTTTTCAGTTAGCATCCCCTTTTTGTTTGTTATTTTGGCCTTAACCCCCTCCTGAAGCTACAAGCGTCTTATTCTTTCTTTTTGAATTATCCATATTGTTAAACCTCTAATTTTCCCTTCCCCTTTAATGCTGTACAAAGACTTTACACTGTAAATAAAATCTTGAAGAGTTTCCATGAGTTTGAGTGCTGGGATTACGGATAGTCAACTCTCTCTCACTATTTTGTTTGCAAGTTAACTGACATAATTGTTAACTTTTCATAAATAGCATATGTTACTCCCCTTGTCACCCCTAGACACAGAGGGGGACGTAACATATTTGGGGGCTCGTTTTAAATCTTTTTTCAAAGAGATTTATTTCTTACTCTACTTTGCTTGACTGTTTCCGTTTTTGGGCGATAGAGGAGAGACCTCTTGGAGCGTGAGTATGGAGTTCAATTTAACAGCATTTACTTTAGCTCCTACTATTGAAGTTTATAACAAATGCAGAAAGCAGGACTTGCTGGTGATCGCAGATTTTTTTAGTATCGCTGTTCCAAGGGAAGCTGCTAAACGGGTAATTAAAGATAAGCTTTACATGGAGCTAGTTACTGCTGGTATTCTGCCAAGCGATTCTGAAGACATGGAGGAAAATACTAAGACTGCAGATGTAGGTTCTTTTGCTGGTCTGCCTCCCAGTATTGATCCTACCAGTCCACGCTTTGACCCTGTGCTTGCGCTTAAGTTTAAAGAATTATATCTTGCCTTGAAGAAGCAGGAACAAGAGCTTCAAGTAGTTAATCTCCGTACATTAGAGGTACAGGCTAACAGAGATATTAAATTGCGTTCCCTGGATATAGAGGCAGAGACTTTACGGCAAAAACCTGTCCCGGCACCGCGTGCTAGACTTCTCTCTTCCCCTGCTAGTGTGCGGACCACTTTTTCTTCCGGCCCTCAAGAGTCTCACTCCACTTTTGATGTGACGAAGCACATAAAGCTTGTACCACCATTTAAAGAAACTGAGGTGGATTCTTATTTTATAGCGTTCGAGCGTATAGCTGGTAAGCTGGGGTGACCAAAAGATATGTGGGGGCTATTGCTCCAGTGTAACCTTTGCTGGCAGGGCACAGCAAGTGTGCTCTGCTCTGTCAGTTGAGCAGTGTTTGGACTATGAAGTGGTTAAGACGGCCGTTCTCCGAGCTTATGAGCTAGTGCCAGAAGCTTATCGTCAGCGTTATAGAAGATTAACGAAAACAGTCAATCAAACATACACCGAATTTGCTAGAGAAAAGAAAAACCTCTTTGAAAAGTGGTGTGGTGCTGGTAAAATTTCGAGTCTTGAACAGCTTCAAGAACTTATCTTACTAGAAGACTTTAAAAATTGTGTGCCAGAGAGTGTAGTTGTTCATTTGAATGACCAGAAGGTCATGACACTCTCTGAAGCAGCGGTTATCGCTGACGAATTTGTGCTTACCCACAAAAATGTTTTTCCGGTGAACCGTATGTTTCATAATCAGCCTCCCGTTACCGAGAGTGGTGTGAGGGACAGATTTTTAGGGAGTAAATTGGAAAGAGGCCATAAGACCGTCTCGAACCGTGTTGGAGATAAGCATGTATGCTTTTATTGTCTTGACCCTGGCCATAAAATAGTGGACTGTAAAGCGTGGAAGCAGAAAATGGGAACAAAGACTAAAAGTGTTGCTTTCATTCACTCTGCTGCAGCTGTTGAGAATTCTATGCCATCACACATCTCTGGTTACGAACCGTTTATGTTAAGAGGAACCGTTTCGCTCTCCCCTGATTCCCCTGCATACCCGGTCTCAATTCTACGTGACACTGGGGCTTGTCAGTCCCTTATACTGGATAGTGTACTGCCTTTTTCATCTGAGTCTTATACGGGCACAAGCATCCTGGTTAGAGGTGTTGAACTGGGTTGTGTAAAAGTACCGCTACATGGTGTCTGTTTGTCATCTGAGTTGGCTTCAGGACCTGTTAAGATTGGTGTGCGTTCTGAATTGCCAGTGAACGGTGTAGACCTAATTCTAGGGAATGATCTGGCAGGTAGTAAAGTGTTTTCATCCCCAATTATGATAGAAAAACCTGACTTGTTTAGTCGCGTGAATTTATCTACCAGTTTTTCCACTGTATTTCCAGATTGTGCTGTTACTCGTGCACAAGCCAGAAAATTTTCTGACGTCATTGATCTCTCTGATTCCTTTATTGCACCATCGTTTGAACCTGCAGAGTGTAAGCTTGAGATTGAAGCTAAGCTAGATGTTCCTAGTGATGAAGAGACTCCTCCTGCAGAGTTGCCATTCCTGAAGACTGGTAGGGAGCAGCTCATTACTATGCAACGCTCTGATCCAACCCTTAAACATTGCATAGAAGCTGCTGATGCGAATATTAAATTGCCAGCCGGGGTGGAGTATTATTGGGACAATGAGGTTTTGATGCGGAGATGGAACCCTAGACTAGCTGATGATGCTCTCGCTAGCTGTCAAATAGTGTTGCCCTTTGCTTACCACTCGCAAGTTCTAAAGCTGTCACATGAGCATGTTCTTGCAGGTCATTTAGGGATTGCAAAAACATATTACCGTCTCACGAAGTTTTTTTAATTGGCCTGGAGTTAAGTCTAGTGTGTCCTGATTTTGTAAAGCGTGTCACACATGTCAATTATCTGGTAAACCCAATCAGAAAGTGCCCCCAGCCCCCTTACATCCAATACCAGCAATGGGGGAGCCATTTGAAAGGTTAGTAATTGATTGTGTTGGTCCTTTGCCCAGGTCCAAATCTGGACACCAGTATATCTTGACTATAATGTGCACTGCAACTCGTTTTCCTGAAGCTATCCCTCTGCATACTTTAAAAGCTAAAACTGTAGTCAAAGAACTAGTTAAGTTTCTTTCTACTTTTGGGTTACCTAGAGTCATCCAGACGGACCAAGGGACTAACTTCACTTCAAAGTTGTTTGCGCAGGTTGCAAAAGAGTTAGGTGTTAGTCATGTGCTGTCAAGCGCATATCACCCACAGAGTCAAGGTGCTGTGGAACGCTTTCACCAGACTCTTAAGTCAATGTTGCGTGCATATTGTTTAGAGTCTGGGAAAGAATGGGTTGAAGGCTTACCCTTGCTGATGTTTGCCGTCAGAGAAGCAAAACAGGAGTCAACTGGGTTCAGTCCAGCAGAACTGGTGTTCGGCCATACTGTGAGGGGTCCTCTTAAACTACTGCAGGAACAATTACTGTCTGCAAATCAAAGCCCAGTGTCGGTGTTGGATTATGTCAGCCGTTTTCGTGAGAAACTTCATCAAGCCCGCGATTTTGCTAAAAGTCACTTGTTAACTGCCCAGGCTAAAATGAAGACCGATTTTGACCGCAAAAGTCTAAGCCGCAGTTTCCAGCCAGGGGACTCTGTATTAGTGTTGCTCCCTATTCAGAACTCTCCTTTGCAGGCTCGATTTGCTGGTCCATACTCCATTAAAGAGAAATTGAGTGAAACCGACTATGTTGTTAATACGCCTGATCGTAAGAGAAAGACTAGGGTATGTCATATAAACATGCTGAAGGCATATGTTACATTAGCGAAGTCAAATACTTTCCATGATTCCAGTGTTACCCCTGTCATTGCTGCTGCTTGTTCACCTGTATATTCCCCTGCACAGGATGGCTTAGGCATGGGCATTGAGAACGTGTCCTGTGGCCTAGAGAACTCAACCATTATAAATGGTCTAGAGACTTATCTTGCTCACCTCTCTACATGTCAACGTGAAGATATTGTGTGTCTAATTAGTAGGTTCCCTATGCTGTTCTCAGATGTCCCCAGTCAAACTACGGTCATTTGTCATGACATTGATGTTGGAAACTCCCCTCCTGTCAAACAGCACCCTTATCGGGTTAACCACCGAAAACGTGAGATAATGAGAGGGGAAGTGCGATACTTGTTGCAGCATGGTTTCGTTAAACCTAGTCAAAGCCCCTGGAGCTCACCCTGTTTGCTGGTACCGAAGTCTGACACTACGTATAGATTCTGTACAGACTATCGCAAAGTTAATAGTCTTACTAAGCCAGACTCTTTCCCTTTACCTCGGATGGAGGATTGTGTGGACCGATTTGGTGCAGCCCGCTACATCACTAAACTTGACTTACTAAAGGGCTATTGGCAAGTGCCACTAACAGACCGGGCCTCTGAAATATCTGCTTTCGTGACTCCAGATAACTTCCTGCAATATTCTGTAATGGCCTTCGGGATGCGAAACGCACCAGCCACCTTCCAGCGTCTTATGCACAGAGTGTTATCTGGAGTAGCCAACTGTGAAGCTTATCTGGATGATGTCGTGATCTTTTCAGATACATGGGAAAACCATCTAGAGACACTTACTGAGGTTTTTAGTCGTTTGGCTGAAGCTTCGTTGACGTTGAATCTGGCAAAATGTGACTTTGCAAAAGCCATCGTTACATACTTGGGTAAGAAAGTTGGCCATGGTCAAGTTTGCCCGGTGGAGGTTAAAGTGTTGGCCATCCTGGACTTTCCAGTTCCCATAAATAAACGTGAGTTGCGTAGATTTTTGGGTATGGTAGGGTACTACAGAGGATTTTGTGAGAATTTTGCCACCGTAGTCTCTCCATTAACTAACCTTCTGAGTCCCTTTAAGAAATTCCTATGGAGTGCAGAGTGTGCCAACGCTTTTGCTGCTGCAAAGGACATTATGTGTAATGCCCCTGTGCTTGCTGCCCCAAACTTCACCCTGCCTTTCCAGTTGCAAATAGATGCCAGTGCAACTGGAGTAGGAGCAGTTCTCCTGCAAGAAGATCCTTTTGGAGTGGACCACCCAGTATGTTATTTTTCTAGAAAACTTTCCAAATGTCAGCAGAATTACAGCACCATAGAGAAAGAGACTTTAGCTCTCCTCATGGCTTTGCAACATTTTGAAGTTTATGTTGGAGGTAGTTGTACCCCAGTGTTAGTTTATACTGACCACAATCCCCTGACCTTCTTATCTCGAATGTGTAACTCTAATCAACGCTTGATGCGCTGGTCCCTCATTGTACAAGAGTACAATTTGGATATTCGTCATAAAAAGGGTTCCGAAAATGTCATTGCAGATGCACTGTCCAGAACCAATAGTGCAGACAGTTGACCTGTGGATACTTTGCCCTTTGTACGTGAGTACATGTTTTGATGAATCGTTACAAATTACGGTGGTAATCTGTAAATTTATGGGTGGGGGTGTTACATCCTAAGATGTATGTTATTGTTGCTGTTAATACTGTGTGTTAACTCTATGTAACTGTGCTTCATTGATGCTTGACATCCTGTTGGGAGTTGTAGTTTTTGTTGGTTTTCCTCTGTTCCTCCCTGTCCTCTCACAGAAGACCTAATTGATGTCACCTGTTCCTCGTCAGAGCTGTGGAGAGGAGCTTGTATTTAAACAGAGGGAACGGACACAACACCAGAGAGAGTTTGGCTTGTCTGTTTTCCCAGTTGGTGGTTTAAGCAGTGGTGCTGCTTTAAGAAAGCCTGTTGTATTTGATTGCTATTGTGTGATCAGGGCCTGTAGTGTATCTTCAAGACAGCCTGTTGTACTGGCTGTAGTGATTAGAAATTGTTTTCTTTTTTATTCTTTTGCCTGCAGACGCAGTAAGGAGGTGGGTGCCACTTTTATTTTATCAACTTATGCTTTTTTCCTGGTTTTGTGGAACAGTGAGGAAGTCAGGGAAGAGACATGTTGTTGATTTTGATGTTTTGTTTGCTAGGTAAGTTAGATTACTTTGTTTTCAGTTAACATCCCCTTTTTGTTTGTTATTTTGGCCTTAACCCCCTCCTGAAGCTACAAGCGTCTTATTCTTTCTTTTTGAATTATCCATATTGTTAAACCTCTAATTTTCCCTTCCCCTTTAATGCTGTACAAAGACTTTACACTGTAAATAAAATCTTGAAGAGTTTCCATGAGTTTGAGTGCTGGGATTACGGATAGTCAACTCTCTCTCACTATTTTGTTTGCAAGTTAACTGACATAATTGTTAACTTTTCATAAATAGCATATGTTACTCCCCTTGTCACCCCTAGACACAGAGGGGGACGTAACAGTATGTTATATCATCCAGACATTACATAAAAATGCCTCGCAAGACTAATGTTGCCAAGCCCAAAGTGCCACAGAGGTATATCTTAGGTATATATGTGGTCACTTATTTTGACTGTGTGTACACAAAAGTTCATGGCCCAAAAAGTTTTATTTTGGATTGAAATAAATAGTTTGTGCCTGTATGTGTGACCTATGGACATTCTTGCTCCTTATGAGGAAAACAGTTTATAAAAATTATCTATGGAATATCCCTAAAAAACATTAAAACTAATTTTCTCTCTCTCTCTCTGTCAAAAATATGCTGTCAAAACCTGTAGCCCTGACCACAAGGTCACATGGCAAATAAAGTCAAGCATTTTAGTTTTGAATGTTATTATGATGGTGAATGCTCATAAACATAGCAACAAGAGTTAAAAAGAACAAAAAGTTCAAATGGAATTGAAACATTACCCAGCATCACTATGACTATTGCTCATATAGTCTTACTGATTGAATCAGAGCTATTCATTTTGTAAGTGATCAGGTTGAGTCAAGAGATTGGAAAAGGGATATTTTTCTTTTTCTTTCTTTCTTTCTATCTTTCTTTCTTTCTTTCTTTTTTTCTAAATAACATAATATCATAGAAACTTGTAGATGTGCTTGTTTGACTTAGTAAGCAGAACATAAAAACCTTGAGAACTGCATACAATATAAACACCCTTGTAGTGGCTTTTGCACAGGAAACATCACGTACATTTTATTCAGACAATCTCATTTGTACTATAGGCTAGTCTTATTTGCTAATTGATGTGAATGCAGATTCAAAAAGACTAGTAGTGTAAATGGTGCTTCAACATTTTTTAGGAATGTTCAGAAAATATGTTTAGTTGCTGGTTTCAGAAAGAATAAAACTATTAGAAGATGCATCACTTCTAATTCAAACCAGACTGAAATAACATTTTTAGTTGAAAGCTTGAACTTCAATGCTTGATACATATCTAAGTAGAAAATAGTAACAATAGAACATACTTTTAACCATTACATTGTCTCATGTCATAAAATGTTTATTTCTTTTGCAATATTTTCCATATAGTGAAAGTTTTTACTTTTTGATCTCCACCCTGTGATTTTTCCATTTGACTCTTTGCACCATTCCAGCACTGTACAGCAGCCTAGAGTCTGACAACTTCCTGCTGCTGTTGCCAAGGCAACAACTTCAACAAACACTGGCTGGCTGGCACGCTGTGTGTCAGCAGAGAAAAATAGGATCTTTTTAAGATCAATTAGCGATAGAGGCCCAAAGTGCTAAACCAGGCATGCGTGTCTGTTTTACTGGAATCTTACAATAGAAACCATTTCAACATTATATATAATGCTTATATAAATATTATTTCCAGATACCTCCAAAGCTGACCTCTATTTGACACTTTCCTACCCTCAGGTGCAAAAGAATGAGTAAAATGCAGCAGTTGCACTGTTAAAGCTTGATAAAGAATGCTTTGTCAGTCCTAACTTTAAAAAAAGATAACTATAGTTAAGCTGCCTTTCTTAAAAAAAAGTGGTGTACAACTTACAAACTTAAAAGTAGTAGTAGTAATAGTTTTGCTCACTGTTACCAGTCTGATTTCCAAAAGATCTCTGCAACAGTGTAAAAACTGCTTCATGCCGATATTTCTGAACTGTAGCATTATAATCAACTAGCAACCACCTGCCTTGTAAACTATAGGAACAACATAATTACAAATCATTCCAAAGCACTGGCCTGCAGTGAGGGACTGAGTGAATGGGTTTTGTTTTGGCCATGGTACTTGCAGTCTAATGCCAATTCGATCAGATGAAATGCTTTTATACATGTCCCTGCACTCACTCACTGCACAAATCTACAACAAAGATTTAAACTATGTAACATTGTGATTGGTGGGTGGTAAATTGGCAGTTATGAAAGTTATGAAACTTCAAAATAAAGATCTTTAATACACTCTAAACATTCAGGTACACCATACGTGCATGTAGTGAAAAGCTCTGGAAAAAAAAAGGGGAAAATAAACTGAAGGAAAAAACTACTAAGAATACAACAGGCATTTTCATAACGTCAAACACCACACAACTTCCGGCATTTTTCCATCAGGAAACAGTGTTTTATTTACAGCTTCCCAGGCTGCTACAATGAGCACACCAGAGGCCAAGATTTTTTGATATTTTAAAAAGATAGCCAAGGTACAAATCTAATTTAGTTGGTCTGCTGGTTTTGTTGGTCTTCCGGCATGGTTTATAGTTGTAATTATTGCTGTCATTTGATTAAAGTGCCCCTATTGTGATATTTTTCAGGTTTCTAATATTGCTTTGGGAGTCTCCTACAATAGGATTACATGCATGCAAGTTCAAAAATGCTTTTTTTTTTTTTTATGCAGGCAATAACTTTATTTATCATGCACTTTCAGCTTTACAACTTTGCAGATCATTTACATTCACATACAGCTACAATACACACTGCACGAAAGGCAATATTGGAAATGGCATAATAAGGGCACTTTAAAATAAATTCTTCTGTTCAGTCTGTTGTTCAGGTGCTGGTCTGGTGATGCAGATTTCTTTCTGAGAATATATAGCCAGTTCACTAAGATTTAGATTGGCCTGAAGATTTGTTACATGGATCGATCCAGAGGGCAGCTGATGCCTTATTGTGGCTCTATGTTTATTGTTGCAGAGGGTGTTAAAAGAGTCACATGAGGCTGTGGAATGAGGGAGGACCTGGACAATGCTGAACACTGATAATGCGCTGATCTGAAAAGCCTTGAAAAGACTAGAAGAATCCGACCTTCCTGTGTCTTTGAAGGAGTCTAACATTGGTTTTACATTATATTCAGGGTCAAAAGATCAGCATAAGGAGCAAATGGACTAAGAAGGAGAACAAAGTTATTCCTGCACAGTGAGACTTTTGACATTTGTCATAACGTCTGGTCTTCAGTGATTATGGTCGGTCTTGTGGCCAGACTAGTAATCTCACCCACGGAAAGTCTGACCAAAATGGCAAGGTCAAATCTGATTGGCTGATTTCAAGCAACTTTCAAACTCTTGCCACTTCAATATCCATTAGAACAGTCTGGTTGAGGCTCTGGAAAGCCTAAAGGGTTATTTAATTCTAAAATGAATTTTTGTATCCCCATTTAAAAAGTTTCAAAAGTTATAAAGTTTCCTTCACATCAAGAACTTTAACTGTAGAATGCTGAAGGGATCATTTAATTTTGTAAACCAATCCAGAAGTTAACATCACCCTAGTTTATAGGATTTTTCCATTTACTTTTATATTATTGCAGATAATAGGCTCTGTGACGTACAACAGTTGGTTGATTCTTGCAAGTATTGTTAGATATTCTTAAAGGAAAACACCACCGTTTTTCCATATTCCACTTTTCTTCCCTTAACTTAGACGAGTTGATACGTACCTCTCCCGTCTCAGTGCGTGCACTCAATCCCTGTAGTTAACAGTGTTAAGCTAAAAACTAGCATAGGGGCGCCGCGCGCTACAGCGATTGAGTGCACGCACTGAGACGGGAGAGGTACGTATCAGCTCCTCTTTAACGTGAACACAACGTTTCAAACAAAATTGTTACAAGTGGTATAGTTAGACTGCGTTTCATGATCTCTGTCCACACTAGACAAATGAAAACGCATGTTCCTTGACCATTCTTAATGAGCATGATGTTATTGTGGTTATGACGTGGTCATCAAGGATATAATGCAGAGCTAACACATTTTTCAAGACACAAGATTTTAAAAATCACAATCGGTGTCCTACTGATGCATTTTATGCCAGAGAATTAAATGTTCAAACATCCAGACTTTTGACATCCTAACCCTAACCCAAACCAAAAGCTCACTGAAATGGAAGAGATAACCTGTTTCAGGGTTTCAGGACTCATTACTACGGTATAGTACTCTGTAATGATGTCTATGTTCGCATCCATGCCAATAGACAATAATGTTATATACACTAATTATTCAGTTTCAGTTTATTTGTTAGGGACAATGTACAAAATACATGAATCTTACGAAGAGATGTTTTGTACCAGAGTTAGCAAATGCTAATTTCCATCTGAAGTCCCGGGCAGGTGCACACAATATTAAAACATTACATTACAAATAACTGTCAGTAGAACTAACAAAAACATGCAATATTAGTTAAACAATGAATATTTTAAACTAATCAGATAGTCTAATGACAAGCTAAACAAAAAGGAAAAAACCTATCACAACCTAAAATATATACCACATAGTCAAAAATATTTACCTCAATGTTACATTTGTAAACTTGAAGTCTGCTGATGCTGACACATCGAGGATGTATTTCATTAAGTTTCGAGAGAAATTATTTAGATCTACAGACAACTTTAGACTGTCAATCAATCAATCACCTTTATTTATATAGTGCTTTAAACAAAATACATTGCGCCAAAGCACTGAACAACATTCATTTGGAAAACAGTGTCTCAATAATGCAAAATGATAGTTAAAGGCAGTTCATCATTGAATTCAGTGATGTCATCTCTGTTCAGTTGAAATAGTGTCTGTTTTAATTTGCAATCAAGTCAACGATATCGTTGTAGATGAAGTGACCCCAACTAAGCAAGCCAGAGGCGACAGCGGCAAGGAACCGAAACTCCATCGGTGACAGAATGGAGAAAAAAACCTTGGGAGAAACCAGGCTCAGTTGGGGGGCCAGTTCTCCTCTGACCAGACGAAACCAGTAGTTCAATTCCAGACTGCAGCAAAGTCAGATTGTGCAGAAGAATCATCTGTTTCCTGTGGTCTTGTCCTGGTGCTCCTCTGAGACAAGGTCTTTACAGGGGATCTGTATCTGGGGCTCTAGTTGTCCTGGTCTCCGCTGTCTTTCAGGGATGTAGAGGTCCTTTCTAGGTGCTGATCCACCATCTGGTCTGGATACGTACTGGATCCGGGGTAACTGCAGTGACCCTCTGATCTGGACACAGACTGGATCTGGTAGCTACAGTGACCTCGGAACAAGAGAGAAACAGACAAATATTAGCGTAGATGCCATTCTTCTAATGATGTAGAAAGTACGGTGTTATGTGAAGTGTTCCGGTTCCAGTTTACCTAATTAATGCAGCCTAAAAATCCTTTAACGGATTTGGCTATTAAAAACATATTAGTATGTTATGTGTAAGCCAGTTTAAAGAGATGGGTCTTTAATCTAGATTTAAACTGCAAGAGTGTGTCTGCCTCCCGAACAATGTTAGGTAGGTTATTCCAGAGTTTAGGCGCCAAATAGGAAAAGGATCTGCCGCCCGCAGTTGATTTTGATATTCTAGGTATTATCAAATTGCCTGAGTTTTGAGAACGTAGCGGACGTAGAGGAGTATAATGTAAAAGGAGCTCATTCAAATACTGAGGTGCTAAACCATTCAGGGCTTTATAAGTAATAAGCAATATTTTAAAATCTATACGATGTTTGATAGGGAGCCAGTGCAGTGTGGACAGGACCGGGCTAATATGGTCATACTTCCTGGTTCTAGTAAGAACTCTTGCTGCTGCATTTTGGACTAGCTGTAGTTTGTTTACCAATCGTGCAGAACAACCACCCAATAAAGCATTACAGTAGTCTAACCTTGAAGTCATAAATGCATGGATAAATGCATGGAGACTGTCTGGGAGTTGATTCCAATGTTTAATGGTTTTAAATGAGAAGGCTGTCTGTGCGAAAGCAGAAGATCTCTTCGGGATAGCACAATTTCTGTGAGAAGTGGAGCGGGATGTTCGGTTCGTTTGTTCAGAAAACAGTTTTACAATTATTTTCGTTGATGGTGGAGCAATATTATTAACAATTTTGAAAACGTTTCTTAAATGTGTATATCGAATTAGAGAGTCAAAAATTAATATTTTATATTTACTAAGAATATTACAGTGATGATAGCGAGGGGCTTTCCTGTCAAGCACCTTTAATGCCTGATTATAGACCGATCTGAGCGGTTTGAGTGTGGTCTCATTGGCCTGAGACAAATAGGACAAACCAATCATGGCATTCAAATACATGAAAGATGCTTCAGTTGTCAGACTATTCCTAATGTGTCTAAAAATAGAGTTAATATATTTAATAGAGTTGCACATTCTTTTAATAGATGCTGTATATATTCACACACATAGTTGGAGATTTATACAGTCAAACCAAAATGTATTATTTATTCAGACACCATTTCTCACATTATCACATTATCACATTATTAATTTTGTTCAGTCTGTGGTGTAAAAAGGTCACATTAGCAATTAAAGAAAAACACTTAAGCAAAGCATGGTCAGGTCAAAATGTCTGAATAAATTTTGTCCCCCAAATTTGTATCAGTTTTACTAATAGTCTGCTATTTTGGGGTATAATATGTCAAAGTTTACTTTATTTTGCTATCCTCACTTGCATAAATTAACTATTGATTGTCTTTTTTTCTCTACTGTGACGTCTATCCAAGTGAAACAGCATTTGAAATTAGAGGGCGGGACTTGATTTCGTCCTTTGGGAATTTATTGGATTTTTGGAAGTTGGGGCGTTGCTAACAAAATGGAGGCAGATCTGAATGCCAGTTTGCAGTTAGTAGTGAGGGGTTTCCACTGGATTCATCGGCGGCACCCTAGCATGAAGACATTTTTTATTTATTGAGGAAGATGACGACGAGGACAATCAATGGCAAAAAACATGCACGCGAGAGAGAGAGAGAGAGAGAGAGAGAGAATATATACAGTATAATCTCTCAGATAAATTATTTATAATAAACACTGCAGTGTTCCATTTAAAAATAAGTATTTTACATTATGATTTCATGGTCACTTTAATAGCTAGCAGAAACTGTTTGGTTGCCAACATTCCTCAAAATATCTTCTTTTGTGTTCAGTTCTAAAAATACCCTTGGTCTCTTCAGGTATTATAGACCTTTTTGACTATACCAGGTTTTTGATTTAAACAGTGTTTCAGCTTTTGCCCAAAAACACTTCATGTTGCAAACATGCCTGTCTGGCTCTGCAGGCCTTGCCAGATATGATTGCTATGACCCTGAGGAGCCAAGAGTAACACACTCTAACATGTGCATACAAGTACATGCTTGTAAAAACATTGATGTTTTGTTCACATTTATCACTTTCTAAACACGTATCTCAGTTTCTGTCTCATACTGTATCTATTTCTCAGTTTCTCTCAGACAGTACATATGTTTTTACAGTGCTTTCAAACGTTTTCAGTCTTGGTTTTAAAGTTCATCAATATCTTTTCAACATCTTTTCAGTAGAACTTTGGTCATTTTAAAAGATTAATGAACACAGTTAGAAATAGAAATACATCTATATGAATTTATTTTAAAAAATTAATTCTTATGTGGCCTATTTTTTTTCATCCCAGCATCAATCAATTATTTTTAATGTCTCTGTTCTCTTCTTTTTAGGAGGATGAAACGGAAGATGATGATGATGTAGAAGGAGAAGATGAGGGAATGTTATCATGTAGTGAGACAGAAGATGAGGAGAGTCCTTACTCAAGCAGCAGGGCGGCACAGTTAGCTGCCCGCCTGCGTGCCACGGCACAGCGCTTCCTCAGGAACATGGGCCGCATCCTGGCTGTCACACTACTAGCACTAGCTGGTGAGAGAATCAACAGGCCTAGCATAATAGTTGGACATTGCAAGCAATAAATTATGAGAGAATAGATGGAAGAGTCAAAATCAAGCATATAAATTGTGTCCATATGTCAGCAATAGTTATGAGAGCAAGAACATGTATTAGTCTTAAACCTGATATACAGGTTTTATATAAAATCTATTCTAAATACTATATTTGATTTAGGAATTATATGCATCTTAACATACAATAAGATATGCAGAATTATATATTGTAAGCCAATAAATTTAGCTAGATGTACAAATGCTTACATGCACACACACACACACACACACACACACACACAAAACTTAAGTTTTAAGATGCAATTTGATTGTGTAAAAATGTCCAGTACTTTTTTCAAACGGAAGTACTTTTCCATCACCAACAAATGTTTCATTGGTAGTAGAAATAATGATTTGGGATGCAATCATTAGTTTTTATTTTTTTATTTTATTTTTATTGTTATTATTATTTATTTTTTTATTTTTTTGAGGGATGGCCAGAAACATACTCTATGAAAGTAAAAAAAAGGCGTAGTTTGCAAATGCAGAGTCTCATTACACTGTTGCCTTCAAATGTGCGTGACAGTAAAGTTGATGTGTTATTATTCAGGCAGCTATCTATAAACACTTTGACAGATTAGCATGCTCAACTGTTGCTTCGGCATTACACAACTTGACTTAAAAGAGAAAACTAACCATAGCTGCTTACTCATTACTTCATGCCATTTCATAGTCTAAACAGTGTGTTTACACGCAACATTTCAACGAAAAGTGCACTTCAAAAAGAATTGTAAAATGTTCAACTATTGTGGCTTTCCTTATAACATTTCATTTGGGGCACAAGTTATGTTTAGTAAAACTCTGCTAATGCATCTCTTGTGGCAAAATAACTAGTTTTATATTCTGAATTAGGTTCTGATGCATTTCAGAGCACCTTGTTAGGTAAAGCTTTCGAAAACAGAAGCACTTGTGTAGAGAATGTTTCAGGTCTAATATTAAAGTGTATGTGAATTGGATTTGATTTCATCTCTTTTTCTTTCCAGGAATCACTTTACCCTCTGCGTTCTCTGCCTTTTACTTCCTTCTCTTCATTGGAGTGTGCACGTGGTGGGCTTGCCACTTTCCCATCAGCCATCTTGGATTTAATGCATTGTGCGTGATGGTGGCTTTCTTCACAGGGGGACACCTGGTGTGTCTTTACCTGTATCAGAGCTCATTTGCACAAGACATGTTCTCCCCAGCGGGCCTGTGGGCCAGGTATAGTTGTCCATTACTCTCAATTCCCTTCACATTCACTGTACTGTACATTCAGTACATCTGTAACATTGTGGCATCATTTTCACTGTTCTGTTATTGTAAAATCGCTCTGATTTGTTGAAGTAGTGTGTGTGCCTAGTTCAACATCCTTATTTTTCCTGGAACAACATTCCTGTAAACCAAAGAGGCTGGTTACCTTGATTTTTAGAAGTAGGACAACATTTGCACCATTTCCTGGATCAACATCTTTTGTTGGTTCTAGGGCAACATCACTATCAAACAGTATGGCTTGAGTTAGGGTAAAGCATAAGGCTGGGTTTGGAGCCATCAAGTTAATGGTTTGGGTTGAGGTTAAGAGATTGTTTTCTTCACAGGAATATTGTTTTAGGACCAACAAAAGAAGGTTGATCCAGGAGCATGTTCTACCAGTTACAGTGACCATTATTGGTTGGATTGTGGCGATATTATGATACAGTGATGGCATTCACTTTTAATACCTTGGTACTTTGACTTTGTATCATGATAATCTAAAATGGCCACATTCGTATAACATTGGAATTGCATTGCTCTCCAGTTTACTTCAAACAAAATGGAAAGATGAGAGAGGTTTCCCCAGTAAGAATATTAACATCTTTTATATATGCGTTTAACATGTACAGAATGATGATGCATCAGCCGGTGTGCTATTGACAGATAATATAGAAACATCTTTTCAATTTAGTGATCATAACACAAAATGCAAAATTTATCTTTGGCAAAAAGCCCCTCTGGACAGACCATATTTTAATTGAACACGTCATAGTATAATAACCGTATAAATTAAAATTGAATGATTTGTATCTTATTTCTTATTATGATGTTGAAATAGGTTGACAACCATAATACACTACCATTCAAAAGTTTGGGGTAATATTAAATATATATATTTATTCTTTTCTTTCAAATAATAAAAAATGTACTGACTTAAAACTTTCCATTTTAACTTCTATTTTAAAAATATTTCAAGATTATTCGATGAATAAAAAGTTTAAAATAACTTCATTTATTCAAAATAAATTGAATACATTTGGAATTATTTCTATAATAAGCCCATGAATTATATTAAGTATTACATAAAAAAAAAAAAAAAAAATCATAGCAACAAGGTACATCTGTCAAGTGTTATTTCAGTATCATTGACTTATAATTTATCAGTTTTATTTCAGTTAATGTTTATATTTATTTATCAGTGATCTTAAAGTTATTGCTCATATATAAATATATATAAATATAAATATGCATTCCAAATAGGATTTCAAGTTTCTTATCTTAATCTACTGTTGTTTGTCCATATATTTTTAAATGAGCAATCTGGCCTGTTGAGGTTCTGTGTTCTTGTTTGTTCAGAATCATTACATGAGGCTTGTGTTAAGGCACAGAGCGTGATGTAAATGCGAGAGTTATTGCTGAACTAAAATAGAGCCTCTGGCTGGGGAGGTGAAGGTGGTGTGTCCTGCCAGCCTTGCATAACCCACTGAAAAGCAACACTGAGACCTAAGCCTTAGATATCTGGAGAATGACACCCACACTTACTGGCCGTAAAACCTGGCTTGGTGAGGTTGCCAGCTCTGTGCATTTTTCATGACACACAAATCACTGCTAACCTCTGTGCTGTTGCAGATAACTGTCACAGCTGTCACAGTGAGATAAAACCAAATTCTGCTATACATCATTGTCCTAAGCATGTCACATAAGCATGCACACTGCTGTCAGATTAAGACTATTAGTGTGTGCACAGGCAAGCATCACTATTACTATTGTAATGCACATAAATTTGAACTAACATAAGCCTGTATGCAGCACGGTTATTATCAATTATTATTGGTGCTTAATTGTTAATAATGATACTAATTACTGTATAATCAATGTTGAAAACAGGTTTTAAATAGAAATATTTTTGAACATTATTAATGTATGTAACTTTTGATAAATTCAATGCATTTTTGTTGAGTAATTTTTTTGTATCATTTACACACACACACACACACAAACAAACACACACACACATATATATATGCCTGCTAAATAAAAGAGCCAGTAACCAATTGGCGGTGTACCAACCTGAATTATATGCTTTTTTTTAACACCATAAGGGACAAACATTTACGTTAATTTTATATTTTGTTGCTAATTTGAAATGTCATTTAAATGTTAGTTTGACAAGGAGTATTTGCGATTCTGGTATGTCTCCATTCAAGTAGATAGGAGTTTTTTTTTGCATGCCTGAAATAGTTGCTAGTAGGCATTGTAAATATGGCCACGGAGTAAACTAACTTTCCTTGAAAGAGACTTGGGCCATTTGTAGTGACCAGAATATCACAGAAAGTCAAAGATTGCATGTTTTTCACTCATGTGTTTTAAATGTGTTTTCTTTTTGCTTCAGACTGTTTGGCCTGAAGGATATAATAAGGCCTGGAAACTGCTCTTCTTTTGACATAAACCTCAACACGCAACATGACTGGCCGGTGTACGTCAATCCTGGGATTCTTTTCCTGTTGTACATCTCTGTGACTATAGTGCTGAAAATCAGCAGTCACAGTCTTGGCCACACAGACAAGGTGCTTTCACAAACTCATTTGTTCAACAAAAGGTATAATTCACCCCAAAATTACAATTCTGTCATCGATTCCTTAAGTGAATCAGCAGAATGGTCACATTGTTCGCCAACCACTTGATGTCAAGCTTTATAATGGACATTATATTTCAATATATATAAAACTGTTAAAACTTTTTTTGGCTGAACTGTCCTTTTAAAAGTACAGTTCTGTCTCCTTGAACATGATGTTACATACAGTAATCTCAGTTATCCACACATTACATTTGTACCCTTGTAAGCCACTGAATAATATTTGACACATGGTTTGTGTACAGTAATTGTTAGTTTGAGTTAGTTGATGATTCATATATTAACTGATGTAATGTCTTTCTGTTTGTGGAGGCTGATGAGGGTGGAGCAGTTAAAGTGGTACAGGGTGAGGCTGGAGAGGAAGTGGAGCTCAGGCCTTGGGAGGCAACTAGACATAGTAATGAAGATGACACTAAGGTAAGACTTGAATCACTGTTCACAAACTCTGCCTATGAATCTTCTACCGATTCTACCTACAACACAAAATACACAACTTGAACTGACCAACTTTCACTAAAAATACTTTACAAAAAAAAATATATATATATCCTGGACGAGCCCCCAATTTGTGTTAAAAACAAGTATATTTATAAGTATAAATAAGTAAGTATAAATAAGTATATTTTTCTTATTAATCGAATAGGAGTATGTTAATCAACTAAAAATATATATAACTATAACAAAATCGTTAAATAGCATGTACATGTCTGTGGCAACATTTAGTGTTCAGAATGCATGTAAATCTCTGTAAAAAAATGTAGCAGAAAATGTTTGTACAGGAACGCTTAAAATGGAATACACTGCAATGCATTCCAGTGCTGTTTCGTAGATGTAACATAGGCTGGCCGATTGGTTCAGTTGTGTTAAACTAATGCCAAACTAATTCCACAGCTTTTATGTAATGTGTGAAATAGGGCTGCGATGACAAGAAGTCAATAATAATAATAATAATAATAATAATAAAAACTGTATAAATAATGATCATCAAATTATATTTTAAAGTAGAACATATTTATTTGTATGAATTTAAACAGTTCAGTTCAGTTTATTTATATTTCAGTATTTTTATTATATAAAACGTGTTCTAACATCAATCTATTAATCTTGTCATTAAAATGGAGCACATTTGAAATACAGGTCTATAGATGTACATATCTATTCTCTTCCATATATAGATGTACTGTATATTTTTATATGAACCGTAGCTATCATACAATTATTTTCAAATAAGGAGTAGTCACATACATGACTTCATTACAGAAAAGGTAATCAATCTTTTGATTTCAGAGAGTGATTGTTAAAATGAAAACGAAAATTCTGTCATCATTTCTTCTGTGGAACATAATATAACATATTTTGAACAATATTGGCAACCAAACAGTTTTGGTTCCATACAATTTATTGTTTATCCATACAGTGGAACACAATAGGAAGCAAAACTGGTTGGTTACCGGCATTATTCAAAATATCTTCTATGTTTCACAGAAGAAAAAAGTCATACAAGTTTTGACTATCCCTTTATGAGAAGGGAGTGTGTGATCCTGCTGAATATTCTCACCCAACCACCTTGTACCTGATAACACGATGTGGAATGAATGTTTCATTAATTAAAGGAATAACAATCAGCTGAAGTACTTATTAAAAAAGTGTCAGATGCAGTCCTTGTGTGAAACAGTTGTTTTTTGGTTTGTTTTGTTTAGCAAACACTTCTCACCACGAGAGAGTCACCTCTGTCTGAATCACAGATGTCTGAAGAACCTGTGAACAGTGGTTCAAGTCAGCATGACATAGGTAGGACAATGTAGATTGTGCATTTACACTTGGAGAGGATGCCAGTTCACCTTTAATCTGAGCTTGCGATGTTTGTTTGTGCAGGGCCCAGTGGAGAGACTGCAGCCGATAATCCTCTTCGTCTGGTGGGACGAATGATCTTGCATCAAAGTTACATTTGTGCCCTCATAGCCATGATGGTAAAACAGATGTTCTCTTCTGTCTATAGATGTAAAGCTTTGTGCTGATTCATTGTTGGAGCAGTAATTTTCACCTGAATAATGTGTTTTTGTTCTTGCCTCTGCAGGTCTGGAGTATAACATACCATAGCTGGCTGACATTTGTGCTGCTGCTGTGGTCATGCTTGATCTGGATGCTGCGGGCACGTCAACGCTTTGCCACAATTTGCTCTCCCTTCATTCTACTGTATGGTTTAGTGCTTTGCTGCCTGCAGTATGTGTGGGCCATGGACCTAGAAACAGAACTGCCCCAGTACATTGGCACCATGAGCCTGCGCCAGCTGGGTTTGGACCGAGCACAGTACCCCTGTTTGCGTTTAGGGGCCATGGTGAGGACAGTGAAGTCCTGGCAAATGTTTTTTTTTTTTTGTATGACTGCCATTGTTGTGTAATACTAGTTGATATTGGATAATAATCAAGTTGCTATTTAAAAGAAAACATTCTGGGTTAAATAGAAGTTTGCTCAAATAAGTATTTACAGTGTGATATTGATTACCAGGAAAATTCATTTTGATTTGGCCTTTCTTTTCTTTAAACAAAAGTGGAAGTGGAAGTGAAGGGGTTTTGTATGTAGGGCTGTGCTATTAATCACATGCAGCTGTCATGTGCATCTTGTCAGTAAAGTCGGTCAACATTAATATTAATCAACATTATGCCACAAGTGCTGTCAAGCTTGACTTGTATTAAACCTAAAATGTTACTATAATGTAGTGTTTCCCAACACTGTTCCTGGAGGCACACCAACAGTACACATTTTCAAGATCTTACTTCTCAAACAAATCCTTAAATGGATATGTTAGAAAAGGTATAATATGTATTGTTGCTGTGCCTACATAAGTTTGGACGCACTGCTTTTAGTTTAGAATGCACAAAGTTTCTGTATAAAATTCTGTATTGGGATAGAGATGGCTGCCATAAACCTTAAAATTAGTCAGAAATGTTGATGGGAAAACTTGTTCTGACTTGCTACATCTTTACACAATCCAACCACATGTAAACCACATGATCAGTCATAATTCTTATGATGTTTCATAATACACGGAGCAAAGTGTAAATATTGCTTCACTCTTTTTCTCTTTATTCTCAGCTGCTGTTCACGTTGACATTTTGGCTTTTGCTGAGACAGTCTTTAAAGGACATGTTCAGCAGGAAGAAGAGAATAACTGCACCATTGCAGGAGGTCACCACTGGAGGTGAGCGAGAGCATCAGGAGAGACAATTTTGTTTGCGTTTTGTGCCATTTTTTTTTTTTGATGGATCAAATGTAGAGAGAACAGGAAGTGATGTTGGGCCCGGGAACAAGAGTCAAACTCACATCTACTACATGATAACCCTGTCATTTATCTGGAACAAGAGTGCTAACCACAAAGCCAGAATAAATAGATTTATTTCTGAATCATTCAGGAAGTTCAGGAAATTAAATCACTGTCTATTACTCATCATTATGAAAACATTTGTAATTCCCCCTCCTCCACTTCATCTATTCTTTCCGTTTTTTGGTTTTCTTGGCAAACATACACTGCCACCAACAATCAATTTAGTTTGAATTTTCCTTTTGTTTTCATTTTGAAAAGCCTGTGGACTTTTGCTGTTTACCTGATGATAAGTGTTTGCTAAACTTTCTGTAATTTATTAGTCGATATGTCATGCACAACTTTTACAATTATAATTCTGTCCTTATTTATTGATGCTTATGTTAATCCAAACCTGTATGAAAATCAATATGTATAGAAATCAAAGAGAAAATGTGTAGATAGTTTACTCTACTCTTTTCCAAAAAAAAGGGAGAGAGAGAGAGAGAGAGAGAGAGAGAGAGAGAGAGAGACAGTTGAGCAGTTATGACAAAAAAGCACCACTTGAGTACTATAAAATTAGGGTTTTATATACAAAGTCATAAAAACTTTTGCTTTGAGTGGGTAAACTCTTCTTATTTTGTCTTATTTTATTTTTGGGTTCCTCATTTCACCAAAGATAGTGTAGTTTAAGTGTTTTGTTTTTCTTTCTCTTTCAGAGAACACAGGTCGAAATGAGTCGATTTTGAAGGTGTTTGGTGGTCTGGTGATGAGTCTGTACGCTAAGTACTGGATCTACGTGTGTGGTGGCATGTTCATCATGGTCAGCTTTGCAGGAAAGCTTGTAGCCTACAAGATAGTCTACATGCTGCTATTTCTGCTTTGCCTGTGCCTGTATCAGGTACACTTTTACCAGCCCACATACAGTGTGAAACATAATGCTCTTCTCTAAATTTAGTCATAAAACTGAGCAAAAAAAAAACCTCTCTGTCCTTAGGTGTACTATTCTCTCTGGAGGAGGTTGCTGAAGGCCTTCTGGTGGATGGTGGTGGCCTACACCATGGTGGTGCTCATTGCTATATACACCTTTCAATTTGAGGACTTTCCAGGCTATTGGGGAAACTTCACTGGATTCACAGAACAACAGTATGTCCCCTGGTTTAGTGTTTACTATTTGTGAGTGTTTCAGAGGATATAGGAAAAGAAGGACCTTAATGTCATTCCAAACCCATGTTTTTGTGGAACACTAAAGGAGAAGTTTCTTTGAATGTTCCTGCTTCCCTTTTTCCATACAATTAAGTGTGGGTCCTTTAAGCTTTAGAAGAGCTGGAAAAAAGCTTCAAAAGGCTGTAGTCACACATACAAATTCTGCATTGTCTTATTTTGTGTTCTATGAAAAGTCGTATGGGCTTGGAATGTTATATGGACGAGTAAGTGAAGTTACAATTTTTATTTTCATGTACATTACTTGTGATAATTGCATATGGTTCTCCATCTTTAGGTTGTCTGACATGGGGCTGGAGACGTTTAAACTATCTGAGCTCTTCACCAGTATTGTGATCCCAGGCTTCTTCTTGTTGGCCTGTATTCTACAGCTTCACTACTTCCATAAGCCCTTCATGAAGATCACAGATCTGGAGAATGTCACACCCATCAACAGGCATGAGCACTACCTCTGAACTGAATAAATTCAGTTTTATTTATTAATTTTTTAAATCTGATGCCGATTCCCAGGGTATTTTTTTATTTCTCCATTTAACCAGTCGCATTCTGTGAGAAATATTTGAAAATATTGAAGAGATATTGCTTTTTTATTATTTTATTATATCTGACAGTGCTGTTCTTGATCTCCCCACAGGAAGAGAGGTATAGAGAATCCCGATTTGGTTCGATCCACAGAGGAAGTAAGAGCTGAGGAGGAAGATCTCATTACAGAGCAGGGTGATGATCCATCAGAGGTCGACGGTGAGAGTAATAAATACTGCTTCTGTGCTGGTCAAACTCAATGAAAGGAATTTTAAACTTAATATTGGCCAATACTCATACGGTTGCCAACATACACCCCTAATTGTAGTGTGCATTCTTACTCTGTTTTCAGAAGCGATACCCAGCAAGTGGGGACTGGTGATGGACAGACTAATGGTTCTGTCTAGCAAGTTCTCTGACACCTTAACCCATGTCCAAAGTTTCATTTGGAGAGTATTGGAGCTGCACATCATCAAAATTGTGGCTTATTGTGTCGTCTGGGTGGCGCTATTGGAGGTCTGCACACTCTTATATTTAGGTCATTTCATTGTGTCAGTTTCTTAACCTGCGTTTATGTACTTTCTTAGCACACCAGAGAAACAGCCATCTGCTTCCACCTATCTTGTTATGAGGTGATAATATGTCAGTGTTACACACTTCACTTCACTTGCCTTGCATTTACTTTCTTGTGCTCCCCCTTCATTCAAAGCCATCTGCAATGAACTTGGTCTTGGTGGTGCTGTGGAGTTTTGCCATGCCTTACGGCCGTTTCAGAGCAATGGCCTCCTGTCTCTCCACCATCTGGGTTTGTGTCATCATCGTCTGCAAGATGCTGTACCAGCTCAGTGTAGTCAACCCTGCGGAGTACTCCAACAACTGCACTGTGGTAAGACAGGACACCTAAACACACATGCTTTCAAACACACTTTTTTGTTGTTGTTGTTGTAAAGTGCTTTCTAAGGTAAGCATCACTGTTACTATGGCATCTGTCATTTGAACAAATCCTGGACTATTTAACATCACATTTTGAAAATTAAAGTAAAATTAGGATAAAAAAATGTTATATCCATCTATCCATCCATCCATATATTTGAGACTACTCAGAACAGCATATTATTATGACTTTTGCATGAGAAAGCACTCCCATTTACTTCATAAATGTAAAAATCTAGTTTATATTTACCTAAGTACTTTTAAATACATTCATGCGGCAAATACACACTTCCTCCCACACTTGTACCAGAATTAATAATAGCAACACCGTCTCGCACAAGATTTGTGTGATGCTTGCATCTCGGCACCCTGCTGGTCTCATAAACTTAGCACTAATTAAACAAATACCCTGAAGCATGGATGAAGTTGATGTGTTTACTCTTGCATTTTATCAGTGTTTGAAAAAAAGAAAAAAAAAAGAAAATTGTTATTCTCCGGTGATTTACAAATGCTTCGGCTATTCCTCAGGCTTGCTGTTTAAAAGACTTATGTTTATCTCCATATAAATGGCCAAGTTTTCCTCTTCTGAGTAATTAGTCTATTCTGCAGTCAGGATTTTGCCCTGCAGCCTAAAAGATGTCTAGCAGACTTGAAATGTTCCTTGTATTTCTGGCCAGTTTGTTTCTTTCCATTCAGTAATTGTGGAGTGTCCTAAACAGATTCAACATGATGTAGCTACAAGATGTTATGTTGGTACCTTTCACTTTCAGTGAGGACAGAAAAATAACTTAATGTTGGAAACTTGCTGGTTTAGACCACATTGTTTACCTCTTTTCCATCTGTATTGTAGCCAATGGTAAATGAAACCAGTCTAGAACCGGATGAAATGCTGAACTCCACCCTGTATAAATCACCTGTGGACCCTGCCAAGTGGTTTGGTGTGAGGAAAGATGCTACTATCCTTGGTTACACCAAGGTGAGATTCACATGAACAAAAGCGAACAAAAATACTTACTCAATTTGATCTGGAAATTTTCACATTTTCAGCTTTTTTATAGATATGCTCAAGTCTAAATTTTTCACTTTTTTAAAAGTGAAATCTCTGTCTCTAAATGATAAAAAAAGAGAATTAATTGGTCAAATGTTGACTTTAACTTAAAAAAAAAAAAGCTTGGAGACGAGATCTATTATACAAGCTCACAAGAAGTATAGGTATTTTTGTGTCTTTGTTAATATTACACACCGTCATTTGTCTTATATCATATACGGTTACAGTTTTAGTAAGTTGCACACGAGCTCGGTGTTCTGTTCCATTAGGATCATCTGCTGGTTCTCATGCTGCTGGTGTTTGAGGCAACAGTGTACCGCCACCAGATTCATCACTACAGACAACTGCAGTGCTCACCTCCCCCAATTCCAGTCATCTTTCCCCAGACCACCCGAGACACGCTGGACAAGGGTCTCCTTCACTGCATCAAATACCTGCTCGACTACAGCTTCTACAAGTTTGGCCTTGAAGTATGACATCCACCTAAACTAAAAACATCATAAATGCATGCTGTTGGATATATATGTATATGCATGTTTCAGAATTGATATATCAAACCATTTCTCAATATTAGTTGTTATAAAAGCACAAATAGTAAATCTAATGTTAACTTGTGCATCACTTTCACCTCTAGATCTGCTTTCTCATGACTGTGAATGTTATTGGCCAGCGTATGAACTTTGTGGTTATTATCCACGGCTGTTGGTTGGTGGCCATCATGGTGCAGCGACGCAGGGCAGCCATTGCGAAGACCTGGTCTAAGTACTGCCTGTTTCTGGTTATCTTCATGATATACCAGTATGTTCTGTGTGTGGGCATCCCTCCTGCACTCTGTATAGGTGAGTGTACCACTCCATTCAAAACAACAGTGATGTCACTTAACATATCACTTGACATATCACACATTTTTGTGTAAAAGTAAAGGAATATAGAGGTTGCACAGCTTTGTTCTTTTGGACATTCACACAAGATGGGATTTTTGATTAAAAAAAAAAAAAGAACACAAAACACTTGACTCATTTTTAAAAGCCAAGCTTGTGCTGTTGGGCTGCTGGTCTCTCAACCTGTCCTGCTTAACGTGTCCAAAACCCCTCTTATAATTAATAAATTATGAATTACACAACTAATAAGTTTATTCAGCCTTACTCGGATACATACAGTACAGTACTCTCACGTTAAGTGACATACAGAGGTTGATTGAAAAACTGATTGTAAAAGGTCAACTAGCCAGGACTCAAACTCTGGACGTCCAAAATGCAACAACGCTATATATCTATATATCAGTTTTCACCATGCTAAATGTGACTTGAAGGCATTACGATATTGTAAACATTAACATGATGTATGTCTATAAAGCTTTGAAACAATGTATTATGAAAAGCTCTATACAAATAAATTGGACTTGACTTTATTTGACCTAAAACGAGTATAAGTCAGCTCAGCTGCCAATTACCACAGATTAATTATAAGAACAGTCTACGCTGCTTAGTATCAGTACTAGATGACCTGACTCTGGTGACCTGATCTGTCTCACATGGCTATAGATTACCCCTGGAGATGGAGAACCTCTGTAACTATCCATTCAGCTCTGGTTAAATGGATCTACTTACCTGACTTCTACACCATCCCCAACTCTAGGAACCTCATTTGTAAGTGACACCTTCAACTGAACAGCAATACACTGTAATTACTTACCAGTTATCCTATAGTGGCTTCAAAACATATATGGAAACTTAAGCCATGTTAAAAAATGTATGACAATGACTTTTCAGTCAACTATCAAGGCTGTTAGTCTTATCTAATACAGTGATGAAAATTGTTATTTTAGGTGGGGCTTAATATATTATTTATTTAACATAAGAGTGAGCACATGTTTGACTGTGTCAGCCGTTTCCTACTATTTTATGTACAATATGTTATGTTGCTTAAAGGGGTCATATGACACGATTTCATGTTTTCCTTTCTCTTTGGAGTGTTAAAATGTGTCCGTGCATAGATTAGATCCGTAAAGTCCCAAAGATTAAAGTCTCAAACCCAGAGAGATATTCTTTCTAAAAGTTTAGACTCAACCACGCCTTCCTAAAACGCTTCATTCAAACACCACAAATCTATGCCACTGTGTTGGAAGATTTGCATAACGCCTCCGCCTCGGCCAATCACAACGCTTTAGATAGCTAGCCAATCAGAGCACATCGCAGGTTTCCGAACTCTGAGCTTTGTAAAAATCTAAATGTTCTGTTGCAGCGGACTTCCTTTTGCTGATGTGTGCCTCCCAGCAGTGGGCTGTGTTTGAAAATGAGAAGAAGGAAGAATGGATGGTCATGGGAGGTGAGAACAAAGACAACCCTGACCCCATGGAGGATATGCCCTTCAACCCTGCCCCAAACTTCATCAATTGCAGGTAACACATTGTGTGTACTTTAGTTAAGAATGAGAAATAAAAACAGCTTTACTCGGTTCAAATCTAATACAAAAGGAGCTTTAAAAGAATACTTCACCCAAAAATGTACAAAAATAAAATTTGGAAAATGTACTCACCCTCAGGGCAGAGTTTGTTTCATCATCGGGACAGATTAGAGAAATATAGTAATACAGTATAGCATTTACTCACTATTGGATCCTCTGCAGTGAATGGGTGCCGTCAGAAAGTGCGTCCAAAAAGCTGATAAAAGCATCCCAATATTCCACAAGTAATCCACAGCAATCCATTCCATCAATTAACATCTTGTGAAGTGAAAAGCTGTGTTTAAAGAAATAAATGGTATTTTAACTTCAAACTTTTGTTTCATGCTGAAATCCATAATAACACTTCATTCAGTGACTAATGACATATTTTGTTTCTCTCACAACAAAATCCAATGACACACTGCTTTTGTTTAGAACTTTTCATTCATAAACGTTGCTTGATCTGTGCGTATTTCTCTCCTGATTCAGAAAAGGCAACTTCTGAGTCATGTTATAGATAGAGGACTTGTATTTCAGCCAGAAGCAATGGTTTGAAGTTAAAAACATCTTAATGGTTTTATTACAAACACACAGCATTAACCTTCCAAAGACCTTAATTGATGGACTGGAGTCGAATTGTGATGTTTTTATCAACTGTTTGATTACTCTGCACGAACTAAACTGGTGTATTTTATAATCTTTAGGAACTATTTGCTTCATTAATGTCTTGTATTGAAAAGTAATATAGGTGTGTGTCTCTCTCTATGTATTGAAGGTCCTATTTGGACATGGCAAAGGTCCTGGTGTTCCGGTACATGTTCTGGTTTGTGCTGTCGGTGGTGTTTGTGACCGGTGCCACTCGGATCAGTGTGTTTGGTTTGGGGTATCTTATGGCCTGCTTCTTCTTCCTGCTCTTCGGCACACGGCTGCTGATCAAGCCATCACGTACACGTCTGGTCATGTGGGACTGTCTGATCATGTACAATGTGGCTGTGATCATTTCCAAGAACATCCTGTCTGTGAGTGGACAGTCCTACTACGCTGACTCACTAACGTGCAAACAGCTTCAAAGAGAACATTTGCTTACAACAGCCCTGTTCTTGTGTTAGATCCTGGCCTGCGTGTTTGTGCTGGAGATGCAGAAGAACTTCTGCTGGGTGATTCAGCTCTTCAGTCTGGTGTGCACAGTCAAAGGCTACTATGACCGTAAGTTTTGCACTGCTGCTGTGTTGCTCTGGAGTGGTGCTTTTTAAAGTTTTCCCACGGTGCAGTTCTTTCGTATCATCGTTGTTAAGCACGCTGTCATAATATTGTACTTAAAAACTACAATATTTACTGTTTTTGACTAGAGTAAAAATATCCTAATCTAAATAAATACAACATTGTGGCAATTAGCTATTCTAAATTGTTTATATAAAAAGAGAGTGCAGTGGAAAATTTTGAAAGTCATTTAAGTGGTGTTTTGTTTCCATGGCCAAAACCGAAATATCAAGAGTTAAGAGTGCAAGAAATTAACCACATCATAAAATGCTTTTGGTAACACTTTTTCTTTTTTTTTTTTCTTCTTTTGAAAAAATTGTAATACTTTTAAATCAGTCTGATTAAGGCTCCAATCAAATTAAATGCAATGCAAATTAAATGTCAGCTCAGCTGAATTATAAAAATATACTGACATATAGTCGATGACAAGTTCTCATAGTGATGAAATGAACTTGATTCTTGAATAGAATCAGCAGGCCAATGCTTGTGAAATTTAGCTTTTAAATGCACACAAATGAGATAAGGTGCATTTTTTTTTCTCTACAATTTAAAATATTTTTCTAGGGTATGTGCACAACATTTTAAATATGCCACATTACAGACCACCGCACAGTCAGATGGAATCTTATTTATGTGTATGTGTTTCTTCCTCAGCTAATTCAGTGTCTGGGAAAGAATGCTCTCTGCCTGTGGAAGAGGCTGGCATTATCTGGGACAGTATCTGTTTCTTCTTCCTCCTGCTACAGAGGAGAGTCTTCCTCAGTTTTTACTTTTTGCATGTATCTGCAGATCTTCAAGCATCGGCTCGACAGGCCTCTCGGTAAGTGCGCCCCCCGCTGGGCACATCAGAAGGGGCAGTTGGGTCAGATATTTCATGATTTCCATTCAGTCCGGTGTGAGAACATGATAAATCTGACTTACAACTCTAGACTTTTCTTGTCCAATTCACTAAATGTTTTTTTCAAAGTTTTGGAATACAACAAAAACAGTGATTTGGTGTATATGTTTCTAGTTTCTAATTTCTAACATCTGAAGTTTATTTTCTGACCTGATTTTTCATGTGTATGTTTGCATTAAGGGGTTTCGAGCTGTTCCGAGCCAGCATTATAAAGAGCATGCATTTCTATCAGCAGGCAGAGAAGAAGTCACTTCAGCAGCTAAAGGAATCGTGAGTTAACGCCGTCCTTTTTACATTATTCAATCATTCAATCAGTGTCCTTCCTGAGCTCTATATCTTTATTTTTCCTCAGGATGAAACGCATACTTGACAAACAGCAGAAGTATAAAGAAGGACGCAAAACTTCAGATATAGAGGAGCTGCCATCAGGTACAAATGCATTACCATTCTTTTCTTCTGCTATCACTTTTAAATCTTATTTACACCCAATATTCGCTTTCATCAAGTGTCATTTGATATCACATGCATATGTGAATTACATTTGCAGGCTATGGCAACTGGGAAAATATAAGTGAATAGTACATTTTAAATGAATGGAATGAATTTTATTATTTGGTGTATTCTTTTAACAAACTAATAGGAAAAAGGAATGGAATGTTTAGGCGATTGTGAGAAAATATATATATATATAATTTTTTTTTTTTTTTTTTTTTTTTTTAATAAGCAAACATGCACAAGGAAGGGGATATTTAGTATGTTGTAAATGACTGTTCAAATTCCATGGAAATCAGAAAGGGTTTCTGTTCAAATTCTGTGCAGAGCTACTAGTGAGAGAGCATCTGTCATAGTATTACTTACATGTGTATTTCACAGACTCCGAGGAACAGAAGAAGGAGAGACAATTATCAAAGTCCAAACAGTGGCAGTATCCTTGGATGGACCATGCAAATGGTATATTCACAGTCATACTTACTGAATATCAAACTTAGCCCTGCAAATCATTTCATATCATGTGAAGATGGTGGTCTAAAGTTACGTTTTTATTGTCCTTTCCATTACTTATAAATAGCTCTATAAATGTTTTATTGTTTTAATTTGAAGTCACTATAGTTTTAGTTATCTATAATGACCCTGTCCACTATATGCTGTGTATCAGAGGGTTTTGAACATATTTTCTTGAAATAGAGCAAAAATTCAGACTGCAACGATGAGTTTGAGTATGATTTAATGTTGTTGTTTTAGTGTTGCATTCTGGGGAATACTACATGTTTGAGTCTGACAGTGGAGAGGAAGAAGAATCCTTTCAGGAGGAGCAGAAACCTCGTCAACAGACTGCCTTTGAGGTGACATGCTTTGTGCTGACTTTGCTCTATGTTTGCTAAGACAGTGTTTATAGAGATAAATGTGTAAAGTTTGTGTCTAAACTGTGTTCTGCAGCTGGCATACCAGGCTTGGGTCACCAGCGCAAAAGAAGCTCTGAAAGAGCGTCAGCAGAGACAGAAAGAGCAGAGAGCGGAAGCAAAGAAGCAGCAAACCTCTCAGGATACAGGTTGAACATTGAAATATTCTGTATCCATATTAAACATACAGTAATACATGCACAAATAAACAAAGCAATCAGCTGCACACTTCATCAAATTTCAGGAGATTTGTCTATTTCTTTCTGTGGTTATCAGATGACACTGAGGACGGCGGAGCAGTTTTTGATGGGAAAGAAGTGGAGGAGATGCAAGAGGAAGGCGATGATGTGGGTAAGTCATGGGTGAGGAAGAACTGTAAAAAAAATAAACAATTAAAATTACTTTTTCAAGTCATAATGCAGTTTCAATGTTGCCACTAAATTGTCTTTCTGTGGTCAGTTTACTCTTTGATCTGTTTGCAGAGCAACAGTTTGAAGAGAGTTTTGCTAAGCAAATTAATTGATAATATGATAAAGATAATGATAATACATGTAGGTTAATGGCACAACCATTTGATAATAACTACACTAGTCTAAAGTTGAAGTGGCTTTGATCCACTTAATCAAAGTTGTTCTCAAACCAAAATGCTTTCTTCTCTTAGGACAACTTTGAACTTTTTTGACCCAGTTCAAATGTTGACTACTGTATATCCCCTTTTAAATATAAAGATTTATCACAGCCTAACTGTAAGCATCTGCGAAATGCAAAAGAGCTTGAGGGGTGCCTTGAATTTCACATGACATCCTAGTGCATCATTCTGATTTCACAGCATCTCAAGCCACTGGCAGTGATACAGTTCAAAGGATTCTGGACATACTGAAGTTCCTGTGGGTGCTCTTCCTGGCCATGGTGGACGGATTCACTATGTGGCTTAATTTGCTCACCAAGCAGTATGTTGACACTTCTACGATCCTCTCTGAGGAGCGCTACCTCTTCATCCACAACATCAGCCAGGTAGGCAACACGCTCAAACAAACCTTATCCAGTGTGTCATTGACACTGTTCTCATGATTTCTGATCCATTCACAGAGACCGTCGAGAGAGCCCATGGATGATCAGATATCACAGGACAGTGAGAACCTCACTGTTGAGACATGCCTCGATGAAACGGACACAGACAATGTTCGCTTCAACAGTAACGTTGAGTGAGTCTAACCTGCCCAGCAGCCAGTTTCCTACACTGATGCCTACATGGCCAAGAATGTCAAAAATGTCAATGTTTTGTTCAAGGACTTTACATGGTCAATATCAACAATTGCAAAATGTTATTACAGTTTCTAAAAGGCTTATTTGGTGCTCAAAGAACATTTCTTATTATTATCAATTTTGAAAACAGTTTTTGCTGCTTAATATTTTTTTTATTTTGTGCAAACAATGTTAAACTAAAATTTAAATGTTTGGTATAATTAAGATAAATATAGACAGTAAAGAGCCACTATTAATAATTGCGCACCAATAATAATCCATAATTAAGCACAAAAGTAAAACATTTACTTTTGTATGTTTGATTAGATATTTTTTTGCAGTGTTTATGATTAATGCCGTCTTCTAACGAGACATGACATCACATGTCCACAATGAAAGTAAAAGTTATTTTGGATTTTGGACCAATGATATTCCAGTGTGGGCTATCCAGCAAGAGGTCAACAGAGTGTCTTTTCTATGTATTTCGTTTTTGTCAGTTACGACCGAATGTCCAATTTGTTTTGCAGTGTGATTGAGTTGGAGACACTGGGTGGTTTTCCAAAGTCCCGTGACTTCAGCAGCACAACTCTATCCTCTGCACTCACGTTAGAGCTTGATACAGAACCCTTTTACAGCCAACACACCCACCGCCCTCGACGCTCCAGAACCGCAAGTGAACTGCTTTCAGAAAGGTGCTGCTTTCTATGACATGACTGTATGATCGTTGGCCATTATTAAAGAGTACAGCACTTCGGCACGCTCTGATGTTTTTGCATTAGAAATGCTTTTTAATCTAATTGACATAATTTTTTTGCATTGACTGTTATTTATTTCAAATAAATGTATAAATTCAACTTTGAAAAGCGGTGTGATGCATAAACAATTAACAGTTTTTATAATATAAATTTGTTTAACTTTCACATTGCGAATAAGACCTCTTTGTTAAAAAAAATAAAAAATAACAAAATTAAATGGATAGTTTTGTTTTGCAGTTTGTGCAGTTCAGTTCTTTTCTCTGTGTGCTTTATTGTAGGCCGTTAAGTGTTGAGGAGTTGATACAGAGTCGTGAATTTTACTCGTCTCAGAACCGACTGCTGAAGCTGCTCTTTGCGCTCTATAATGTTCTGGCGGCCCACTCTGAGCTGGTCTGTTACTTCATTATCATGCTCAATAACCTGGTGACGGCCTCTGTCATCTCACTGGTGCTGCCCATTCTCGTCTTTCTCTGGGCAATGCTGTCTGTGCCACGACCTTCCAAGAGGTTCTGGATGACGGCCATCATCTACACAGAGGTGAGGAACAACAGACAATGCCTTTGTTACAGCGGATTTTGTTATTTGATTTTGACATGTTTCAGATAATATATATATATATATATATATATATATTTTTACTCTTGTTATGTTACTGTTATACTGTGTTTATGATAATGCTTTTTAGGGTTTTTTTTTCAACTACCTTTGAAAAGTCTTTTTTTTGTCACCTTTAATTCTATTCTATTGGGTGGGTGGTGGTGTTAGGTTTTAATAACTAGCAGCTAGTGGGAGCAAGATTAACCTAGCTGGACTATTTTGGTCAAGTTGATTACTGTCATTTTGCATTGTTGACACACTGTTTTTCCTATATAATTTTGTTCAGTTGCTTTGACACAATCTGTTTTGTTTAAAGTGCTATATAGATAAAAGTACAAAATATATATATAATGTTTCAAAAACAGATTGAGTGCAGTAACCCTGTACAGCTTACCATATGAAATGAGAGCCAGAAAAGGAATAGTTTATTGAAACTTTAGACAAAATATAAAAATAATGCTTTTTTTATATATATGTATAGAAGAGTAAATTTAATGTGCTTGAGTTTTCATCTTGAACTAACAATATAAAAGTTATTCTTATGTAAATATCTAAAAATTATTTCACTGCCAAAAGATGTGCATCACAAGGGGTTGAAGGTTTTTAGAATTACAAGCATGTAAGCTTGTACGGCCTGTTGTTTTCCAGCAGAAAAAGATTTTTTTATTTACAAAACCAAGCTTTAAAACTTTAAAAGTAAAGTAATAACTTAGTGTGTGTCTTTGGCATGTTGTTTGTCGCAGGTCATGGTGGTGGTCAAATACCTGTTTCAGTTTGGCTTCTTCCCGTGGAATACTGACTATGAGCTGAAGTTAAATGAGGACAAGCCGTTCTTCCCTCCTCGCATCCTGGGACTGGAGAAAACTGACAACTACATCCGTTATGATTTGCTCCAGCTACTGGTCCTCTTTTTTCACCGGTCACTTCTCCAGGTATTTAGCTAAAAAAAAACAAGCCTAGACCAGTTGAACTGTTTCAGATGCTTACCATCCTAAAATGGTAGAGTTAGAAGCAGTCAAAATTCAAACGTTAATTCTATTCAAAATCTTTCAATCTGAAAGAAATTCATTGGTATGGAAGTTACCGTTGCATGCCTAATTTGAAAAGAAAATCCAATGCTGACATATCAGCGCATTCTACATGGAATTCATAATCAATCTCGTTATGTAACCATCATGGTGTCGTTTCTGTGAAGACGTACAATCTCCAAACACCTAACTTGGCATCTAGTTTGTTTGTGATATCCTTTTTTTCCCCACTTTGCCTCTCTCAGCGTTATGGTCTCTGGGACCAAGAGGGCCCTCTGGAAGAGAAGAGCAATCTTTCATCTGTGGAGAAGAACAGGAATGAAAGAGACGAGAAAGACTTTCAACTCTCAGATGAAGAGGAGAGCCGAGCACAGCCAGAGCCCGACACGGAGGTGCTGTCAATGACACCGTCAACAGAAACACCGACCGATGCTGAAATACAGACTGACCCAGAGCCCAACATGCAAACGAATACCACAGAAACCCTTGATACAGTGAAAGAGGATGGAAAGAAGAAGAGTCCTTTCCTTCGCTTCCGCAAGAAAAAACAGTCAGAAATAGGTCTGTTGGGGAAAAAAAGATTATTTACAGTATATAACTAGATATTTAATATACCTGGATAATGTCTGTGAGATTGTACTGAGTTAGCTGAACCTGTATCTGTTATGTGTAGTGTTCTTTTGATATATGTATAAACAATCCTCTCATAGACACCAGACAGAAGGAACCCAAGAAGTAGAAGAAGTCCAAGAAACGCAGCAAGGACTCCAGTACAAAAATCTTGAATGCTATTGGAGGAAAATTCAAAGGACTTTTCTTATCCATGTAAGATTCTTTTTTTTTTTTTTTTTCTCAAGCCAGCAGGAGAGACTAGATCATTGCAGCTAATCAAAGTCTAGCTCATTTTAGACCATTTCTGATCCTAATAATGTGTTAGTACATGGTAAAATTAGCTCAAATGCTTTAGAAGTATTTTGCATGGTCAATTCATGTTAGCTAATGTAATTAAATCATGTTAACAAATAGAATCTTATTGTAAAGTCAGCATTATTTTTATTTCACAAAAATTTAAACTGGACCTCGCACAATTATTTTCTTATATTGTGTACAAACAAAGAAAAATGTGTAACATTTTGCAGTATGATACATTTATATATGTGTATCTTTTAAATGAATAACTAATAATGCTGATATACTGTATAGCATACCACAAATTTATAAACTGACATATCACAAGCTGTCTGCTGATTCACAGGTTTCTGCTCACTGAATTTTTGAATTAATGTGACATTTTGTGTTTAACTGCCATTTCATTTTATCTTGTGGTGTGTTTTCATCTGTGCAGAGTGAACAATGTCTATAAGCCCACCTGTGGATTCTTCCAGAACATCCTTCATGCAGAATATCGGGCAGCTACTGATGTCTACGCTCTTATGTTTCTTACTGACGTGGTGGATTTTATCATCATCATATTCGGTTTCTGGGCTTTTGGAGTGAGTAAAAGAAACCTTACATTCTTCGTAATAAAAACCTTGAAGGAATTTGCATTTGGAATAGCATAATTTGCCATGATTTGGAATCAATCCTAAATTAAAAATTGTCAAGCACAGGTTTGAGTTAAAACATCAACTGTAAATGCAACTAATAAGATACTAATAAGATAAATGTATAGTAATACTACATTTATTAAGAACTCAAATTAAACAGACCTGTTGACTTGAAACCAGTTGAAAGTCATTTGAATGTGAAATGTTTGCTCTGTCTCAGAAATACTCGGCGGCAGCAGATATAGCCTCCTCTCTGTCTGAGGACCAGGTCCCCGAGGCGTTTCTAGTCATGCTCCTCATTCAGTTCAGCACCATGATCATTGACCGTGCACTTTACTTGCGGAAGAGCATCTTGGGAAAGCTCATCTTCCAGATTATACTGGTTTTCGGGATCCACCTGTGGATGTTCTTCATCCTTCCTGCTGTCACTGAGAGGTAAGGGAGTGTTTAGATGCAGTTTGAGTATCAGGGAAGGTTCTACTTCTGTGATCTTTGGTGATCAAAATCAAATGATTTAAGATATTTTGAGATATTTTTCAAGGAGTATATAATTTCCTTTTTTTTCACAGGATGTTCAATCATAATTCAGTGGCCCAGCTCTGGTATTTTTTCAAGTGCATCTACTTCACCTTGTCAGCGTATCAGATCCGTTGTGGCTACCCTACACGAATCCTTGGAAACTTCCTGACCAAGAAATTCAATCACCTCAACCTCTTCCTTTTCCAAGGGTGGGCACTTTCTTTTCTTCATTTTTCAGTGTCGTCTTCAAAATTGATTTACTAATAGAATGAGAGTACATTTTTCGTAATAGAGATTTATACATCATCTTAAAGTGAAATAAATAAGTTTTCCATTTATGTATGGTTTGTTAGGACTGGCCAATATTTAGCTGAGCTCAAATATTGAGAAAAGAGAAAAATTCAGTTTTGATATATTTACAAAATATCTTCACGGAACATGATTTGTACTTAATATAATAATGATTTTTGGCATAAAAGAAAAATTGACCCCTACAATGTATTGTTGGCTATTGCTGTAAATATACCAGTGCTACTTATGTCTGGTTATGACTTGTGCTCCATGGTCACATATATGTAATAGGCACCATTTTTAAGAAATAATGAATTTGTTTCCTCAGGTTCCGCCTGGTTCCTTTTTTAGTTGAGCTTCGAGCAGTGATGGACTGGGTTTGGACAGATACGACACTGTCTCTCTCCGACTGGATGTGTGTGGAGGATATCTACGCTAATATCTTCATCATTAAATGTAGCCGAGAGACAGAAAAGGTAGCAGCTCTTCTTGATTCAAAACACTGGCATTCAAAAACATTTTGATATACCTAAAATTTCGGATTAGTTATTTGTTTATCATTCAGGTTATTATGGTCATATAATCCTAAATAAACTGAATATTTTTGGCATTTTCTAGACAAAGGATATATATCGATGTCACATTACTATTGACTAAGTAGCCTAGATATGTTTAATAAATGTGAAAAAAAAAACCTAGCAGTAAAGGTGCCATAAGCCCTATTCGCACAGAATTAGTATTACCTTGTGACCTCAGTGGTGGAAATTTGTATTCTTTCAAGAGATTTGTTCATTTTCAGTTTGTGCACCAAAATGATTCATTCGAATTCGTTCACCAATTTGTTCAGTGACCATTTCTTTATATTACATTAATACGCCAGCAGGTGGTGAAAAAGAGCGTCTTATGAGTTTGTCATATATCACCTAACCCCATGTCGTTCCAAACTCGCAAAAGCTTGTTCGTCTTCGGAACACAATTTAAGATATTTTGGATGAAAATCGGGAGGCTTGTGACTGTCCCATAGACTGCCAAGTAAAAATAGACTGTTAAGGTCCAGAAAAGTATGAAAAGCATTGTCAGAATAGTCCATCTGCCATCAGTGGTTCAACCGTAATGTCATATGGCGACGAGAATATGTTTTGTACGCAAAGAAAACAAAAATAATTACTTTATTCAACAGTTCGTCTCCACCGTATCTCTCCAGATCACTGTAGCGCAATTTTGTAAAATATGAGCTGAATTGCAAGCAGCGTACACTTTTCTGTGTCAGCTGCGACATAAGGATACGTTTTCTTTGTAAACAAAACCACACGTGTGCTTAAGGTCATCCTTTCATTGGTACATCCTTTCAACCACCGTAGCAGTGTTCGTTTGGAAGTGGACCGAGACCACCTCTTCAGCTGGGTCTCGGTTCGGTTGTTTGGTCTGCACCCGAGTGCGATTGTTATATTCACACCAGTCCAAAAGATCTGGGGGGGGGGGGACGAACTTGAGTGGCATGACAGATTTTGTACCTTATTCATGGAAAGTGTAATATCTTGATCATTTGATTCTAATGTGTACGCAATCGTACTTTTGGGCTTAAACTTTTTCTCTGCAGAAATATCCCCAACCAAGAGGGCAAAAGAAAAAGAGGATTGTCAAATATGGAATGGGCGGCCTTATCATTCTGTTCCTCATTTGCATCATTTGGTTCCCACTACTCTTCATTTCACTGGTTAAATCTGTAGTGGGTGTGGTTAACCATCCCATTGATGTTACCGTCACAGTCAGGCTTGGTGGTTATGAGGTAAAATTCAATTGTAACATTTCAATGAGTGTTTAATAGTTTGATCATTTGAGAGTTTAAATTTGAGATTTGACTCATGTGTCCTCCTGCAGCCTTTATTTACCATGAGTGTGCAGCAGCAGTCCATCCAGCCTTTCATTGAGCAGGATTATAATCGTCTCACCAGACAGTTTGGAAAAAACGCTGTAAGTAGACATCAACAGTGACAACTCCATAACAGTTGATACTGATAATGACAAGATAACTGATATAATGCTGTGTATGCATACGATACAATTTAATAGTGACCGTAAAGAAACATACTGCACACAGATTTGCTGAAATTAAACAGTTTATTTTACACTACATTTACTCAGACTTTCATGGAAACTCTTTCAGACTGAGAGAGATGTCGGAAGCTTAACGGTGGACACACTGAAGTCATGCAACTGTGGTTTATAGTCTAAATTAAGTGTTTTACTTCTGGCAGTTTTATTTAGGCTTCAGAATTCATAAACTTTGTTCATTTGTAAAATTTCATAATTAACAAAAAAAAAAAAAAGAGTAGCATTACAGCCATACCAGCCTTTGCTACTTAGAACAGTTGGCTTTTCCATTAGTGTCCAATACTGTAATGTGTCCACAGGTGGCCATGCAGTTTATTACCTTGTACAGCTATGAAGACATAGTCACAGCCAACATCGAGGGCAGCTCCGGGTCAGTGTGGCGGATCAGCCCACCGAGCAGACAGGAGCTAATAAAGGAACTCCTTAGCAGCACAGGTGACATGACCCTCCGTCTGGACTGGAACTTCCAAAGGTCAGTTTGATGGAGAAGCACAGTGGTTTTGAATGAAACTTGCTTCTGTTGGGAGTACAGGACCTCATGCTCATGTGTTTGTGTCTGAAAGGGATCTGGGGAAAGGTGGCACAGTAGAACATACTTTTGACAAGCACTCCATCAGTTTGTCACAGAAGAACCCAGTCAGAGCAGACCTGGCCTCGCTGCTTCTGGGCACCCGGAACGATCCTGTGTAAGTTTTGTGACTACATGAGGAGAAAATCTCAGTCTTCCTTTAGGTTTAGGGTTGATGGAAGCCGAGCTCAGATTCCATAATGAAGTGTCAGTTTCAATGTTCTTAAAAAGATCAAAGTAAGATGGAAGTAGTGAAATATTTAAAGGGATAGTTCACCCAAAAAAATGTAAATTCAGTCATTAATTCCTCACCTTCATGTTGTTCCAAACCCATGAGACCTTTGTTCATTTTGGACACGGATAAAAATAATTTTGATGGAATCCGAGAGCTCTCTGACCCACCATAGTCAGCAGCATAGTTGAAGCTAGGTGAATACTTTTTGTTAGCAAAGAAAACAATAATATAATTTATTCAGCAATTCTTCTTCTTCAAGTCTTCCGCCATTTTGGAGAGCAACCCAGAACGCAATCAGCGTTGTTTACGTTCAGAAGCCAGCACGCACGTGCTGAACATAAACAGCGGCAATTACATTCTGGGGTACTCTCCAAAATGGCAGAAGAAGGTGACTCTGGGAGAAGAATTTATGAATAAATTAGTCTTGTAACTTCGTGAAATTACGGTTGAACTGATTTGCCGATGTCCTTGCTACGTTTCTGTGCATTGATGGTAATGGTAGTATCCTTGCCATCTATGGAGGGTCAGTCAGCTTTCGGATTTTATAAAATATGTCTTAATTTGTGTTCCAATGATAAAAGGAGGTTTGGAATGACATGAGGGAGGATAATTAATGACTAAAATAAAATATTTGACAACTGTTTTATGATCAAAATGTTAAATGACCGGCAGTGATGCAAACGACTCAACTTTATGGACATTTTAAATTGAAATTATGATCAATTTATGTGATGCATGTAATTACTGACTGAATGTGAGAAGACAAGTTCCGTTTTGTATTTTCAACATATTAGTTATACAAATAAAAGTGCATAGTTCACTATTCTATTTCTTAATCCCTCAGTGTTCAAGACATGCTAATGGCCTTGTTTTTGGACTCGGATTGTGAATCATCTCTGTAATTTTCTTGTAGACACGTGCCGAACATGTTTCCTAACTACATCAGAGCACCTACTGGAGCTGAAGCAAAGCCAGTTAGCCAGCTGTATGAAGGTAAAAATAATTCATCTATTTAGTGTTTTAGTCAGGCTCAAAACATTTTTCTAATGATTTGTGAGGGATCTCCACCCTGTTTGAGACATAATGAACATTAATTTATACTGTCGTGTAACATCATATTTACATCTAAATTCAATTGTACTTAAATATCCAAATATTCCCTGGTCTGCCATATACATTTTATGATGGATTGATTAATGGCAGAATGTGGCATAACAGGGTGAAATCAACATGGAACATATCTTTAAAATATCTTATTGTAGTATTTACTGTAATCTCTATATATATAAAACATATTTTATCCTGGCAGGTGATGAGGATGGATATCAAGATGTGACTTTGTCACTGATGAGGGAAGCCTCTGTGAATACCACTGGAGCTCAGGAGTGGTGGGACATCAGCATTGCAGACTGCAAGGAGTCCTGTGGTGTTCTACCTATGGTCATCTTTAACGACAAAGTTAGCCCTCCAAGTTTGGGCTTTCTGGCAGGATATGGGTACACGTCAATCATCCCTTTCATGAGATACAGTGCTGGCTTTTACTGTATTCATTGTCAACTCGATTGGAAACCATTTAATTTCTTGATTGTGCCAGGGTTATATGTTTCAGAATGTTCCTCTAAATACTTCTCTCTCTCTCTCTCTCTCCTCCAGGATCATGGGTCTTTATGTGTCAGTGGTTCTGGTCATTGGCAAGTTTGTGCGAGGCTTTTTCAGCGAGATCTCTCACTCCATCATGTTTGAAGAACTGCCATGTGTGGACCGCATCCTCAAACTATGCATGGACATTTTCCTGGTGCGGGAAACTGGAGAACTGGAGCTGGAGGAAGAGCTTTACTCCAAACTCATCTTCCTCTATCGCTCTCCAGAGACTATGATCAAGTGGACAAGAGAAAAGAATGAAGACTGAAACTGTTTTGTAGCTGGTGCGGCATCGCATGGTTAGACGTTCTGCATCATGATGTCCACTTCGGCCTCGAGGCCAGCTGGAACCAGTAGAGCTTTACTGCTCTTGTGACATTGTATAAGTTGAATGATTCAATGTCTTATGAACAAGGAGTCTATAGCCATTTCTCCAATGCTAGGGACGTTTTTGGCTTCTTTGCACTCAGAGGTTCGGATAACTGGGGTCAGGTTAAGCCTCTGTGCGTTATTCTACCGGGACTGTGTTTATTTTTGTCAGTAAGCTTTAAAATCAGCCTCTATAGAACCGACTCAATGTGAGTGATTAAGACGCTAGCTGTAAGGACCTGAAGACGCTTCCCCAGTGTCCTAGTTGACTAGTGGGCGCAGAATGGTAGGACCTTCAAAGTCCAAATCCAAACACTATTAGAGTGAATCTCGCAAAACCCTGGTTATACTTTATCCCAAAATAACAGGAAGTTATATTTTAGGACTAAGTTGTTCCAAACCTGAGTTTCTTTCTTCTGTTGAACAAAATGGTATTTTAAAAATGCACGTTACCAAACGGTTGCTTGTCCTCACTGACATCCATAGTATGGAGAGGGTGAAAAAAAATGCACACAGTTGGAAATGGGTACCAGAAACCATTTGGTTAGCAGAATTCTTCAAAAACATTTTGTGTTCACTAGAGGTTTGGAACAACATAAGGCTGAGTAAACCATGACAGAATTAAAAACATTTTCAGGGCACATTCCCTCTAAGATTTTGTTTTTTTATAGGAAGTCTATAAGAGTTTGAAAACTGACTGATTTCTATAATATACATTGAAATTCTTCTTCTTTTTTTTTTTAAATGATTCTTATTACTATAATACAGTAATATACTGAAATCATCATAACGTTGTGCCCAAGTAATACTCAGAGATATCATAATGTATAAATATTCCACAACTGAAATATTGTGAATGCTTAATTGGCATGGAAATTGTCAGGCAAAAAAACTAATTTAATTAATAGATAATTTTAACGATCACATAAGTAGGCTTCACTTTCTTTCTAGTACTTGTAAGTTCCTGTGACTTTGGGGTGAAATATAAACCAGACATGGTTTTGGGGGTTTTGTGAGATTTTCACTCATTTTAACTGTTTACAAGCCAAAGTATCTTAGGATGACAGCCGTTTAGTATTTTCTTTCTGGTTTTACAATTTCTGATCAAACACTTGAAGTCATTTTTCCTCATAAAAAATACAATCAAGTAATTTGAATCTGACATCTACATTGTTGTTTCGAATGGAAAGTGCCACACTTCCATTCGCTAAGTGCTGGAATGCTGTGCTTAGCAATTAGGGTTATTAAGTGCACACATTGTGTAATGAGTGTGCCAAATTTCATCTGTAAGGGCTGGAATAATCATTTCCACTGTATGGTTGGGCAAAGGGCACAAACAAGTACTCTTTGCTTTTTTTCTTCAGAAATCAAATGTGAGCCTGTAAAAAATTCCTTGCTGTCTAGTAGTTTGCTAAATTAAGAAATCAAAAATGTCTTCTGCACAAATAAATTACTGTATTAATGATTGTGTAATGTTTGATTTATTACTAAATGTAGACATGGTTATATTCAAATTTCGGCAGGCATATTCACAAATGACTTTTTTATTAACTTGCAAATAAAAACTATGGAATACTTTTATGATTTGGTTTTGAATCGGGTGAAACCATGCATTAGCAAGGCTAGCACAGATACGGTCCCCTACAGAAAGCTGTTAATTACTTTATCTAAACCAAATATCTGCTAGTCTCCATCTTCCTCATCGTCCTCCAAAAGGTACTCGCTGATTTCCATCTTCATCCGTGATCTGTGGAAAGAAACCGGTAAGTCTCATATATACAGAACACGTACAAGCTCAACAAAAAGCTACAACTCCAGTGATATTTAGCAGAAGGGTGTTTCAAAATAGCCTCACAGTAATAAACAGGACAATGACTGCTAGAGTCAATGGTGCGCAGTTCATCAATTATAACAGAACTTCAGCAGCTCTACAGAAGCAAACCGTGTCATTGTTCAGTTCAACGTTGACTCAAGTTAAATGGTGTCAATTTTGCAAAGTTCATCAGTTATGAAATAAGTTAAATTAGTTCTACAGAAGACAATCATTATTTAGCTAAATTCAGACAAAGTGTGTTCTTTGTGTCACAACAGACTGAAATGTGAAGTCTTGAGTGTTATTTCTCTAATGCAGGCAGCCCTCGAATCTGTGATCGCATTGTGAAAGGTTTGAATACATCCCACCGTGGATGATTTTATAGAGCTTTGGCAAAAGGGACGATTAACGGCAGTCCATTTATCTTTAGCTTCCTCAAATAATGTATATGGCTTCAAAAGACATATATAGCATATGAGTCATCTAGACCACTTTAATGGTGCTTTACTTTTTTTTTTTTTTACTTGACAATCCAAATCCTCATTTGCTTTTAGTGTATGGAAAAGCATCCAGATATTCTGCTACCTTTGTTTGTGTTCTATACAAGCAGGAAAATCATTCTGGTTTGTAAAGGGTGAGTAAATGGCATCTATTCTTATTTATAAATTATTTAGTCTATGGAGCAGCATTTCCCACCTTTTCTGTCGTTTTTCTGCCTCTGTTGTGATGTAAGGTGGAAGAGTGTTTGTTGCTACCTGTAGGAGAGAGTAAGCTCATATATTATTAACATTACTGATACATATGTATGAGGACAGTTGACAATTATTTCCCTAAAATAATGTAGATTCATGGACATAGTCCTATTATGCAACACATTTTTGAAGTACAAGTATTCCATATAGTATCTAAATTGATATAAGCTCATAATATCTCAAATTGGAATATTACAGTAATTATAAAAATAAATGGAAAAATACTGTTTTATATGACATTGCATGTGAAACTGCTGGACACTGCTGTGATGCCATGTTATTACCACATACCAAAATGAATTGGATGAATGCAGTACAACTAAGGATTGGACACATGAGTGCTGAGCTTTTCTCAAACTCACCATGTCTTTGATGGTGAGTCTACAGCTGTAACACAAGAGTGTCTTTAAGTCCTGGTGTGAAGGCAACCTGAAATACAATTCAGAAACATTTTAAAAAGAAGCAAATCAAATACATTCCAACTGCTGACTCGACTTAGGCTTAAACTTGAAAAAGAGGACACAACGTGCCTGTTTGAGGAACAGCAGTCTCCACTCCCACAGCCCTGACCCTCTGTGCAGCACTGCTCTGGTGCATCTACAGACGGGTCCTGACGTTTAAACTGGGACAGCTGCTCAGATACCAGAGTAGCATGGAAGGCAGAAGCTTTATCTGCAAGCAAAAAAAAAAAAATGTTAATCTCTGTTAATGAAGGTTATTATTTTATTTTTTTGTCAAGCTTGTTTTTGGAACATGGTAGCTTTTTTTGCATGAATGTAATAATCTGTTTTAAACTAGACTTTAAAATGGTAGGAGGAAAGGCAACTAGTTCACTGGAATAATGGTTGCACTTTATTTTACACTACGTGTACTAACATGTACTTATAGTGTACTTACAGTGTATTTATCTAAGAAAGTTCTTGTAATACAAGGTAACTACATGGGGTAGGGTTAGGTCTAGGGGTAGGTTCAGGGTTAGTACCAAGTTATTACATAGTTATTGAAATTACTATCATAAGTACATAGTATGTACATGAGGAACAGGACTGTAAAATAAAGTGCTACCGGAATAATTACAAAAAGACAGTAAAGTAAGAATACAGTAAGTACATTTAAAATGGAACGCTGCTAGAATTGTTACGCTTGAGTTGGTTTAAATGATGAAATAACTGCTGACAGCACTATTTTAAGTCTTTCCCAGTCAGTAGCGTGCCTGGAAGCAAATGACACCCACATCTCATCAATGCTCTTACTTTCGCCTGACAAGTTTTTAAAATGCATCGTGTATTAATGAGTATTTTACCCCATGAATTTTATGCACTTACTCTGTAGTGCGATCTGCACAAGTTTATCATTTATTTCCACAGAGCTTGCATGTAACTAAATGATGTAAAGCGGGAGCTTTACGAGACAAATGAGCATAGGCAAGAGAGAGAGAATTCAATTATTTCCAACATGCACTCATCCAAGGCACTTTTATTTCATTAATGTTAAGTGTTTGAGACTTTGATGGAACGGACTTCCACTATGTGACCCCATGAGTTCACTGCGGTTCCTCTGACAGATTTGATTTCCATTATGTGACTCAGTAAGATTGTGTAATCCATTTATCCTTGGATGCAATAAAACAAAACGCATTAAGGAAATATCCTTAATACATATATAAAATAGTAAAAAGGATTATCGGTCGATCTCAGCTTTAGGAATAAGGAATTGAGGACCATGTCAACGTGCGACATTAACATGACCTTTGTTAGGTGTATAACCTACCTTCTTTAGTGTCGAGAGTACAGAGACACAGCAGGCACTTAGAGGCAGGCTCAGTCGTTTGACTTTGAGGAGGAATTACCGTATGAAGTTTCTCACTAGTTCTGGAGAAAAATCATTAGGACAAGTCAGACGATTATCAGAGGACACCAACTGAATTCTGGGTCAGAGCCATTGTTTTCAGATCAATGACCTGTAGATAGTGCTAACGGTGGACGGGAAGTCCGACTGTAGGTTGGTGACGAAACTCTCCGTCAGTCGCTGGATGCTGGCTTTATCCTGGGTCTGAAATTAAAGTTTACAGATCCAAATCATCATGATGGCATCAGAGCTGTTGTTTCAGATAACATAGTTTCAAATCTACTTTGAATAACTCATGATGAGAGTTTGCGATGGCATTAGCTGGTAAAATAACCCAGACAGCTGTTTGGGCAGAGAGCATTCATTCAGGAATCCTCACCTAAGCCTGAAATAGCAGGAGAGGTATACATGACTGACAGTGTAATGACAGACTCTCACCTTGGTATCCAGTCCTGAGATAAAAACTGAGGGCACGTTAAACATTCTGCTGTAGAAGGCGATCTCTTTGGATGAGTAGTCCCTCATGGGGCGCACTATCACCACATCCCCATACCGAGCATCCGAGAAACCCTACAAAACAGCTTCATGTTGATATAAGAAACATTTGGGCTTGTTTTAATCGTATGACAGCACAGAACAAACTTTCCTCACCGTATCTGAAGCCAGTGCTGCTCCGCGACCCAGAGCGATATTACTGAGCAGTTTGACGGCCAGTCGTGAGCAGCTGTCTCCCATCATGACCTTCGAGTAACCGTTCTCACGGGCAATGTGCAGAATCAGGTGCAGCCTGCACCAATAAACATTTACAAACTGAACTCCTTATAGCAGGGCATTGCTAAATTCTGGATTATGATTGGTTCAGAGATGTCCCAACACAATTTAGGTCAATTAATGGCATTCTACAGTCATAATGCTATTATAGTAAACTAAAGCTAAAACTTAAGTGTTAAATTATCGCAACTAAAGCTATTTTTATTACTTAAACATTAACTGAAATATAAAATATACATACAAATATTTTCTCATTTTGTTTAAAGTACTAACTGGAGTATTAACTGGATTAAAAGCATAGCGTAAAAAAAAAAAGTTATAACTAAAAATTTTAATAAAATATATTTTTTAAATAATAAATAAACATAAGACAAAAATTACACATCAAAATTGCAAAAACTTAACTAAAATAAACAATTAAATAGAATAATTTAACAAAACTTTAAAAATTATTAACAAAACTATAACAGTATATTCATGATACTAAAACAACACTGATGACCACCAAACCAAGTAACTGAGCATTTTCTTCCATATTTTATGGGGAAATATTCTAAAACAAGGAAATACAGGGGGTTCGTGAGTTAATAAGAAAGGTAAAAAAAAAAAAAAAAAATTATGAAAACAATTTTTGTTAAATTACATTTTTTTTTTTTTTTTATGTTTTTCTCAATCAAAATAATGCTTAAAGATTAAATACTTAAACTTCATAAGAAATCACCAGCATTACAGATTTTTGAAGGTGTTGTTAAAGTATTAAAAATTAAAATATAAAAAAAAATATCAGGGGGTAATTTCAAATATGTATTTTAGATCAAAGGATTTTGCTGACACACACAAAAAAAAGAAAAAAGTTAGCAAAGCCTTGTTCTAAAATGTAAAATCCCACATAGCAACTTCCGTTAACACGTTTAAGGATGAAAGCAGGTTGATTTTGTAAAAACAAATCTTTTTCTAACAAGGTTAAACCAGACAAGTCTAAAATCTTTTGATGAGGTCATACAGAAAAAGAGAGAGAAAAAAGGTAAGGAAACTAACCATCTGGCATGCCCAAATAGACTAAACTGTCTAAATAAAAAGAGGATAAAGACATCATTACGGTTTAAAAAGCTCCTTAACGTTCACTACAATCACTTTGAATGAATACGCAGTTCACCGGGGATAAGCCAGACACATCTCTTTTAGATCACTTCAGTTAAAGAGCATAATATTAAAAGGACACAATACAGCAATATCCTCCATAGATTGTCTTCTTAACTGTTAGTTATAGGCAATAAAAAAGCTTGAGAGAAAGTACTGAGTGACATTCACTGTGAAGGCAAATGTCACTAATCACTCCAGCACTCACTCAAGACTCAAACAGACTTCAGAGATCAGTTCTTCACTGATGAATCGGTCTAATGTCTCACAGAAGTGATCAGAGACAGGAGGGGTGAAGGAGTGCATGACGCAAAGAAAGCATCAGGAAAGTAGCACAAAAAGCTTGGAGAAGGTGACTCAGCTGAGCCACTGTCATTATATTAAAAAAGTAATTAGTAAAACAGAAAGTGCTAATAAATCATCTTGTGCTTGGCTCTTCAAACTCACCGTAAGGTCTGTAGCATATCCTCTTTGGCGGTGAGTGTCTTCAGAGAGGAGAACAGCCTCTCTAATGCCAGCTTGTGTTCGGGAGAGTCTTCTAAACTGAGCTGAGCCACAGCACTGGCTACATTCTCTTCTGTGAGTGTCTGTTTCTCTTTGATATACTGATCCACCGCTTGTTTATAGCCTGGATTGGACGGGTCTGGATCAGATGTGCCAGGCACCAGTACAGAGCTAGGCAGACTGAAAACCTAAAACACAGTCGAGAGCAGTCAGAGTCTCACTCACAACAAACGGTCGAAGTACTAAAGCTAAAGAGATTCATGTCATTTAAGATGTGGACTAATAATGTTATGCACTGGGTCGGTTTACCTGCTCTAGAGAAACTATAAAGTAAGGGAAGCCAGTGTCTGTGAAGATGCTCTTCAGCAGAGCATTAGACCTCTGCCGCTCGTCTGCACTCCGGCCACAAGCTCCACCATCTAACAAATACCGTACACAAGCGTTCAATCCTAAAGCATACATTTGAGAAACAGGAATAATGTCATATTTGTCCAATCCGAAGAGATTTACCATCAATGTGTATGATTCCAGGCACAAATCGTAACTTTTTGGGAGCCTCCCGACTCAGCCCCTGAAAAAAGAAAGCAGGAAGTCAGATTTATTCATACCATGCTTTAAACAACACTGATTGTGTCAAAGCAGCTTCCCAGCAATTGACAGTGTTCATTTCATGAAACGAATTCAATTTCAGAAGACAACAGGGTCATTATTCAGCCCAGGTAAATTCAGTTCAGTTCAATAACAGCGTCAATGTTCATCAGTTATGCAATAAATTCAGCTATAAGCTGCTCTACAGAAGGAAGGTCATTATTTAGCTAAATTCATTTCAATAATACTGACGTTAGAGAGAAAGTGTCATTATCTAGCTTCATTCAGTTCTAATCTCATTCTCATCTGATAGTGTCAATAAAAAAAAAATATATATAAATATTAATCTTGGGAGAAACAAAGCACGGTCCAGTTCTCCTAAAAATGAACTGAAATGAACTAGAGAAATAAAGACGGCTGGAACCAAGCCTCAAATGGTGACATGTTTAAATGGCTGGTTAGAGCTGGTAGACCACTTTGAATCATCAGCAAACAAGCCAACATGTTCCTCACACACTTTGGCCCATTGTGTTTGATAAAAATGGCTGGAGTAACATGGTGTTTTTACCTCTTGAACTTGCGAGAGCATCGAGCAAGAGGCTGCGCCACCAGAAACAGCAAGAAGAACCTAAGAAGAGCAATTAATGAGAAGGTCAGTGAAGTTCAGCTGAAACTGTGGGGATGAGCAGTCAGTGTAGATGTTGAAGGATCGAAGGAATGCAGCATCCAGAGAAACCATGTGTTTGTTTTTTACTCTTTATGATTTTTTTTTATTAATTACAATTTTTTTCACTAATTATTTAAGCATTTATATAATTTTTATTGCTATGCTTGGTACGGTTGATGCATTTTATAATTGTAAAATTAATATTATGGTAAAGATTTTACATTTGTGCAGGATAGACAAAATACAGGATGAAGTCCAGTTCAGACGAAGTTTGGACAAAGTCTAGATGAAGTAATGATTAGATGTAGATTATTCGATAAGCCCTGCTAATTCTTCATCATCATCACTTTGTCTACTCCCAGGCTTATTAGAAACTTTTAGTAATTACAATGTGGGCACCAGAATTATATATATATATATATATATATATATATATATTGCTGTAATGGTGATTGGATCTAAAATATTTGGTACAATATAACATTGTCAATAAAAATAATTAAATTTCCAGGTTTCTCACTCTTTGGCCAATGAATTTTCACTGATCTGTCCATGTGTTTTTTAATCATTACTGTATTAAGATTTTTTTTAAAATCCTCTTGATTTGAATGATTTGCGAGTCATTCGGCCATTTTATGAACCAAGAACTGATTCTTTGAAAACAAACTAAACATTGCTGCAGCTCCAAACTAAATCCTGGAGTTAAAATATTTTGGAGCAGAACATGACTAGAAAAAAAAAATTGGTATTTTCTGGTTTTCTATTACTGTGGAACCCACTGAAACTAAGTAGGTCAAGAGACTATTACTCTATATACATATATACACACACTATACATATACAAATATACACACACACCCATACACACTGAACAAAATTATACAGAATTACAAAATTCTAAATGCAACACTTGTTTTTGCCCACATTTTTCATGAACTGAACTCAAAGATTTAAGACTTTTTCTTTGTACACAATAGGTCTATTTCTCTCAAATATCGTTCACAAATCGGTCTAAATCTGTGTCAGTGAGCACTTCTCCTTTGCCGAGATAATACATCCACCTCACAGGTGTGGCATATCAAGATGCTGATTAGACCGCATGATTATTGCACTGGTGTGCCTTAGGCTGGCCACAGTAAAAGGCCACTCTAAAATGTGCAGTTTTATCACACAGCACGATGCCACAGATATCGCAAGTTTTGAGGGAGCATGCAATTGGCATGCTGACTGTAGGAATGTCCACCAGAGCTGTTGCCCGTGAATTTAATGTTAATTTCTCTACCATAAGCCGTCTCCAAAGGCATTACAGAGAATTTAGCAGTACATCCAACTGGCCTCACAACCACAGACCACGTGTAACCGCACCAGCCCAGGACCTCCACATCCAGCATCTTCACCTCCAAGATCGTCTGAGATCAGCCACCCAGACAGCTGCTCCAACAATCAGTTTGCATAACCAAAGAGTTACTGCACAAACTCTCAGAAACCATCTCAGGGAAGCTAATCTGCATGCTTGTCGTCCTCATCGGGGTCTAAACCTGACTGCATTTGTCTTCATAACTGACTTGAGTGGGCAAATGCTCACATTCGATGGCGTCTGGGACTTTGGAGAGGTGTTCTCTTCACAGATGAATAATGGTTTTCACTGTACAGGCCAGATGGCAGACAGTGTGTATGGCTTTGTGAGGTTGAGGGGTTTGCTGATGTTAATGTTGTGGATCGATATCCAGCAACTTCACACAGCCATCGAAGAGGAGTGGACCAAAATTCAACAGGCCACAATCAACAACCTGATCAACTCTATGTGAAGGAGATGTGTTGCAATGCATGAGACACATGTGGTCACACCAGATACTGACTGGTATTTGGACCCCGAGTATATATACATTTACCTTCTCCTGAGGAAAGATGACACGATTCTTTCCCAGCATGGCCCGAAACTTGTGAATGAAGTACTCCTTAAAGCAGGACCTAGTAAACAGATACATAAAGTTTTTGATAAGGCTGAATCACATAATTAAGTGTAAGTGACATATTGAGAAGATTAATGAATCGCCTACCGGCAAAATGCATCATTGACCCGAATGATGAGCACAGCAGTCCCCTCCTTACATTTCACACACTTCCTGTTAAACCTAAACATGTCACACATATTAGAGTTTGTTCAATTTGTCAATAAGAGCAAACAATAAATATGAATCACTATAGAGCTATAATGTTCTTTTAGTACCATGTTAATGTGCAAGAACATGACTGCAATTCAGTATCATCAGGTATCATGCCGTGTCAAAGTATCGACATCGCACCATAGTGCACTAAACACATTGTGTTTACAACAGAATACTGTGGTGCTGGAACAATTATGGAGTCATATTCGCAAAGATATAAGGGTACTATAATCACAATAGAGGTCCAAAACATTGTAAAAACCATTCTTAATTATTTGTTGTTACACATCTTACGTCGGCACGGGTATCTTCTCCTGGTTACGCTCCAGACCATTATAGTCTTCTTCAACTTGACACATGACCGCTTCACATTCACAAACTAAGAGACAAAACGAGTCCAATCATACGATACTTTTCTTCTACCAGCTCAGAAATGTGTAATTCTCTCAATACTTATTCAATGGAATCGTGGCGTACGGATGTTTTCACGTGTGTACAGTACTGTATTTTCCTGACCACTTTTGATGACGTGCCGTGACCACGCCCATATGTTTGCTTTGTTTGATTACATCAGTTTAATTTTTAAAACGTCTGACATTAATGTAATCTGTTTTCTTAATGTATTATTTTTTATTTTCTGTGTTATACCATACACAAAAAAACAAACTTTGTATTTTTAAGCTTTTTATGTTTTTTTTTATATTCTGAATTTTGTAAAATGATTTATTTTGTTTATCGACAATTAAACTGGTATATCATCCGTATGAAATACCTATATCATTCAAATATAAAATATAAAAAATACGTATTGTTGGTATTATTTATTTGTATGTTTAATGCTATTTTAAGCTGTAAGTTACAGTATGCGTCGTCTGACTTTAATGTATATTTAAGAGTTTTTAGTCAAAAATAAATGTTCAAAATATTCGAATTTTATCACTTTTATCATATAAAATAATATTCACCCTTATTATTATTATTTTTTATTATTATTATTATTGTTATTGACAACGTAGACCTATATTTGTCACATTCGCTACATTCGTGTTGACGCCATCTATCGATGCTCCATGGAATTGTTATGAATACCATATCTGGGATATGTAGTTCTGTTAAACAGTCTCTCGCTGTAAATAATCGCAATAAAAACTACAACTCCCATCATTTTGTTGGTCTAATCGGATCGAGACCGTTCCGTTAAAGCTACCATGTAATGTTTACTTCTTTTGAACAACGGCGTGTCGTCCTTGGTTAACACTGTTGGAGATCGCAGATGCGGTATCTGATGCCGTGTAAATCACATTTTCCCTGCGAGACACTCGTTAAAACCGCGGAATCCCTTTTGCATCGGCAGTATTAGTGGTTCATCCTGCGGTCCGTGTTCATGATGGCGATGTTCCGCAGTTTTGTGTCTGCTGCTCAGCTCAGGCAGCATCAGCAGCAAAATGGAGCCGCTGCAGCCGCACCTGGGGAGAGCCTGGAGAGCCAGTTCTCCTGTCCCATCTGTCTGGAGGTGTACCACAAACCTGTCAGCATCGCAAGCTGCGCCCATACGTGAGTATAGACAGTGGCGTTATGTCAGTTTCCATTTAGTGTCTCTGTTGTAGAGGCAAAATTATTTTAGACAACATTGTTTTAGATAAGATTAAATCCTGCATAACCACACACGCTTTCGGTATGCGTGTTATTATTATGAATATTAATTTTGTAATGTCAGTCTTTGAAGATAGAAGTAACGTTACTGTTCGCATCGCTTTGTGATTGCACGCCTCCCACATTATGTTTCTTTGTCAGCCTCGGGACATAAAAAGGATGCGCGACATCTGCATATTTTTTTATTTTTTTATGTATTTTATGAACTTAAACATTAAATAGAATAATCATATCCGTCATTTGGGTTTTTTTAAGTTTCACTTCCCATCTGTGCGCTGCGCAGGAGAGAACAAAGCGAGAAAGCTGCGAGCGATAATTCATAGTGATATCTGTTTCGGTTCTTTGGAAAGACTCTTTGGAACCGAATCGCAAATAGAACTGAATCAATATGAACCGAGTTTGATATATCGACTGATCATTTGTAGCATACGTTTTAATTTGTGTCAGCTGAGTGGGAGTACAATTAGGTTTACTGTAATTCAAATGGTAGATATTTGGTTATTTTGTTTGTAAAATGAATATATCCTGGGACACTGTAAAACTTGTTGGTAACATGTGATGATTTTGGCTGACATTTAACAAAAACTCTCATCATCTAACCGAATTAGAAAACTTCATAAGACCAATGAAAAAAACCTTTTTAGTGAATTGTTGGCCTTCTGGAAAGTATGTTCATTTACTGTACATGTACTCAATACGAAGTAGGGGTTCCTTTCGCTTTAAAGGTACGATTTGAAAGATATTTGCAGTAAAATATTCAAAAACCAATAGGCTAGTGTTATATATTTTGTCCAGCTGATTACTAACAATATCTCTAATGTTTTCAACTAAATGCTGATGTAAATCATGAGAAATTCCCATTCTAAACAGTGACACGGGGCAGTGCAGTCGCCTGTCAATGACGTTAGTTCTTCTTCTTAGTTTTAAGGCAGATTGCAACCATGGATTATCAGGTGCATACCGCCACCAACTGTATCGGAGAAACCACATGACAACAGTGTTGTGGACAAATGCGGAAGTAGCTTCGCGACAAACTTCAACTAGAAAGAGATGCCGATCTTGCATGTGTATTATGCGACATGTGAGTTGTTTTGATTCGTATCATTACAGAAAACGTATGCTATTTAAACGTATTCTATTTTATGATCAACAAGATTAGTATAATGGGGCATACACACCAAACAGGGGGGATCGCGTCTCTAGACCTGCGAAAGGAAGCGTCTGATCCATAGTCTGATCGCATCTTTATATTGATTTTTCTATGTAATCTACTCGCGCAAATCGTTGAACTCGCGTTAAATCCATAATTTATGTTTCCGTCTGATTTGATGGCCATCAGCGGTTGGGTAGAAGACAACAAATCCCATCATCCCACACTCTTCATCAATCCACGCGATTGTTATTGTTTTGATAGTGCTCCCTCTAGTGACAGGTCCTACAAACTGTACCTTTAATTACTGCCTCAGTTCAGCGTGGCATGGAGGTGATCAGTTTGTGGCACTGCTGAGGTGGTATGGAAGCTCAGGTTTCTTTGACAGTGGTGTTCAGCTCATCTGCATTTTTTGGTCTCTCGTTTCTCATTTTCCTCTTAACAATAGCCCTTAGATTCTCTCTGGGGTTCAGGTCTGGTGAGTTTGCTGGCCAGTCAAGCACACCAACACCATGGTCATTTATCCAACTTTTGGTGCTTTTGGGCAGTTGCCAAATCCTGCTGTAAAATGAAATCAGCATCTTCAAAAAGCTGGTCAGCAGAAGGAAGCATGAAGTGCTAAATGGGTGCTAAATGGGTGCAGTTACTTTGGTTTTCAAAAGAACACAATGGATCAACACCAGCAGATGAAATTGCACCCCAAATCATCACAGACTGTGGAAACTTAACACTGGACTTCAAGCAACTTGGGCTATGAGCTTCTCCAGCCTTCCTCCAGACTCTAGAAAACCTGCTCTCATCTAAAAAGAGGACTTTGGACCACTGGGCAACAGTCCAGTTCTTCTTCTCCTTAGCCCAGGTAAGACGTCTCTGACGTTGTCTGTGGTTCAGAAATTAACAAGAGGAATACGACAACTGTAGCCAAATTCCTTGACACGTCTGTATGCCTTGACCCCATACAGCCTCAGTCCATTCTTTGTGAAGTTCACTCAAATTCTTGAATCAATTTTGCTGGACAGTCCTCATAAGGCTGTGGTTCTCTCGTTTTTTTGTGTGCATCTATTTCTTTCACACTTTTTCCTTCCAATCAACTTCTGTTAACATGCTTGGATACAGCACTCTGTTTACAGCCAGCTTCTTTGGCAATGAATGGTTCTGGCTTAACCTCCTTCTGGACAACTGTCAGATCAGAAGTCTTCCCCATGATTGTGTAGCCTAGTGAACCAAACTGAGAGACCATTTTGAAGCCTCAGGAAACCTTTGCAGATGTTTTGAGTTGATTAGCTGATTGGCATGTCACCATATTCTAATTAGTTGAGATATTGAATTAGTGGGTTTTTGTTAAATGTGTGCCAAAATCATCTCAATTGAAAGAACCAAATACTTTTTTTTAATACACAAGTTTCACAATTTGAGTTGAATTACTGAAATTAACTTTTCCACGACATTCTTATTTATTGAGATGCACCTGTTTGATTGACATTAAAACAATTAACCCCACCTGTCACTCAAGTGGCAATGCTTTAATTATGCAGAACTTCAAGGCTTAATATAATTTAAACGGATGAGTCATAAAATAATTCACCGAAATTCAAAAATTCACAGTTGTCATGAAGGGCAAAATTAGCTATATAGACCAAAATATTTTTTTTGTACCAGGCTGTAAACGTTATTTTCTGCTGTAAAGTTGGGCATTTTAACATGGGGAGTCTATGGGATTGACTCCCTTTTGGAGCCAGCCTCCAGCTGCCAGTCAATGAATTGCTGTTTTAGTCACTTCCTTGTTGGTTTCAAGAGAGGGAGCGGAAGGTTGCCGCTTGGTCTGAACATCCTACCCCTCAAGCTCAGAATCTGCTCCAGTTGTATTGTAAACAATAACATCCTCTATATTGCTTATCAATTTGAGCCCGATACGGTAGCAGATAATATTAATGAAGAGGATTGCACAGAACCTTTGCAAGCATGGCTCTTAATGGTAAGTTTGTTTGTTGTTGTCTCATACTTTTAGATATGCTATTGTTTGGAAATGCTTCTGCTTCTATTAGCTTTTAATATACAGTTTATTCTGATTAAAGCTTTAAAGGGGTCATATGATGCTATTTAAACTTTTCCTTTCTCTTTGGAGTATTACAAGCTTTTGGTGCATGAAGAAGATCTGTAAAGTTGCAAAGGCTAAAGTCTTAAATCCAAAGAGATGTTCTTTATCAAAGTTAAGACTTTGCCATTCAAACACGCCCCACATGTCTACGTCACTATGTGGAAATATTTGCGTAATGCTGCCCAAACGTTCACGCAAAGAAAGAAGGTATGGTTTCAGTAACCGCAGTTAGTGTTGTAGCAGCCATGGAGATGCTGTGTGTATGTAGGCAAAAGCAAAAGCGCTTTAATTGGCCTTCCGAAAGTAAATGCATTTAGGAACCTTTAATATTACTTACAACAGAACAGCAATGCATTTTATGGATGACCGTTTCGTGAACCTGTGAGAGGAGGTCATTCTGACAAACATTCTGGTGCTTCTGAATCAGCTACTGTAAGTATGTTTTGTTATTAGTTTAAGTATTTACTTTTGAATGGTCAAATGCAGAGTTTTGGTGTGTGTGTGTGTGTGTTAGGGAGGCACGATCATGATTTTTCATGGCCGATTCCGATACTGATTTTTTTACAAGCAAACTGGCCGATTCCGATTTTTTTTATCTTTAAGCAATAAACAAGAAAGAAGGAAAGTGTGCATAAACAATATGTTTATTTGGTATTTAAAATAGGGGTGTGCACGGATAGTCGAACATTTGAATATTCGTTCTGCTCTAATTATTCGATAAATAAAAATGATATTCAAATTTCGCAAAAAAAATAAAAAAAAATAAAAAAAAGTTCACAATAAAAGCTAATTTGGTCACTTTCTGTGATCCTCCACGGCATATTTGAAGATGTATGCAAGCAAAAAATAATTCATGAATGAATAAGGGGCCATTTACATATCGCGCCTACAAACGCGTGGAACAGAAACGCTAAGCAACAATGACACGCTCTCTCCATGAAGACGCGGAAATTTCAGCAAAGGATAAATGGATTTGCAACACAAAAAATTGCTTTCAGTAACTCTGCTACTAAATTTATTTGAAAATGGCAGTCCATATATAGCTATGATCAGCTGTTCCTTCATCTTGGCTGAGCTTTCAACGTTGTTATGGGAAAGGATGAAGCTGAATGTTTAGTTCTTCTCAAATGACCTGCGGTGCGCTTTGCGGCATTCTGAAAAGTTGAGATGTTTTTAACTCGATGTGGTGCAGATGCGCCTGGAAAAAACGGGTACGTCACACCGCGTGCGCATCATGACCACGTCGCTTCCATTATGAGCGCACAAAAGACGCGATATGTGAACGGCCCCTAAGAACTGCGGTCTTCTACAGTACTTCAAATATGCCGTGGAGAATCACAGAAAGTGGCCAATTTGAAAAACATTGTTGCGGCATCTCTCAAGCAACAAAGTGACGTCTTGGGAAGCCCGTGGTTGGGCGTTGGCTGAAGACGCGGAGTTGTGTGACTGGTTGAAGTTGAACGGGCACTCGAGGTCAGACTCAGAGACACATTACAAAACTTAACTCAGAAGTAAAGAAGTAAAGTTTGACGAGACTAGGTGGTGTTTCTTCTCATCGTGGCTAAGTAGCAGCAAGCGTGCAGGCCGAAGCACTCTGGAACCGCGCTCAAAGAATGCTAAAAGTGATGAATAAAAGCATGGCCAAAAGCTAAAGCTAAAAGCAAAGCTAGAAGCTAAAAGCTAAAAGCAAACTAAAAGCATACATGACTAATAGCAGAAGCAAAGCTAGAAGCTAAAAGCTAAAAAGCAAAGCTGTATGCTTTATACATGACTAATAGCAGAAGCAAAGCTAAAAGCAAACATGACTGATAACAAAAGCTAAACAAAAGCTAAAAAGCAAAATTTTATGGTGTCTTGAGTATTTAAACTGGCCTGTTGGCCACACCACAAATGTTGTCTTGACCAATCAGATATCGTCTTTGCTCGGGTTATCATAAATCATATGTTATCCTGTCAAGCATTTGGTCCGAATTTTCCCGCTCTTGCAGGGTATAATTTTGGACATGATTCCTATAACAAGAATATGATACATTTGACACATAACTGATGGTCAGGACTGTTTCAAGCTAACAAATTCAAACACATACATACTAGACATGAATATGTATCCTTAAGCTATCCGATAGTTATAAAAAACAAAAACATACACAATAATTGATTATAACATGATAGTCAAATGTGTGGGTTACATATAAATGAATATGGAGTGAAGCGAGGTACTGATATTCATTTATAAGTCTTTTTGAGTTCATTAAAAAGACAGTTTCTGTTGCCATTCTCTGACATATAGAGGTTTCTTGTGGAGACCAGAGGTTAAAAGGCCCCCTTAGGAATTTCAGTCTGGTTCTGCTAGGTGGGGGAAGTCATCCAAGGATATTGTGTATAACTCTCATGGGTTTACATGTGATGTCCGGCGTTGTATCTCAATTACTTGCCCCAAATTTGGCAATCTCTTCTGCGAATTGAAATTGTCAATAATTGTTCTAGTGGTGTTAATGTTGAAAGCTGTTCTGTGAAAGGGTTGGTTGGTTATCTTGCTTCGGACTTGTGGCACGGAATGATTCATGACTTCCTGTTGCCTTTCTGAGGAATTCGGCTCGTGTTTCAACCACAGTCCTGATCGACTCTTTAATTTGTCTGGTTCGGGTCAGATACGCTACAGATGATATCTCCATTTGCACTGAACTTTAAGCGCTGCAACTTTGCAGATACTGTTTGTGCTCAAACAGCAACATTACACACTAAGTAACGTTAAAAAAGTGAAATCTCAAACAACCACTCCTTTAATATAGCAATTAATTTTTGCTTAATTATATCTTTGTGAGTTAAGTGAATAAATTTAGATTATATGCAAAGTCTTTGTAATGTTTACAATTTTATTTATTATTTTCTAAGAAATGTTTACTTTTTTTTTTCAATGCTATAGTACAGGTATTATAAACTTATCACAAAAAAATGTCATTTGGAAATGACATTGTATGACATGCTGGCAGTATTGTTACACATAGTTAATTTAAAATTGAAGAACTTTTCATAGAGAGAAACAATTTTGAGACAGGAGTTCTGAATGTATATTACTTGGAACAGTTTCGAAAATAACCCCCACTTGATTTGGATGGCTGAATTGTTCGCTCTTTGATCCATGGAGCAGTATTTTGCTCCATAACAATAGATACATTTAGAGACACATTTGAACTGTCAGTACTTCAGCTACTAAAACTCAATATATGCAAATTTATTCACTTTTCAAAATTCTTCACTTTTAGTCTTCACGGTCAATGAAATAAAGGCAGCTCATTTTTGGATTTTATTTTTATTATGTAGATTGTAATGAACATTTCAAAAACAGCAATTTACACCTTTGATAACTGACATGTTTTGGTGCTTTGCTGTACTGTATATTGTGAAGCTTTTTTGCTTAGATTGTTTTTCACCTGGAGGTCTGATACTGAGAGGAGACTGGTTAACGCTGCCTGTGTTTCATGCTGAAACACCCAGGGACTGCCCTTGCCCTTTTAATGCCCTTTCAGGAAAAAAAATAAATTTTTGATGAGGGAAACACTGTTACTTTCAAACAGCTGCTCATGATAATTGATGCTAAACCCTATGAAGCCTGACATATGAAACAATAGTAATTTTATGAACCTATAAAAAGGGCATGTTAGGCTATTTCATTATTATATATGCTTGTATAGCATATCGAGTCTTTAAAGATGTGTGTATGCCTACTGTGAAATTACCACATCAAATGTGACATGCTAACATGAAAGCCGCAGGGTTTGGTTCAGGGAATTTTTTTTTTAAGAAGCTTCCCAATGGAAACCTCGACAAGACTCACACCTGTTTCACACATAATCCATCTGCAGTGCGTAAGCAGTCCGTGTGCGTTTTGTATGTGGTGCAGAAGCAGCACGGACTCAATGTGCTTTCACACAGGATGCGTTTGCAGTCCGCTACTCAGTACATAAACAATTGCTGCACTGCTGCAGACGCAGCGCTCCTGGAACACACTGACAGACCGCAACCCCGTGAACGCTGGAATCCGTTAACATGGGTGCGTAAAAAAAAAAAATGAAATGCATACGCAATGCAGACGGATTATGTGTGAATCAGGCGTAAGGTTGTTTGCACCTTGTGCAATGTGGAATTCGTTTACAGCTTTCTCAAGCAGTTTGTGATGGATTTTGGAAACAGGAGATGAGCCCCTGGTCTAATACACCACCTGGCTTGAGAAACCCGTTCTCAAAGACTTAACTTTACTTTTAGTCATTATTTAATTTGGGTAGCCATAGCACACACATTCTGAATGCCTTCGGCAGAATTCAAATGAATCATTTTAATCTAGATTAATTCCAAGATTACAGTGAGATTAATCTAGATAAAAAAAAAAATATCTATGCCCACCACTTTTATTTTTGGGGCAAAACATAATGCAAATGCAGTGCAATACAATGAAGATTGAGATGACCGTGAGATGTTCAAATTATTAAAATAGTATATGGTACTGAACATTTACTCATATAATTTTATACTAAATTAATATGATTTGAAAAACAAATGATGTCTATAATCAAATAAATATATGTTGTTCAGTGTGTGCTTATCTTAAAATATTACTAAAAATACAAAAGTTATTCTTAAATTTACTTCAGGAATTAATTTGATTTTATTAATGAGGAAGATATGATACTAAATCAAGGTGTACCAAAACAAATGACGATGGTGATGATGATGATGATGATGATGATGGCAATATGCAAAATGGCTTGATGAGAGTCAAAAAGTGCCAAAGATTAATACTTCTGTTTAGAGAATTTAACATCTGGAAACCATAAGAGTAGCCTATAGTGTTGTTCCCCTTTGCTAACATTATCTACTGGTTTTAGTGTTATGAAATTTGATTTCTAATGAGTTTTATGCATTTAAATGGGTAAGTTGTCACTGAAGCACCTGCACTAGCCTGACAACAATAAGAGGCACACAGGCTTCACTTGTCTACATGTTTATTTTCTAATGCATCCCCTGCTCTACCTGCTGAATACAGATTAGATAGTTTTAAAGTAAGTAAAAAAAAAAAAAAAACTCTCCTTATCTCTCCTTGCCAACACTATCATATGTTCCTGCCAGAGATACAGGTGAGATTGTAGCAAATTTATGAAACTGTAGTTGACTGCCCTCATAAATAATGGGGGCTGTGTTCTAATGTGGTCTTTGGTTTTGTGCAGAACTGCCCACTCATGGGATGTGCAATGCTTTGGCTCATCTCAAGAGTAGGAGGCATATGCCTAAAGATTTATCTTTTTAAGGCCTTCTTGCCTTTCATGTTGCTTTCTTTAATTTTATGTCAGAAAAGATTTGGTAGCATCTCTGGGATCTTTGAGATATTCCTTTGGTTTAATTCCACAAGGATCATGTAGTTCGAATTACAGGGGGTACTATTCCCCCCAAAGGGACAGAAATATCAGTTTTGGGGGGGGGGGGGGTCCAAGGTTATAATCGTTAAAGAAAACGAATGAAAAAACGAAAACTAAGTGGGAAATAACATTGTTGTTAACTGAAATAAAAATAAAAATGAGGCATATATAAAAAAAAAAAGATAACTAACTAAAACTGTAATGTGTGTTTGGCAAAACTAACTAAAATAAAATTAAATTATAGAGTAAATGTCCTCTTAGTTTTCGTCTTTTGTCAAGGTCTTTCATTTTTTAACGCTATTTAAAACATGCAGCGTATTCATTCAGCTGCATTTTTTTCCTTGCTCTCTCTCCGTCTCTCTGTCACTCATGTGTCTCTCACATGCGCGCACACACACACACACACACACAGACAGAGCCCCTCCCCTCCGTGCACACTGCGTCTCCATTAAAACGAGTGTTCGTTCGACATTGAAAGCAAGTTCGCAAAATGTTGGTATCTCTGTCTCATGTACTATGGAATTACATTTGCTTCAATTAAAATGAACGAAACTTTATAAAACTGAACGTAAATTTTTCAGAAACTATAAAAAATATGCCATTACAAAAGAAGAAAAACACAATGAAAATGAAAAAAAATTAACTCAGTCGCACCTATTTAACCGGCTCTTCAAATATGCTTCATTCTTTGTTAATGTTTTTCAAAGATTTGTTTTTGCTAATCGTGGATTCTGAATGCATTGCCACAGATTTCGCTTATGCTTCGCAGTTTTTGGTTTGGTGTTTTGACAAAAACCTCTCGTGAGGGCGGGCTTAACAGTGATCCACTCTGATTGGATAGTTAGCTTTTGATGGACAGTTGCTCTCTGACCGGGAAGTACAGACTTCACTCAGTGGCGCGCATATTGGAAAGCTCTCGTGGTGATTTGTATTACTAAATATGTAAATAATATTTGACCTTCGATCATCTCAGTCGGTAAAGATGAGCTCTTGTCCTTCTAGGCAGCTTGAAGTAAGCTTGTGTTACTGAAGTAACCAATAACATCGATACAAGTTTTTCACGTTACAGTGTGCTACAGTTTGTCTGCGGGTTATTATTGTCATTCAGTTACACAAGCTTACTTCAAGCTGCCTTGAAGGACAAGAGATCATCTTTACAGACTGAGGCGATTGAAGGTCAAATATTATTTACATATTTAGTAATACCGCTTTCCAATATACGCGCCACTGAGTGATGTCTGTACTTCCCGGTCAGAGAGCACCTGTCCATCAAAAGCTCACTATCCAATCAGAGTAGATCACTGTTAAGCCCGCCCTCACGAGAAGTTTGTATCAAAACACCAAGCGAAAAACTGCGAAGCATAAGAGAAATCTGTGGCAATGCATTCAGAATCCACGATTAGCGAAAACAAATCTTTGAAAAACATTAACATAGAATAAAGCATATTCGAAGAGCTTGTTAAATTTGTGTGACTGAGTTAATTTTTATTTTTCATTTTCATTGTGTTTTTCTTCTTTTGTAATGGCATATTTTTCATAGTTTCTGAAAAAGTTACGTTCAGTTAGGGGTGGGCTATATCTCGATATTTAAAATATATCGAGATATTTTTTAAACACGATATGGATTTTGACATATCGTATATATCGATATATTGTTTATATTCTGATTCCGCCACTTTGCTTGTTTGCCTTCCCTGTGCTGTGCTCGCCCCCGCTCGCTCGCCCCCCGCCTCCTTGCTTTTGTCCCCTCTCACCTCGCGTGTAGAGAACTAGTCAAAAAAAAAAAGACAACTGGCTCCATTATATGGAGATACTTCAGTTTTAAGGCGTAGGGCGAACGGCAGGCAGATGTCTACTGTAGGGCCCAATGAAACGCGGACGGAATCGCGGAATCCAGTCATAAAAATGGAATTTACAGTTTAACGCGGAATGTCACGGAATTGGTCAAATTTTAAATGAATTAATCAAAAGTCGGTCATGCACTTACATCAAATCGCGAAATGGACTAATATCTGCAAATATTAACCCGGAAAAGTCTATTTAAATATGAATCCTGCATGTTCTGCGTGTCTGTGTCAACGAATGGAGCAGAAGCGCGTCTTCATTCATTAAACACGGAAGCTCGCATAAAAATAAAAGTATTTGACAGAAATCTATTACTATTGTACAGCAGAATGTAGATAGCCCACTACTACTACTATTAAAATGAAACGAACATAATTTTATAAGGAATAATCACACAACATTTCTCCCATGTTTTATGTTTAATTGTAAATCCCCTTTGTTTACCCAAAAATTAAGTTTGCTTAACTTTAAATAATTAAAAGATAAATTAAATGAATGTTTTATGCCTTCATTTGATAATCAGAAAAATGTAAATACACAGAATTTCTGAAGGGAAAAAAACATTTCACATAAGGCTATTTTAAGAATTGTTTTTAACTAATTAAGTTGTTTTTATGCATTTAAATAATTGCACATGCTAAAACACAGAATTAGGTAACAATAAAACATATGGTGAAGAAAAAAATAAAATGTTTCATAGGCCCCTTAACATGTAATATTTGCCTTATTTGTTTTTGCAGTAGTTTTTTGGGGGTTATTTTTCCTGTAAAGATATCGAGATATATATCGTATATCGAGATATAGCAAAATATATCGAGATATATTTTTTGCTCCATATCGCCCAGCCCTACGTTCAGTTTTATAAAGTTTTGTTCATTTTTATTGAAGCAAATGTAATTCCATAGTGAACACCTTTACACAATCACACATTAAAAAGTGGTTTAAAAATATTTTAAATTATGAATATAATTTTGTCACTGTGTTAATGTCGACCCGAGAAGCAATTGAGCCTTCTTTAGAAAGTTAACTAGTCGCAAGTTTGAGGTAAAATGCACTTTTTGGTTGTGGTTGTCGATGTCAAAACACTATATAAGCTGTGATTCAAATATTAATTAAAAAATTTTACTTTTACTTTTACACTGAATGTTTGCTGCTTCAATCCAGATCGAGCAGGCTATTGACTGTATAGGGTAAATTTAGTATAGGGTGTGAAAATTATACAGCTGTGGTATTTGTATAGGGTGTGAATTCTGTATAGAAGATGTGACTAAAACTAACACTTAAACTAATACAAACTAAACTAAAACTAAGACCCACTTTAAAAACTAATTGAAGCTAAACTGAATTTGAAAACAAACATAACATCAGTGAAACCTGTGGAAACATAAAAAGAGCCAAGTAGCCTAGGCTAAATAGTACATGCTAGTATTTAGGGCTCAAGCCCAAAGGGCGAGAGGCCTATTGTTTTCCTTAGGATTATTTTTTATTATTATTAGGGCTCAAGCCCAAAGGGCGAGAGGCCTATTGTTTTCCTTAGGATTATTTTTTATTATTAGGGCTCAAGCCTGGAGGGCGAGAGCCCTATTGTTTTCCTTAGGATTATTTTTTTTTTTTTTTTTTTTCTTTATTCTTCTAATTTTTTTCCAAGGTTTCGGGGGCTTTTGGGGTCCTTAACATACTCAAAAACTCTTGAAAATTGGCACACACCTTGGAACCTGCGGCCATTAGGGCCGGGCAGAGTCTGATACACGGGCGTGGCACAGGGGCTCTACAGCGCCCCCTGTAGTACTGAGGGCCATATATCATGCATACTTGCACGTATACATATGAAACTTGGTACATATATATAACTCATCAAACCAAACAACTTTCACACTGCATGTCATAAGCTCCGCCCAACAGGAAGTTGGCTATTTAGGGTTTTATGAAAAACACATGCTCTGGAATTTGATATACTCCTCTGAGGAACTCCACCCGTTCACCACAAAACTCGGTGAACACGATCTCAAGACATTGGGGATGCTAAATTGCGAAGAGATTTTTGATATCTCGAACGGTTTGCCCGTGGCGAGGCGTTGAAATTATGGCGAGAAATGAGAAACAGGAAATGTCTAATAACATCCACATACATTTCCTGAATTTGATCAAACTTAATTTGTTTGTTCGTTGTATGATACCGATCGTATATATGTGACTATTAGGAGTCAAAGTTATAGCGCCACCAACTGGCAGCAGGAAGTGAATCATTTTCAAAACGCTTTGAATTCAGCATCTTATTTTTACTTGATTTGCTTCAAACTTCATCAGAATAATGACAAAACACGGCCGAAGAAAATCTGTTGTGGGGATATTGATATCTAATATAGTGTTGCCATGGCAACGTGTCAAACTTGAATGTTCTGTTCTGGTGATTTTTAGGCAGACAACAAGCTCAGATTTACATGAAACTCGAAACAGATATCAGTATTAAAGATAGCTAAACCATGGCAAAAGCTTTGAAAAGGGCGTGGAAGAGGCACTCTATAGCGCCACCTTTTGTCAAAAGTGGGGGGGTTAGTTTTAGCTACAGACACCAAACTTGGTACATAAATTGTTCTTATCAAGACGGACAACTTTCTAATTCACAGTCATAAGCTACGATCAACAGGAAGTCGGCTATTTTGATTTGAATGTGTATTTTTGAGATTTTACAGTTGTAAAATTAATGAATACTCCTCACAGGGGAAGTACACTATACACACAAAACTTTGTCTACATGAAGAAAAAACATCGAGGAACTTAAATTGCGAACAGATTTTGGTTAGCTTGAACGGTTTTGTCGTGGTGATTTTTTGAAATGACAGTAAAAAGTGAAACATTAATCGTCTTCTATTTTTAAATTGCAGCTTCCAAACCTTTAAAAAACATTTTTCATTTAGAAAACCAGTGATTCTGAGGAAATATGCATAGTTTCATGACTTTACAGCACTGTATGATTAAAAGAAAATTAAAAAACTGTCAGACATCTGATCTCACTCTGTCACTCTGTTTGAGGAATGTATGAGTGCTGACTGTGTGTGTGTGTGAGAGAGTGGGGGAGGGGTGTGAGCTGAGTGGCAGACAGACAGAGAGAGAGAGAGAGAGAGAGACTTAAACATCTCTTTAATCACCAGAAAAAAAAAACTGTTTTTTAAATTGTTATTTTTTTGTTGTTGTTGCTAATTGTGCTGTTTTCATTACAGCTTAAGAAATATCTTAGGCCTTATCCTTTTCTGACAGTTTCAGGGATTAAAAAAAATCCTAAAAAACCTTATTTGTGCTGCAAATAATAATTTCAAACTCATTTGATACTGACCTCTGACACCCTGTGACATGACATTTATTTGAATTTACATAATCTCAAGGATGTAACAGTAAAACTGTTCAGCTCACAGATGAAGACTAAGCTGTAATGCAAGCAGAACTATTTCACAAATGCTTATAGGTTAATGAAATCATAACAAAACATTTTTACATTATTTAAGGATTTGGTAACACTTTAAAATAATGTCTCAATTGTTAACATTAGTAAATGCATTGGTAACACTTCATAATAGCTGCAATTCTTAGCTAAGCATTAGTAAATAGTCAGTTCATGCTTTATATAGCCTTCTCCCAAAATTAATATTTTAGTAAGCATTTTTAGCTATAATTAAATTGTTCATGGTTTATATGCACATTTATTTTGAGGAGATTAAAGGCTGTAATCTTCCTAAAAAAATGTAAAATAAAAAATAAAATAAATAAAATAAACAAACACAGAACTATATATATATACACACACACACACACAATTGCATAAGTTTATATTGAACATTTTTTATCAAGTGTACAGCTAATAATAGTAATAATAATAATGCATTTTATTTAGTTTTAGCTACAGACACCAAACTTGGTACATAAATTGTTCTTATCAAGACAGACAACTTTCTAATTCACAGTCATAAGCTACAACCAACAGGAAGTCCGCTATTTTGATTTGAATATGGATTTTTGGGAAGATTATTTTGTGAATTAATGAATACTCCTCACAGGGGAAGTACACTATACACACCAAACTTTGTCTACATGAAGAAAAAACATTGAGGAACTTAAATTGCGAACAGATTTTGGTTAGCTTGAACTGTTTTGTCGTGGTGATTTTTTGAAATGACAGTAAAAAGGGAAACATTAATTGTCTTGTATGTTTAAATTGCAGCTTCCAAACACTTCAAAGCATTTGTTCATACAGAGATCAAATCATTCTGAGGAAATATGCATAGTTTCACGACTTTACAACACTGTATTGATAAAAGAAAATGTGAAAACTATCAGACTTCTCAACTGACATGATCTCACTCTGGCCACTCTGTCTGTGTGAGGAAAGGGAGGGGGAGAGGGAGGGGGAGTGTGAGGGGGTTGGTGACTGTGAATTTTTGGTGACTGACAGTGTGTGTGGATTGTAGGGAGGGGCTGTCTGGCAGAGAGAGAGAGACAGAGAGAGAGAGAGAGAGAGAGACCTAATCATCCCTTTAATAATCAGGAAAAAAATCTGTATTTTAAATTGTAATTGTTTTTGTTGTTGCTAATGGTGGTTTTTTTTTCCCTTTCATTACAGGTTAAGAAATATCTCAGGCCTTATTCTTTTCTGACAGTTTTAGGGATTTAAAAACATCCTAAGAATCCTTATTTGTGCTGCAAATAATAATTTCAAACTCATTTGATACTGACCTATGACAACCTGTGACTTGACATGACATTTATTAATCTCATGGATGTAACAGTAAAACTCTTCAACTGACAGATAAAGCTGCAATGCAAGCAAAACTATTTCACAAATGCTTATAGGTCATTAAAATCATTACAAAACACTAATAAATTATTAATTTGTTAACATTAGTAAATGCATTGGTAACACTTTATAATAACTGCACTCATTAGCTAAGCATTAGTAAATAGTTAATGATAATAAAGCCTTTTCCCTTAAGAATAGTCATTATTAAGCAGTAATACATCTATAAATAAATTGTTCTTGGTTTAAAATCACATATATTACAAAGGAGATTAAAGTCTCAGTTGTCTTATAAAATAAATAAATAAACACAACCCAGTTTGATTCAGAATTCAGAAATATTTATCTCAAGATGCAAAAAAAGGAAACTACAATTGAATAGGTTTTGAGCGATTCTTGAAGGACTAGCATCACCTTCTCTTGTACGATGGTTTGAGGAATATATCTTCCAGATAGTACCGCCTCTCCCTATATGCAGAGTATGCAGTCTTCGTAGGGCACCAACTCCCAGAGGGGGCACCATCCCAGTTGCTCAAAAAAAACAAAAACAAACATGCACACAAACATTCTCCCATTCGAGAATCTCAAATTTAGGGACCGTCTCTAAAGTTACATGTGATATTGTTATACACTTTTCTAACGTCAGTAGCATTTGAAGAGAATGACTTACAGTCATAAAAACAACTGTAATTGTTCATCTAGGTGACAGCTATAATGCACAATTAATTTGAATGTTTAATATTTATTACATCAAACTGTAAGTCATATGTAAATTATGCTACTTTTACACATGGGCTCAAATGCAAATTTGAAGCTCAATAGCATTTGAGAAGAAAGACTTGCAGTCACAAAACAATTGTAATGTGTTCATATAGGTGTCAGCTACAATGCACACCTTATACATTTTTTATAAATAGTAAAATAAAGTGTTACTAAAGTTATATATATTGTTCTGTGTATGTGATTTCAAAGTCTAGATTGGTCGGATTAACCCTTTAACTGTGTGTAATCCCTTAAAACTTGATTATCAGAGGGTTACTGTAAATGCTTATGCCCGCTGGGCACAATTTTCCCGATGCCACCGGGGTGGCGTTGCACTGATGGCTTGAGCCCGACATCGCTGCTTGCAGCTATATTTATTATTATTATTATTATTATTATTATTATTATTTTTTTCCAACGTCTCGGGGGCTTTTGGGGCCCTTAACGTGCTTAAAAAGTCTTGAAAATTGGCACACACATTGGAACCTGCGGCCATTAGGGCCGGGCAGAGACTGATACACGGGCGTGGCACAGGGGCTCTACAGCGCCCCCTGGAATATGGAGGGCCATATATCATACATACTTGCACGTAGACGCACGAAACTCGGTACACATATAGAACTCATCAATACAAACAACTTTCGAATTGCATATCATAGGCTCCGCCCAACAGGAAGTTGGCTATTTGGGGTTTATTATTCATATTTGTCGTCAAAGTTGTGGGGGCTTTTGGGGTCCTTAACATACTCAAAAACTCTTGAAAGTTTGCGCACACTTTGGAATCTGTGGCCTTAAGGAGCCTGCAGAGGCTGGGACCCGGGCGTGGCACAGGGGCTCTACAGCGCCCCCTGGAACACAGTCATAAATGTTGATGTATAGCTCACACATACTTGCACGTATTAATATGAAACTCAGTACACATATAGATCTCATCGTGCCGAACAACTTGCGTATTGCATGTTATAGGCTCCGCCCAACAGGAAGTCAGCTATTTAGAGTTATGTAAAAAGCGTATGCTCTGGAATTTGAAATACTTGTCATAGGTTTTTTACTCGATTGCCGCCAAACTCGGTCAACATGATCTCAAGGCACTGGGGATGAAAAATTGCCAGGGGATTTTTGATATCTCAAACGGTTTGCTCGTGGCGAGGCGTTGAAATTATGGCGAGAAATGAGAAACAGGAAGTGTCTAATACCGTCCACATACATTTCCTGATTTCAATCAAACTTCATCAGATTATTCTTTGTATGATGTCGATCGCATATATGTGACTATTAGGAGTCAAAGTTATAGCGCCACCAACTGGCAGCAGGAAGTGTGTCATTTTCAAAATGCTTTGTATTCAGCATCTTATTTTTACTCGATTTGCTTCAAACTTCCTCAGAATAATGTTAAAACACAGCCTATATTAATCTGCTAGGGGGATATTGATATCTAAAAATATTGTTGCCGTGGCAACATGTCAAACTTGAATACTTCTCAGGTGATTTTAAGGCATATAACATACTTAGAATTTCATGAAATTCAGAACACATATCAGTATTTATGATATCTAGACACTGGCAAAAGTTCATAAGAGGGCGTGGAAGAGGCACTCTATAGCGCCACCTTTTGTCAAAAGTGGGGGGGTTAGTTTTAGCTACAGACACCAAACTCGGTACAAAAATTGTTCTTATCAAGACGGACAACTTTCTAATTCACAGTCATCAGCTACGATCAACAGGAAGTCAGCTATTTTGATTTGAATGTGGATTGTTTTTTACATTTAGCTGTGAATTAATGCATACTGCTCAGAGGAGAGTAACACTATACACACCAAACTTTGTCTACATGATGCCAAAACATTTTAAACAACTTAAATTGCCAAAGGATTTTGGATAGCTTGAACGGTTTTGTCGTGGTGATTTTTTTAAATGACAGTAAAAATGGAATTATTAATTGTCCTGCATTTTTAAATTCCAAACACTTCAAAACCTTTTTTCATACAAAAAAAAAGTCATTCTGAGTAAATATGGATAGTTTCACGACTTTACAACACTGTATGGATAACAGAAAATTAAAAAACTGTCAGACATCTCATCTCACTCTGTCCCTCTGTTTGAGTATTATGTGCTGAGACTTACATTGTCTGAGAGAAAATGCGCCCCTACAGGTTCAATTCCTTAAAGGGAAATTCGACTGAAAGGGAGGAGACTCTCTTTTAGTTTCATTTTTAAATCGGTTAAAATACAAATAAATACTTAGATTTAATTCACACTGACAAGCTAAACCAACATATATGATTATTATCAGGTCAGGGCTCATTAATAATTGATGTGTGGTCAGTGATACGTGAGAAACACGAGAGATGAATCACAGCTCTGAGCAGGAGCGTGTGGAATGACGAGCTCAGAAAAACGAGTTTATTTTTGTTTTATAGCTTTAACAAATAAAATATTAAAGCGATATCACACAATTCACCAATTAGAACACACAAACAGCTAAATTCAGATGTTTTTGAACTGTTTGTGTGAAAATGAAATATTTGCAGCTGCCTATCTGAAATCACCGCCTCCGATCAGCGCGTACAGTGTCCAGCTCAAAACAAACGAATTTATTCTTGTTTAAGAGCTTTTTTAAATAAAATATTACCACAAATGCACACAATAAACCCATTGTAACACAACAAGAGCTAAATGCAGGTGTTTGTGACCTGTTTAAGTGTGCAAGACTATTTGAAAGCGCGACTGGCAGAATAACATATCTCTCGAGCTGCAGGTTTCTGCCTTTCGTCGTACGAACGAACACATAACGGACAAGATTATTTCAAAATACATAATAGCTTGGCGACTATAAACGAAAACAGCCACGTGAACATAAACTGGATCTACTGGATTTGAATATTAAAGTGACCACATTTACCACTTGCTTCTGTCTTCAATTTTAATCTATATAAAAAAGGAAACTCATTCGGCTTGGCTGCTTTTTTAATGTGTGCGTATTTATTTATTTATCTTTTTATACATTTTGTATAATTTCATAGTTTGTGTATTACAATTATAAAAACAAAAATAAAATTAGCCACTCACATAGAAATAGCTTAGGCCTTAACCTTTTTCTGACAGTTTTAGGGATTTTTAAAAATCCTAAAAAAACCTTATTTGTGCTGCAAATAATAATTTCAAACTCATTTGATACTGACCTATGACATCCTGTGACATTATATTTATTTTAATTTACATAATCTCATGGATGTAACAGTAAATCTGTTCAGCTCACAGATCAACACTAAGCTGTAATACAAGCAGAACTTTCACAAATGCTTATGAGTCATTTAAGGATTTGATAACACTGTAAAATAATGTCTAATTTGTTAACATTAGCAAATTCATTGATAACACTTTATAATAACTGCACTCATTATTAAATAGTCAGTTCATGCTTTATAAAGCCTTGTCCCAATATTAATAGTCAGTAGTAAGCAGTTTATAAATACAGCTATAAATAGCTTGTCCTTGGTTTATAAGCACATTTATTAAAAATGAGAGTAAGTTATCTTCCTATGAAAAATAAAAGATAAAAATAAACAAACAACAACACAGATTGATACAGAACTCAGAAATTTTATTGTGGATTTATGATAAAGCCTGCAAATGAATTCATACTCCTCCTCATACTACTCCATACTCCTTTTTCAACATGATGCCAATATACTGAGATGTTAAATTGTGAATGGGTTTAGGATAGCTTAAATGGTGTTGCCATAGAGATGTATTAAAGTAACATAAAAAAATACAATAGTTATTTTACTATATCTTTAAATTTTTTCATTCCAAACTCTTCATAATTTTTTATATACGTAGAAGTCATCATTTGAAGGAAGCACAGTAAGTTTCATAGCTTTATCATTTTCAAGAGCCAGCATAAAATTAAAACTATCATAACTTATAAATGAAGCTTGCAATTCTTAGTACCAATAATGGCCACCAGATGGAGCTATAGGATTACTTTAAAATTATTATTGTAGAAACAAGTATGATTTAAATCATTTATAGAAATCTTTCAAATACAAATAATATGAATTTTATGTATTTTACTGATAAAATGACCCTCACTTAATTAGAATAACAAGCTGAAATATTGTGAACTGTATATTAAGAATATATATTATAATATATTAAGAATAATTCTTTATAGGCTTTATGGACACACACGTTTTGTGTGTTTGTGTGTGTGTTAAGTGAATTAGGTGTGAAACTATCAGGGAGCATTTAGTCTCCAGCGCCAACATTTTACAGAACTGCCACTTTCCTGGAGTCTCCAGAATTACTCGGTGTCAGGTTCTGAGAGATCTAAGATTCCAAAAAATGATTTAATTAGAATACCATGAAGTATTGTGAAATACTATATATTAAGGCTTTATATATAGGCTTTATGAACTGATTAGAGTGACTCGTGAAGGACCAGCACCACCTCCTCTTGTTCGATGGTTTGAGGAATATATCTTCCAGAATCCGGGATTAAGATTTAGGAGCTCATTTTTATTCCACCTCCTTTCCTGAAAAGTCTGTCTTGCAGAATTGACTAAAAATTTATCTTCATATTAATTCCTAATTATTTAGCAATTCTTTTTGTCAGTTCTTCTTGACCTGTTTTTCTCTTCCAGCTTTCCTGGACTATTGTATAGCACTCATAAATGATTAAATAAAAAATAATGGTAGTTATTAAGATTGATATGGTTTGGAATTGGTAAAATGTGCTTGGAAAAAAATCACAACAAAACAATGTTGAATGATTGTTATATAAATATTGTTCATGTTAACTTATAGGGGTGCTCCGATCACGATTGGCCGATCGTTAATGCGCATCTCGTCAGTAAAGCCGGTTTTCTAATCAGCGGTTAATTCCATCAGGTGCGTGATTTCACATAGAGCAGCTGTTACTACACAGAGCCGTTGTTAATAGAGAAGATGCGCAAATCACGTTAATTTTCAGCGTTTTTTGGTGAATCTTCTCAGTTAACAACGGCTCTGTGTAGTAACAGCTGCTCTATGTGAAATCACGCACCTGATGGAATTAACCGCTGATTAGAAAACCGGCTTTACTGACGAGATGCGCATTAACGATCGGCCGATCGTGATCGGAGCACCCCTATTAACTTAATGTTTATAAATGGAATCTTATTGTAAAGTGTTACTAAAGTTATATATATATATATTGTTCTGTGAATGTGATTTTAAAGTCTAGATGATTCGGATTAACCCTTTAACTGCCATATCCCTTAAAACCTCACAGCCAGAGGGATATTGTGAATGCATGTGGCCGCTGGGCACAGTTTACCTGATGCCACCGGGGTGGCGATGGCATTGGTGGCTTGAGCCCGCCATCGCTGCTTGCAGCTATATTTATTATTATTATTATTTTTTTCCAACGTCTCGGGGGCTTTTGGGGCCCTTAACGTGCTTAAAAAGTCTTGAAAATTGGCACACAGATTGGAACCTGCGGCCATTAGGGCCGGGCAGAGACTGATACACGGGCGTGGCACAGGGGCTCTACAGCGCCCCCTGGAATATGGAGGGCCATATATCATACATTCTTGCTCGTAGACGTATGAAACTCGGTACACATATAAATCTCATCAATCCAAACAACTTTTGTATTGCATATCATAGGCTCCGCCCAACAGGAAGTTGGCTATTTAGGGTTTAGTATTCAAATTTTTCGTCAAAGTTGTGGGGGCTTTTGGGGTCCTTAACATACTCAAAAACTCTTGAAAATTTGCGCACACTTTGGAATCTGTGGCCTTTAGGAGCCTGCAGAGGCTGGGACCCGGGCGTGGCACAGGGGCTCTACGGCGCCCCCTGGAACACAGTCAGAAATGTTGATGTATAGCTCACACATACTTGCACATATTCATATGAAACTCAGTACACATATAGATCTCATCGTGCCGAACAACTTTCGTATTGCATGTCATAGGCTCCGCCCATCAGGAAGTCAGCTATTTAGAGTTATGTAAAAAGCGCATGCTCTGGAATTTGAAATACTTGTCATAGGTTTTTTTCTCGATTGCCGCCAAACTCGGTCAACGTGATCTCAAGACACTGGGGATGAAAAATTGCCAGGGGATTTTTGATATCTCGAACGGTTTGCTCGTGGCAAGGCGTTGAAATTATGGCGAGAAATGAGAAACAGGAAGTGTCTAATACCGTCCACATACATTTCCTGATTTTAATCAAACTTCATCAGATTATTCGTTGTATGATGTCGATCGCATATATGTGACTATTAGGAGTCAAAGTTATAGCGCCACCAACTGGCAGAAGGAAGTGTGTCATTTTCAAAATGATTTGAATTCAGCATCTTATTATTACTCGATTTGCTTCAAACTTCATCAGAATAATGTTAAAACACAGCCGATATAAATCTGCAAGGGGGATATTGATATCTAAAAAATTGTTGGCGTGGCAACATGTCAAACTGGAATACTTCTCAGGTGATTTTGAGGCAAATAACATACTTAGAATTTCACAAAACTCTGAACACACATCAGTATTTCTGATAGGAACTTGTGAATGGATTTTGGATAGCTTGAATGGTTTTGCCGTGGTGATTTTTTTAAATGACCTTACAAAGGGAATCATTATTGTATTTTTAAATTGCAGCTTCCAAACACGTCAAATAATTTTTTCATACAGATGAAAAAGTAATTCTGAGGAAATATGCATAGTTTCACGACTTTACAACACTGTATGGATAACAGAAAATTAAAAAACTGTCAGACATCTCATCTCACTCTGTCCCTCTGTTTGAGTGTGTGTGCTTAGACTTCCATTGTCTGAGAGAAATAGCGCCCCTACAGGTGCAATTCCCGGACTTTTACTTTCACTTTTAAATCGGTTAAAAATACAAACAGATACTTAGATTTAATTCACACTGACAAGCTAAACCAACATATCTGATTATTACCGGTTCAGGGCTCATGGATAAATTATTTCTGGCCAGAGATACGTGAGAAATAGGAGAGATGAATCACCGCTGTGACCACAAGCGTCTGGAGTAAAGAGCTCAGAGAAAACGAATTTATTCCTGTTTTAAAGCTTTTAAAAATAAATTATTACAGCGATATCACACAATCAACCAATTAGAACACACCAAGAGCTAAATTCAGATGTTTTTGAACTGTTTGTGTGAAAATGAAATATTTGTGGCTGCCTATCTGAAATCACTGCCTCCGATCAGCGCGTACAGTGTCGAGCTCAAAACAAACGAATTTATTCTTGTTTAAGAGCTTTTTTAAATAAAATATTACCATGGGTTAATGCACACAATAAACCCATTGTAACACTACAAGAGCTAAATGCAGGTGTTTGTGACCCGTTTAAGTGTGCAAGACTATTTGAAAGCGCGACTGGCAGAATAACATATCTCTCGAGCTGCAGGTTTCTGTCTTTCGTCGTACGAACGAACACATAACGGACAAGATTATTTCAAAATACATAATAGCTTGGCGAATATAAACGAAAACAGCCACGTGAACATAAACTGGATCTACTGGATTTGAATATTAAAGTGACCACATTTACCACTTGCTTCTGTCTTCAATTTTAATCTATATAAAAAAGGAAACTCATTCGACTTGGCTGCTTTTTTAATGTGTGCGTATTTATTTATTTACCTTTTTATACATTTTGTATAATTTCATAGTTTGTGTATTACAATTATAAAAACAAAAATAAATTTAGCCACTCACATAGAAATAGCTTAGGCCTTAACCTTTTTCTGACAGTTTTAGGGATTTTTAAAAATCCTAAAAAAAACTTATTTGTGCTGCAAATAATAATTTCAAACTCATTTGATACTGACCTATGACATCCTGTGACATTATATTTATTTGAATTTACATAATCTCATAGATGTAACAGTAAATCTGTTCAGCTCACAGATCAATACTAAGCTGTAATGCAAGCAGAACTTTCACAAATGCTTATGAGTCATTTAAGGATTTGATAACACTGTAAAATAATGTCTAATTTGTTAACATTAGCAAATTCATTGATAACACTTTATAATAACTGCACTCATTAGTAAATAGTCAGTTCATGCTTTATAAAGCCTTGTCCCAATATTAATAGTCAGTAGTAAGCAGTTTATAAATACAGCTATAAATAGCTTGTCCTTGGTTTATAAGCACATTTATTAAAAAGGAGAGTAAAGGGTCAGTTATCTTCCTATGAAAAATAAAAGATAAAAATAAACAAACAACAACAACACAGATTGATACAGAACTCAGAAATTTTATTGTGGATTTATGATAAAATCAGCCTGTAAATGAATTCATACTCCTCCTCATACTACTCCATACTCCTTTTTCAACATGATGCCAATATACTGAGATGTTAAATTGTGAATGGGTTTAGGATAGCTTAAATGGTGTTGCCATAGAGATTTATTAAAGTAACATAAAAAATACAATAGTTATTTTACTATATCTTTAAAATTTTTCATTCTAACTCTTCATAATTTTTTATATAAGTAGAAGTCCTCATTTGAAGGAAGCACAGTAAGTTTCATAGCTTTATCATTTTCAAGAGCCAGCATAAAATTAAAACTATCATAACTTATAAATCAAGCTTGCAATTCTTAGTACCAATAATGGCCACCAGATGGAGCTATAGGATTACTTTAAAATTATTATTGTAGAAACAAGTATGATTTAAATCATTTATAGAAATCTTTCAAATACAAATAATATGAATTTTATGTATTTTACTGATAAAATGACCCTCACTTAATTAGAATAACAAGCTGAAATATTGTGAACTGTATATTAAGAATATATATTATAATATATTAAGAATAATTCTTTATAGGCTTTATGGACACACACGTTTTGTGTGTTTGTGTGTGTGTTAAGTGAATTAGGTGTGAAACTATCAGGGAGCATTTAGTCTCCAGCGCCAACATTTTACAGAACTGCCACTTTCCTGGAGTCTCCAGAATTACTCGGTGTCAGGTTCTGAGAGATCTAAGATTCCAAAAAATGATTTAATTAGAATACCATGAAGTATTGTGAAATACTATATATTAAGGCTTTATATATAGGCTTTATGAACTGATTAGAGTGACTCGTGAAGGACCAGCACCACCTCCTCTTGTTCGATGGTTTGAGGAATATATCTTCCAGAATCCGGGATTAAGATTTAGGAGCTCATTTTTATTCCACCTCCTTTCCTGAAAAGTCTGTCTTGCAGAATTGACTAAAAATTTATCTTCATATTAATTCCTAATTATTTAGCAATTCTTTTTGTCAGTTCTTCTTGACCTGTTTTTCTCTTCCAGCTTTCCTGGACTATTGTATAGCACTCATAAATGATTAAATAAAAAATAATGGTAGTTATTAAGATTGATATGGTTTGGAATTGGTAAAATGTGCTTGGAAAAAAATCACAACAAAACAATGTTGAATGATTGTTATATAAATATTGTTCATGTTAACTTATAGGGGTGCTCCGATCACGATTGGCCGATCGTTAATGCGCATCTCGTCAGTAAAGCCGGTTTTCTAATCAGCGGTTAATTCCATCAGGTGCGTGATTTCACATAGAGCAGCTGTTACTACACAGAGCCGTTGTTAATAGAGAAGATGCGCAAATCACGTTAATTTTCAGCGTTTTTTGGTGAATCTTCTCAGTTAACAACGGCTCTGTGTAGTAACAGCTGCTCTATGTGAAATCACGCACCTGATGGAATTAACCGCTGATTAGAAAACCGGCTTTACTGACGAGATGCGCATTAACGATCGGCCGATCGTGATCGGAGCACCCCTATTAACTTAATGTTTATAAATGGAATCTTATTGTAAAGTGTTACTAAAGTTATATATATATATATTGTTCTGTGAATGTGATTTTAAAGTCTAGATGATTCGGATTAACCCTTTAACTGCCATATCCCTTAAAACCTCACAGCATTGTGAATGCATGTGGCCGCTGGGCACAGTTTACCTGATGCCACCGGGGTGGCGATGGCATTGGTGGCTTGAGCCCGCCATCGCTGCTTGCAGCTATATTTATTATTATTATTATTTTTTTCCAACGTCTCGGGGGCTTTTGGGGCCCTTAACGTGCTTAAAAAGTCTTGAAAATTGGCACACAGATTGGAACCTGCGGCCATTAGGGCCGGGCAGAGACTGATACACGGGCGTGGCACAGGGGCTCTACAGCGCCCCCTGGAATATGGAGGGCCATATATCATACATTCTTGCTCGTAGACGTATGAAACTCGGTACACATATAAATCTCATCAATCCAAACAACTTTTGTATTGCATATCATAGGCTCCGCCCAACAGGAAGTTGGCTATTTAGGGTTTAGTATTCAAATTTTTCGTCAAAGTTGTGGGGGCTTTTGGGGTCCTTAACATACTCAAAAACTCTTGAAAATTTGCGCACACTTTGGAATCTGTGGCCTTTAGGAGCCTGCAGAGGCTGGGACCCGGGCGTGGCACAGGGGCTCTACGGCGCCCCCTGGAACACAGTCAGAAATGTTGATGTATAGCTCACACATACTTGCACATATTCATATGAAACTCAGTACACATATAGATCTCATCGTGCCGAACAACTTTCGTATTGCATGTCATAGGCTCCGCCCATCAGGAAGTCAGCTATTTAGAGTTATGTAAAAAGCGCATGCTCTGGAATTTGAAATACTTGTCATAGGTTTTTTTCTCGATTGCCGCCAAACTCGGTCAACGTGATCTCAAGACACTGGGGATGAAAAATTGCCAGGGGATTTTTGATATCTCGAACGGTTTGCTCGTGGCAAGGCGTTGAAATTATGGCGAGAAATGAGAAACAGGAAGTGTCTAATACCGTCCACATACATTTCCTGATTTTAATCAAACTTCATCAGATTATTCGTTGTATGATGTCGATCGCATATATGTGACTATTAGGAGTCAAAGTTATAGCGCCACCAACTGGCAGAAGGAAGTGTGTCATTTTCAAAATGATTTGAATTCAGCATCTTATTATTACTCGATTTGCTTCAAACTTCATCAGAATAATGTTAAAACACAGCCGATATAAATCTGCAAGGGGGATATTGATATCTAAAAAATTGTTGGCGTGGCAACATGTCAAACTGGAATACTTCTCAGGTGATTTTGAGGCAAATAACATACTTAGAATTTCACAAAACTCTGAACACACATCAGTATTTCTGATAGGAACTTGTGAATGGATTTTGGATAGCTTGAATGGTTTTGCCGTGGTGATTTTTTTAAATGACCTTACAAAGGGAATCATTATTGTATTTTTAAATTGCAGCTTCCAAACACGTCAAATAATTTTTTCATACAGATGAAAAAGTAATTCTGAGGAAATATGCATAGTTTCACGACTTTACAACACTGTATGGATAACAGAAAATTAAAAAACTGTCAGACATCTCATCTCACTCTGTCCCTCTGTTTGAGTGTGTGTGCTTAGACTTCCATTGTCTGAGAGAAATAGCGCCCCTACAGGTGCAATTCCCGGACTTTTACTTTCACTTTTAAATCGGTTAAAAATACAAACAGATACTTAGATTTAATTCACACTGACAAGCTAAACCAACATATCTGATTATTACCGGTTCAGGGCTCATGGATAAATTATTTCTGGCCAGAGATACGTGAGAAATAGGAGAGATGAATCACCGCTGTGACCACAAGCGTCTGGAGTAAAGAGCTCAGAGAAAACGAATTTATTCCTGTTTTAAAGCTTTTAAAAATAAATTATTACAGCGATATCACACAATCAACCAATTAGAACACACCAAGAGCTAAATTCAGATGTTTTTGAACTGTTTGTGTGAAAATGAAATATTTGTGGCTGCCTATCTGAAATCACTGCCTCCGATCAGCGCGTACAGTGTCGAGCTCAAAACAAACGAATTTATTCTTGTTTAAGAGCTTTTTTAAATAAAATATTACCATGGGTTAATGCACACAATAAACCCATTGTAACACTACAAGAGCTAAATGCAGGTGTTTGTGACCCGTTTAAGTGTGCAAGACTATTTGAAAGCGCGACTGGCAGAATAACATATCTCTCGAGCTGCAGGTTTCTGTCTTTCGTCGTACGAACGAACACATAACGGACAAGATTATTTCAAAATACATAATAGCTTGGCGAATATAAACGAAAACAGCCACGTGAACATAAACTGGATCTACTGGATTTGAATATTAAAGTGACCACATTTACCACTTGCTTCTGTCTTCAATTTTAATCTATATAAAAAAGGAAACTCATTCGACTTGGCTGCTTTTTTAATGTGTGCGTATTTATTTATTTACCTTTTTATACATTTTGTATAATTTCATAGTTTGTGTATTACAATTATAAAAACAAAAATAAATTTAGCCACTCACATAGAAATAGCTTAGGCCTTAACCTTTTTCTGACAGTTTTAGGGATTTTTAAAAATCCTAAAAAAAACTTATTTGTGCTGCAAATAATAATTTCAAACTCATTTGATACTGACCTATGACATCCTGTGACATTATATTTATTTGAATTTACATAATCTCATAGATGTAACAGTAAATCTGTTCAGCTCACAGATCAATACTAAGCTGTAATGCAAGCAGAACTTTCACAAATGCTTATGAGTCATTTAAGGATTTGATAACACTGTAAAATAATGTCTAATTTGTTAACATTAGCAAATTCATTGATAACACTTTATAATAACTGCACTCATTAGTAAATAGTCAGTTCATGCTTTATAAAGCCTTGTCCCAATATTAATAGTCAGTAGTAAGCAGTTTATAAATACAGCTATAAATAGCTTGTCCTTGGTTTATAAGCACATTTATTAAAAAGGAGAGTAAAGGGTCAGTTATCTTCCTATGAAAAATAAAAGATAAAAATAAACAAACAACAACAACACAGATTGATACAGAACTCAGAAATTTTATTGTGGATTTATGATAAAATCAGCCTGTAAATGAATTCATACTCCTCCTCATACTACTCCATACTCCTTTTTCAACATGATGCCAATATACTGAGATGTTAAATTGTGAATGGGTTTAGGATAGCTTAAATGGTGTTGCCATAGAGATTTATTAAAGTAACATAAAAAATACAATAGTTATTTTACTATATCTTTAAAATTTTTCATTCTAACTCTTCATAATTTTTTATATAAGTAGAAGTCCTCATTTGAAGGAAGCACAGTAAGTTTCATAGCTTTATCATTTTCAAGAGCCAGCATAAAATTAAAACTATCATAACTTATAAATCAAGCTTGCAATTCTTAGTACCAATAATGGCCACCAGAGGGAGCTATAGGATTACTTTTAAATAATTATTGGAGAAACGAGTATGATTTAAATAATTTATAGAAATCTTTCAAATAAAATAATATGTATTTTAGGAATTTTACTGATAAAATGACCCTCACTTAATTAGAATAACAAGCTGAAGTATTGTGAACTGTATATTAAGAATAATTCTTAATAGGCTTTATGGACAGATACGTTTTAAGTGACTCTTGAAGGTTCAGCACCACATCCTCTTTTACCACTGTTTAAAGAATTAATCTTACAGAACAGGTGTGAATGAATTTTGGATAGCTTGAATGGTTTTGTCGTGGTGATTTTTTGAAATAATAGTAAAAAAGGAACCAGTAAAAAAAAGTGCAGCTTCTAAACACTTCAAAAAAATGTACACATAGAAGACAAGTCATTCTGAGGAAATATGCATAGTTTCATGACTATACAACATTATATGGATGACAGAAAATTAAAAAACATACATCTGATGTCACTCTGTCCCTCTGTCACTGTGTGTGTGTGTTTGTGTGTGTTTTGAGTGAATTAGGTGTGAAACTATCAGTGAGCATTTAGTCTCCAGCGCCAACATTTTACAGAACTGCCACTTTCCTGGAGTCTCCAGAATTACTCTGTGTCAGGTTCTGAGAGATCTAAGATTCCAAAAAAATATTTAATTAGAATACCATGAAGTATTGTGAAATACTATATATTAAGACTTTATATATAGGCTTAATGAACAGATTAGACTGACTCGTGAAGGACCAGCACCACCTCCTCTTGTCCGATGGTTTGAGGAATATATCTTCCAGAATCCGGGATTAAGATTTAGGAGCTCATTTTTATTCCACCTCCTTTCCTGAAAGTCTGTCTTGCAGAATTGACTAAAAATTAATCTTCACATTAATTCCTAATTCTTTTGCAATTCTTTTGTCAGTTCTTCTTGACCTGTTTTTCTCTTCCAGCTTTCCTGGACTATTGTATAGCACTCATAAATGATTAAATAAAAAATAATGGTAGTTATTAAGATTGATATGGTTTGGAATTGGTAAAATGTGCTTGGAAAAAAATCACAATAAAACAATGTTTTAATGTTTAAGTTTGGAATATTAACTGACATGAATGAATGCTATATAAATATTGTTCATGTTAACATAATGTTTATAAATGAAATCTTATTGTAAAGTGTTACTAAAGTTATATATATATATATATATATATATATATATATATATATATATATATATATATATATATATATATATATTGTTCTGTGAATGTGATTTTAAAGTCTAGATGATTCGGATTAACCCTTTAACTGCCATATCAAGTTCAAGTTCAAGTTCAAGTTCAATTTATTTGTATAGCGCATTTACAACAGCCTCCTGGCTGACCAAAGTGCTTTAACATAAGAGCAAGAATATTACACATACATAAAAATAGACCAGACAAAAAATTTAAAACCACCCATTTCAAAATGTAGCATAACACAGTAGTCAGTACACTAAGGAAAATAAAAAAGTTTTTAGCAAAGATTTAAAAATAGACAAGGAAGGGGCCAGTCTGATCTCTAAAGGCAGGGTATTCCAGAGTCGTGGCCCAGCCACTGCAAATGCACGCTCCCCTATACGCTCCCCTCTATCCTTTAAAACCTCACTGCCAGAGGGATATTGTGAATGCATGTGCCCGCTGGGCACAGTTTACCTGATGCCACCGGGGTGGTGATGGCATTGGTGGCTTGAGCCCGCCATCGCTGCTTGCAGCTATATTTTAATTTGTTTTTAATTAATTTGGTTAGTATTGTTTTCACATGTTTCATATTTTTAGTTCGATAAATGTAGTTTCATCTACACGTTACACTTGGCGATAACGGTGGGGATTGATATGGTAGTGGACCATGATGGTCATAGAAGAAGTGAAGGAGCAGTACCCCCCAATTATGGTGGAGTAATTCGCACTCTGATGTAGGGTTGACATGAGGATGACTAAATGTCAGCTGAATTATTTTCAGTTAATCATCCCTGTTCATCCATTAGTCATAACTGATTTGCTGAAAATTACATTAATAATCTTGATTATGATTTGTGATCCACAAACATTACCTTTCAAATGTACTCACTCATTCACACCTGTTGTGGCTCAGAGCTGTTTGAGTCATAAGGCTGTGATAAAAAATATTAGAATGAGAGATGCTTCAGCTGAATTTGAAGCCTTTCTCAACCAGTTATGATGTTACATTGATATCTTAACATTGTAGTGATACAAATTACAGAGAGCTTCATTGTTGAATAAGATGTTCAAAACCAGGTTTCATTTGAGAATATAAATCATATATAAATATATTTAATATATAAACGTAACATACACATATTTCTATATACAGTACATGAATTATATTATTAGCTGTTATTATATACTTACACTGTATTTGTATTGTCCAAAAGTTTTGTCTGTGCTTCTAAAATATATTTATAGTATTCTAGCAGAAATGCAAAAATAAAATAAAAAATAATAATAGTAATAATATTTTTGGTATTTTGTTAGTTAATTAATAGAATACTAGTGTTTTAGAAGTTAAGATCGTAAATTCTATCATATTCTTTTGTGTAGAGACAACTAAATCATTCATGTTATGATTTCCCTGAAAAGCATAAACACTGGCCCTTTTGGAACTATCACAACATCACTCTGTTTGTTTGAACATCCTGACCAGCTTGAGACCGCAATGAAGGCTCAACCTCAGGCGAAATATGTTTGTTCAACTAATGGTGTCTACATTGTATCATCTTTTTGTATTTTGGTTGTATTTTTCTTCTTGTTAGGTCTTCAGAAAACTATGTTATAAAGTTAAGGCTGACGTTGGCTTCTGCTAAGTGCATCAGATGGTTGATGGAGTTTAGATCTTAACGTCCCTGGTTCAGTGAAGCATTCAAACACAACCCATGAAGCTTTCTATGGAGCTAGTGAATTAATCACCACAGTTAAATGAGGTGCTAACACGTGAATAGTGTAAAGAATGACTGAGGAAGGGCACTTAAGGTGAGTAGGAGACAACGGTGAAATGATGAAAGGGTCTGCGGATGAATGAGAGAGAATGATGAATGGAAGTATAGATAAATAATTTTTTTTAAGTATTGCTATAGAAAACGAATGACTGCATGTACTAAATGAAATATCTCTTTTAACCACCAAGTCTGAGAAAAGCAAGTATATTGCATCATTTACGGTCGGAACTACGATGGTATCTGATCGTCTTCGAACCTCCGACTTTCGTTCTTGATTAATGAAAACATTCTTGGCAAATGCTTTCGCTTTTGTCCGTCTTGTCCAAGAATTTCACCTCCAGCGGCGCAATACGAATGCCCCCGGCCATCCCTCTTAACCATGGCCCCGGGTTCCAGAAACCCACAAAATAGAACCGGAGTCCTATTCCATTATTCCTAGATGCGGTGACAGGCGGCCTGCTTTGAACACTCTAATTTTTTCAAAGTAAATGCTCCGGGCCCCGAGGTGACCAGACACCCAGTTAAGGGCATCCGGGGGGCGCCGGGAGGCAGGGTCCGGGACAGGCGGTGGCTCGCCTCGCGGCGGACCGCCAGCCCACTCCCGAGATCCAACTACAAGCTTTTTAACTGCAGCAACTTTAAAGAGACAGAGAGTCCTCTGCTCTGCTCTGCCAATCATCTCTTTTTTCAATGTAAATATGAAATGAGTCTGCACCAATTATTTTTACATGACCTTATCTGGACCAGTCAATACAATAAAACAATTATACACTCACTGACCACTTTATTAGGTACACCTTGCTAGGACTGGGTTGGACCCCGTTTTGCCTTCAGAACTACCTTAATTCTTCGTGGCATAGATTCAACAAGGTGTTGGTAACATTCCTATGAGATTTTGGTCCATATTAACATGATGGCATCACGCAGTTGCTGCAGATTTGTTGGCTGGACATCCATGATGCGAATCTCCCATTTCACCACATTCCAAAGGTGCTCTATTGGATTGAGATCTGGTGACTGTGGAAGCCATTTGAGTAAAGTGAACTCCTTGTCATGTTCAAGAAGCCTCCGTTTCCTGTTCTTAGCTGACAGGAGTGACACCGCTGTGGTCTTCTGCTACTGTAGCCCATCTGCTTGAGGGTTTGACATGTTGTGCATTCAGAGATGGTATTCTGCATACCTTGGTTGTAACGAGTGGTTAATTGAGTTTCTATCATCTCTAACCAGTCTGCCCATTTTCCTCTGACATCAACAAGGCATTTTTGTTTACACAACTGCCGCTCACTGGATATTTTCTCTTTTTTCTGACCATTCTCTGTAAACCTTAGTGATGGTTGTGCGTGGAAATCCCAGTACATCAGCAGTTTTTGAAATACTCAGACCAGCTCTTTCTGGCACCAACAACCATTCCATGTTCAAAGTCATTAAATCCCCTTTCTTCCCCATTCTGATATTCAGTTTGAACTTCAGCAAGTTGTCTTCACCACACCTAGATGCCTAAATGCATGAGTTGATGCCATGTGATTGGCTTATTAGCAATTTGTGTTACCAAGCAATTGAACAGGTGTACCTAATAAAGTGGCCAGTGAGTGTGCATTCTGCAGTAGTTCAGCAACTAGCAAGTTTAACAGATCGAGGATGTGTGGAGTAGTGTACTGAATTATGCTGTAAATCCTTTATTGGTCTTTCTAATGGGAATGTAGCCTTTCGGTCTTTCTGTTGTGTGTTTTTTTTTTTTTTTTTTTCTGAGAATCGACATGACTTTCTTTTCTTCTCGCAAATTCCTCCACAACTCGTACATTTGAACACAAAATATATACATGGTATGTAAGAACACTAGGTTTCTTCCAAAAGTTAGGCTGCATACGTGTGACCAATTATGGTGTACATAAAATGTAAATGCAGAATGTAAACTTGACAGCATATCATAATTGCAACATCAAATGACAACATCTCCAATCCTCCTCTACTTACAGAGACAACTGTGCTGAGGTTGATTCTCCCGAATGGATTACTTAAGTGCATAAACTGTATCCACACACAGTATGCAGAAGATGCCTCATTAGCAGCTGTTTCTATGGGCCACTGTATGTAAATTGTCCGCCATGTTAGAACGGTTGAGATATATATATATTAGTAAGAGTGAGATGTTAAAATTCATAGTTGATATAGTAATTTTATGCACATAAATTGGAAGGTAACATCAAATGAGTTCCATTGTGGGATGATTAATATATGAAAGTGGATTCTATTTGTGTTTTGCACATTTTAGCAACTATGGTTGGTCATCTGGGAATTCTGTGCTGAAATTGCAAATTGTGCACTGTACTGGGTTCTTTCAAAAATCATAGGTAGTATGCTATTTGAAACACAATCACTATGATAAAATCACTGATCTTTGTGTGAAGTCTCTTTTGTACTTCCAGCTTCTGGATGGCATTTGGGAAAGAAAGCTTGTCAAATTCTTGTCTATTATTTCAGACCATCAGATTTCCTGTCCAAATCCTGTTTGGAACATTCTGTCTGTTTAGGAGTCATTCTCTTTTCCCCTGATGTTTACAAAGCTATGGAAAAAGCTCAGTTCTACTAAGGGAGGAAGGGCAGCCATTCTGCTCGGATTTAAGCAGTGAAAAACAGGGATTGTAGGGAAAGAGGCGGCAGATGGGTAGAGGCCTAAGCAACCTCCAGCCCAACTCACCACCAGCACCTGCTTTCATTTGCTCTCATTATGTCTGCAGTGCTTAACAGTAGCACAATGGAGCAGGAGCGAGTCAGCAGCACTCAAACTAGAAACAAGGTCAGTTCTGTCTCTCAATGAAACTCCCACAAAGGGAATGACATTTGATGAGATTACCAAAATAAAAATACTGGTCAGTTGATTAGCATTTTTCAGTGTCCTATGCTAATAGTAATAGCTAGAGAGCTGAGGTGTCAGTGGCTAATATAATACCAATTATTGAGATTTATTTATTGCCAAATTTTCCATATACAGTATTGTTCAAAATAATAGCAGTACAATGTGACTAACCAGAATAATCAAGGTTTTTAGTATATTTTTTATTGCTACGTGGCAAGCAAGTTACCAGTAGGTTCAGTAGATTGTCAGAAAACAAACAAGACCCAGCATTCATGATATGCACGCTCTTAAGGCTGTGCAATTGGGCAATTAGTTGAAAGGGGTGTGTTCAAAAAAATAGCAGTGTCTACCTTTGACTGTACAAACTCAAAACTATTTTGTACAAACATTTTTTTTTCTGGGATTTAGCAATCCTGTGAATCACTAAACTAATATTTAGTTGTATGACCACAGTTTTTTAAAACTGCTTGACATCTGTGTGGCATGGAGTCAACCAACTTGTGGCACCTCTCAGCTGTTATTCCACTCCATGATTCTTTAACAACATTCCACAATTCATTCACATTTCTTGGTTTTGCTTCAGAAACAGCATTTTTGATATCACCCCACAAGTTCTCAATTGGATTAAGGTCTGGAGATTGGGCTGGCCACTCCATAACATTAATTTTGTTGGTTTGGAACCAAGACTTTGCCCGTTTACTAGTGTGTTTTGGGTCATTGTCTTGTTGAAACAACCATTTCAAGGGCATGTCCTCTTCAGCATAGGGCAACATGACCTCTTCAAGTATTTTAACATATGCAAACTGATCCATGATCCCTGGTATGTGATAAATAGGCCCAACACCATAGTAGGAGAAACATGCCCATATCATGATGCTTGCACCTCCATGCTTCACTGTCTTCACTGTGTACTGTGGCTTGAATTCAGAGTTTGGGGGTCGTCTCACAAACTGCCTGTGGCCCTTGGACCCAAAAAGAACAATTTTACTCTCATCAGTCCACAAAATGTTCCTCCATTTCTCTTTAGGCCAGTTGATGTGTTCTTTGGCAAATTGTAACCTCTTCTGCACATGCCTTTTTTTTAACAGAGGGACTTTGCGTGGGATTCTTGAAAATAGATTAGCTTCACACAGACGTCTTCTAACTGTCACAGTACTTACAGGTAACTCCAGACTGTCTTTGATCATCCTGGAGGTGATCATTGGCTGAGCCTTTGCCATTCTGGTTATTGTTCTATCCATTTTGATGGTTGTCTTCCGTTTTCTTCCACGTCTCTCTGGTTTTGCTCTCCATTTTAAGGCATTGGAGATCATTTTAGCTGAACAGCCTATCATTTTTTGCACCTCTTTATAGGTTTTCCCCTCTCTAATCAACTTTTTAATCAAAGTACGCTGTTCTTCTGAACAATGTCTTGAACGACCCATTTTCCTCAGCTTTCAAATGCATGTTCAACAAGTGTTGGCTTCATCCTTAAATAGGGGCCACCTGATTCACACCTGTTTCTTCACAAAATTGATGACCTCAGTGATTGAATGCCACACTGCTATTTTTTTGAACACACCCCTTTCAACTAATTCAACTAATTGCCCAATTGCACAGCCTTAAGAGCGTGCATATCATGAATGCTGGGTCTCATTTGTTTTCTGAGAATCTACTGAACCTACTGGTAACTTGTTTGCCACGTAGCAATAAAAAAATATACGAAAAACCTTGATTATTCTGGTTAGTCACATTGTACTGCTATTATTTTGAACAATACTGTATTTTAATCATACAGTTATTGCTTTATCAGTGCTTTAATGCTTTTTATCTCTGCACCAATAGCCTTGTGGGCAGCCTGCTGACATATTCTGTAGTGCCGTTATGCTATGGGTGTACCAAGTTCAAATCCTTGTGAGCTTTTCCTGATGCCGCCCCCTCTGTCTCTCTCTCTGACTGATGGGAAAATTCTGTTTGTGATTTACTAACAATGCATAGATTAAAGAACACCGACGCAGCCAGATAATTTCCATAATGATCAGCGCAATCTACCAACAGCTGTGCAAATTACTGCCGACTTCAAGAAATGCTTTTTGGGGGCGTGCAAGTACCAGTAATTTGACGAGCGCAAATGTTAGTAAATCGCATTGTGTGATTCATTTTAATACTTTCCTCTAATAAATTTTGCATCGGAAAGGGAAACTCCTACAAATGCATATTAAATAAGGTCAGGCCCAAAAAGAACCATGCCTTTTTTAGTGCTAATTCTTCACTGCACGTCTTTAGTATATCCTGACAGTATTTTAACACCAGAAGACGGTTTGCACTGGCGCAAACTGTTAGTAAATCTGGCATCCTCATCTTCTCAGAATCTAAAAGAACTTTAGATTGAGTTGTGTGAAGGCCTGCCAGGTGCAGTAGTGCAGACTCTGGGACTTAGGAACCAGAATATAGGAAGGTGACGAGAGACAAGTGAAGAGACTAAATAGCGAGGCGTGTCACTAATGTGAGGCCTTTTAAGTTCTGTGGAGGTCACCCCTCTCAAGGGTCAAAGAGCCAATGGTAACTTGCACTTTTGGAGGGAAAGTTTAAAACTCTTTGTCTCCAAACATGGTAATTTGCATATGTAACTGGATTGAATGTTGATGCAAAGACTACTAACGATTCTTAAAACACTAATATATTGCATAAGTATCAACACATAATATAAACTCTCAATCAGATCATCCGAAGACGAATTCATAGAGATCAAACATGGTATAGGTAAGGTTAGGTGAATGAGTGGCACTTATCACAACAAGGTCCGAAATTTAATCTGTGCAACCTCAAAATATATTTGGGAGGATTTGTGCAACTGCATTTAATTGTAGTGCGACCTGTTTTCATTTCTCTAAAAACTTTTAGAGTATATGCCTTCTGGGTGTTCATACACTGACCTGTCTGCTGCTCTATGACTTCATGTTTACATTCCTAACTTTAATGCAGATTTTAGATTGGTTAATATCAGCTGTCAATCACTCAGTTACTGCTTTCCACTGTCAGGTGATAGGGAGCGAACTACCGCGGGGAATGTAAAGGGCTGATTTCCTTTGTAAACCACCTAAAGTTACAAATAATGGTGCTAGTGCCGAATAGAAGGTGTACAGTTTTCAGAGAGAGTGGTTGAAAGTCTTCGAATGGCTCTGCTATGCACTGCATTCACTGTAAATCCTGTGGGTCAGAGTTTGCAGTTAACAGTGTATGCCACCGAATCTACTTATTTCCTAATTGTTGTTTTACGATTTGTTTTCTGATATCATCAAGTGTTGCAAAATCCAAATAAAACACACCTACAGAGAGTGCACATATACATGACATGCAGTCTATAAGGTTAGATAATTGTGCATGCACATGTAGAGTGTGTTCTTTCACTGCATGATTCGGTCTATTAAATTGCATCACAAATTTCAATAAATGGGGCCTTTATATAATTTCATTTAGTTAATCAAGAGAGTTGGTTTTCCTCCAAAAATCAGCATTATTACAAATGTGATATTGATTTTATACAACTGTTCAATAAACAAGAAGTTAACATTAAGAGACTTATGTTTAAGACACTATATTGCCTGTTTTTGCTCTATTTCACCAACAAAAACAATTCCAAACACAGTCACAGAGCTGTTTTGCTACTCTGAAAAACATGAGGACGTTATCTTCTTGAATTAATCATTTGATAAATGATTTGGTTCAATTGCAATGACTCACTTATTAACAGTGACTTGCTGCCACACTCTGGCTGTTTTAATTTCACTTTTAAAGTTTCAAATATTTCAAATATCAGCATTTAACATTTTAGGAGTACAATATTAAAAAAAATATATATTTATGCATGTGTAACTCTAGGTTAAAGGTACAGGTTTAGGACCTCCCACGAGAAGGGCGCACTATCAAAACAATAACAATCGCATGGTTTGATGACGCTAAGGAGGAGCGTGGAATGATGGGATTTGTTGTCTTCTACCCAACCGCTGACGGCCATCAATCAGACGGAAAGATAAATCATGGATTTAATGTGAGTTCAGCGATTAGCACGAGTAGATTACATACAAAGTTAATGCAAAGACGTGATCAGACTATGGATCAGACGCATCCTTGCGTGGGTCTAGAGACGCGATGACCTACGTTTGGCGTGTATGCCCCATAAACTAATCTTGTTGATCGTTATAATAGCATAGGTTTTCTGTAAAGATGCGAATCAAAACAACTTACCTGTCGAGTAAAACCAAGCGAGATCGGAATCTCTTTCTAGTTGAAGTTTGTCGCGAAGCAATTTACGCATTTGTCCACAACACTGTTGTCATGTGGTTTCTACGTCAGTAAAGGTGGTAACAAAGGGTAACTAACGACAGGCGACTGCACTGCCCCGTTACACTGTTGAGAATGGGAATTTTCTCAATATTTTCATGTAGTTGAAAACATTACAGATATTGTTAGTAATCAGCTGGACAAAAAAATGGAAAAATAGAAATAGAAAAAAATGGCTTTAAGGTAAAAATGACCATGAAAGGTAAAAATTAATTTCAACTTATTGGAAAAAATTCATTTTTGTCACTGCTGTGAACTGACCACCACACAGAATATGCAGAATATATTTTTTTAAGAGTGATCAGTCCTCTGTAGTCCTCAAGATATCAGCACAGTAACACAATTATTGTTATAGATTAAATGCAATATTTATTTTAAATATTGCACACTCCTGGCTGCCAGCCGTTCCGTGCAATTGGCTGGATGTAAAATTGATCACCACATACACCGTCCTAACCCTCGCCAAAGAGGAGCTTATCTTTAGGTTATTTACAAAAGAAATCTGTCAGTGTTCTTTTCATTTTCTCTCTTCTTCAGCCCCTTTCTTTTTCTCGCAATAGTTAGTGTAACACAGTGACTGAGTGATTGACAGCTAATATTAACCAATCTAAAATCTGCATTAAAGTTAAGAATGTAAGGATAAAATCTGTATAATTTGTAGTTGTTATGCTCCTATTTTTTTATGCCCTGCATAAACATGCATCAAACAGCAAACAATACATAAGACAATATAAAGACCTGAGGATATGTGTGTTCATTCACAGAAAGGTTTTTCTATGAATTAATCAGAGAAGAGTACATTTTAATGGGCATTATGTGTCTTTCCTAATGGGAAATGGAGTGAGAGTTGCTCTGCCCGCATTCCTTTGAGCAAGAAAACCAGTGTTATGAGATGATTTGTCTTTGGTTGCCATGGAACCATAAGTCTGTTCTGCCTTTTTGAGGTGTTAGTTGCATTTTGGGGGAAAGATTCACAGACCCTCATGGTTGCCTTGTGTGTAGGTGTGAAAATGGCCAAAAATAAATGTAAAGGAATACGTGCATTGTTTACAGTATTAAGCCAGGGGTGCCACATCCTGTTCCTGGAGATCTACCTTCCTGCAAAGTCTAGCTCCAACCCTGATCAAACACAACTGAACTAACCAATTAGGATCTTAAGTTGCACTTGTTAATTACAGACAGGTGTGTTTGATCAGGGTTGGAACTGAACTCTGCATAGCTGTATTAAGCTGCATTAAAAGTGCAAGAGCCTATAATTTATGATCCGGAAAACACAGATGGAATTGCGAAATCCAGTCATTAAAGAAAATAAATAAAAAAAATGCTTATTACATGGAATGTCATGGAATTTGGCAACATTTGGATGAATAAATCAAGCAGGACTATACACTTAATAGAATCATCATATGGATTATCTTTGAATATTAAATCTGCATGTTCTGTGTCTCTGTGTGAATGAGCAGTGCTGTTTTGTTTACTCCACTACACATGCTCTAGCATGTGTGATGCTTGTTTTGTTTTTAGCATCTGCCATCTCATTATTATCAGATGAACTTCAAAACTACTCTGAGAGTTTAATTCACAAGCATTTCACCATTTCATTTGATACCAATTGACCGTCACATACACACAGAAACTCAAAGAAAAAAAAATTTAGTTTGGGTTAACTTGAAGAAATTGTAACAAAAGTATTTTACTATCGTACAGTGTAATGTACACTGTAAAAAATCAAAAGTTGGGCCAACTTAAAATTTTAAGGCAACAAACTTCAGAAGATTTTTGAGTTTGCTCAACTTAAAGGTCCGTTAGTTGTACAAACTTTTGTGCATGTTTAATTAACATAATATATTAAGTTAAGTGAACTTTTAGTTAAACTTTCAATTTTGTGTTTAGTTGACTTAAAATTTTAAGTCGGCCCAACTTATGACTAAGTCAGCTAAACACAAAATTTTAAGTTTAACTAAAAGTTCACTTAACTTAATATATTATGTTAATTAAACATGCACAAAAGTTTGTACAACTAACGGACCTTTAAGTTGAGCAAACTCAAAAATCTGCTGAAGTTTGTTGCCTTAAAATTTTACGTTTGCCCAACTTATGATTGAGGCTACCAGCTTCAACAGATTTTTGAGTTTACTCAACTAAAAGGTCAATTAGTTGTTTACAAAACCTGATATTTGAAGTTGCTTTAAAAAAAAAAAAAAGTTGAAAAAACTTCAAAGAGGTTTTTCAGCTCTCAACTTTTTTTTTTTTCTTGGTTTTTACATTGCAGCTTCAGAACTTTAGGTTTTACTCAAGCAGTTTAAAGTTCAGCACAAAACTGCCAATCCAATATGAGTGAATTAATTTGTTAAATGCTACTCAGTTCAACATTGGTCTTCAGAAAAATCTTTAAATGGGCAGAATCACAATTTTTTTTATTTCATCAATATGATTTTTTTTAATTTTTTTTTTGTAGAACAGCAAGTTGAAATCACAAACCAAATTAAGTCATTTCATTCGCAATAAAATTAATTACAATAGGAAGTTTTTTTCAAGTTAAGAGCTTATTTGTCTCATTTGTGTTGCAAAATTAAAAACCTTCTACACAGTTTTTATTTGATGCTTTCCCAATTAAATTAACTATCACAAAATTCAAGTCCAAAATAATGTGCAAAAATAACAACGGGTCCAGTCAAAAATGTATTGGCTTCCATATCTGTCCTTCATATCTATCACAAGCAATATAAAATTAACTGCAATGGTGATAAGTGTGTGTGCATAACAACAGTGTGTGGCTCGCTGTCTTTTGGTTCTGCATTTTGAATAATGATATTTGTTTTAAAGTCTGTAATGGAAAACCTGCAATGATTTTGACTTCTGTGACCACTGGATGATGAAATCAGATGTGTTTTAAAAACCACACTGGCTAAAAGGGCACCTTAAAGTTTCATGATTTTTTTTTAAATGGTTACCTTATGTTTGGAGTAATAGGGTGTTTTACAAATTTCCTTAAAGCCACACAATTCACCATTCAATGTTAAGTGACTCTCACGTGAAGATAAGCACATGTGTGATCCTAAAAGGTGAGACGTCAACCAGTGGTTTTAAAGGAGCAGATGCAATCTGTGTAGAGGCAGGGTAGTTGGCAGTATCTTCCCTGGTAGTGGCACAATTGGTCATGTTTCAAAAGGACCTCCTGGGCAGGGTGTTCAAATCTGCATATCTTGCACTGCATCAACCTAATAAAAATGTAAAAAAAAAATTAAAAAAAAAAACCCACACACAAAATAACGTTATAACTAATTATTTTGGCAACAACATACGATTTTATTTTATTTTTACCACCAGGGATACATTAATTAATTGCTGGAGAACAATATAAAATAACAACTTAAACGGATAGTTCACCCAAAAATCATAATTATGTTATTAATAACTCACCCTCATGTCGTTCCAAACCAGAAAGACCTCTATTTATCTTCAGAACACGGTTTAAGATATTTTAGATTTAGATTCCATGTGACACATCAGAGGGTCAGTTAGAATTTTTTAAAGCATCAAGAATACATTTTGGTCCAAAAATAGCAAAAACTACGACTTTATTCAGCATTGTCTTCTCTTCCGTCCGTGTCTGTTATGAGAGAATTCAAAACAAAGCAGTTTGTCATATCCGGTTTGCGAACGAATCATTAGATGTAACCAGATCTTTTTGAACCAGTTCACCAAATCGAACTGAATCATTTGAAACTGTTCGCGTCTCCAATAAGCTTTAATCCACAAATTACTTAAGCTGTTAACTTTTTTAATGTGGCTGACACTCCCTCTGAGTTAAACCAATATCCCGGAGTAATTCATTTACTCAAACAGTTAGGGCTGCACGATTCTGGATAAATTGAGAATCACGATCTCATATAGAGATCACGATTCTCTTACGATTCTTTATTATTATTATTATTACTATTAACATTATCATTATCACAAGTATATAAATTAATTATTTTATTTTGCAAGGATTCTTTAAATTGATCAAGTGTGACAAAGACATTTATAACAAAATATTTCTATTACACACAATTATTGTTCTTCTGAACTTTCTATCAAAGAAACCTGAAAAAAAATCTACTCATCTGTTTTCAACATAATAATAATAATAATAATGTTTTTTTTGAATGGCAAAACAGCATATTAGAATGATTTCTGAAGATCATGTGACACTGAAGACTGGAGTAATGATGCTGAAAATACAGCTGCACACCACAGAAATAAATTACATTTTAAAATACATTCAAGTGAAAGCAGTTATTTTAAATGGTAAAAATATTTCAAAACTTTACTGTTTTTGCTGTACTTTGGATCAGATAAATATAGTTTGGTGAGCAGAAGAGACTTTAAAAAAACATTACACATCTTATGGTTCAAAAACTTTTGACTGGTAGTGTATATATAATATATTTAAAACCCCAGTTTTTTTAATATTAGAATGATGAAAAAGTTGTTTAGATCACTGATTCAACAACTCACTCATAAACCTACTACACTTGTTTCATTTCTGGATGAATCAGCGTTTTTGAACGATTCTCTTGAATGAAAAATTAATTCATTGACAAATAAATTGAGACACTTGTCGCCACCTATTGGTGAAACAATGCAATCGACACAAACGTTATTTAAAGCGCAGTACTTTCAAAAGGGGATTTGTTATATTTTGATCGCTGCCATATAGACATCAATGTTTATATTTAAACTATAAACTTTATCCCAGTATTTCTGTGATAATATAAATGACTGTAAGACAGATATAATACTGTGTAGTTGAAAAGACTGTTTGTGAAGATGTTTCTTAACCAAACATGGTAAGAGCTCTCTCTGTGTCAGCGGCAGTGCGCGCACGGATTTGAATGATCCGGTAAGACTTTGTCAAAGGTTTAACAGACTTGGGGAATCGTCGTCTTTTAGAAATGAGATCGAGAGGGTGTCTGAATCGAGATTGCGATCTTTTAACGATTAATCGTGCAGCTCTACAAACAGTACACTGACTGAACTGCTGTGAAGAGAGAACTGAAGATGAACACCGAGCTGAGCCAGATAATGAACAATAGACTGACTCGTTCACGAGTCAAGAACCGTTTCTGTCAGACTCGTCCGATTCGAGAACCGAGGAGCTGATGATGCTGTGCATGTGTGATTCAGCATGACACAAACCGACACACAGAGCGCCTGAACTGATTCTTTTGGTGACTGATTCTGAACTGATTCTGTGCTAATGTTATGAGCGCGGGTAAACCGAAGGCTTGCAATCGTCGCCAATGACGTCATTACATTGAGCTCAAAAGAACCGGTGAACCGTTTTCTTCAACCGGTTTATTGAATCAAACGGTCCGAAATAACTACTGGTGATCTGAAAACCGACAAGTCAATGTTTTGTTCGTTATCTGGCTCGGTGTTCATCTTCAGGTCTCTCTTTACAGCAGTTCAGTCAGGGTACTGTTTGAGTAGATGAATGTAACGATATGAACTTCTTACTCATCGGGAAGAAGGAGGCGGGAACCGGCGCACAATCAAAACATAATTTTAATATTGAAAATAAACACAAAACAGCGCGTCAGCCCCTCACGGCGACTGACGCGCACAAATAAAAGCCAAAACATAAAATAATGTCCCAGGCCTGGTCCTCTCCCGTCCTTCACGGTCGTCACTCCAGTTTTATATCCTTCCATCTCCTACGTGGGACTCGATACTAGCGGTGGGGCTCAGGTGTAGCTCATCTCCAATCACTACACCTGGCCTCACTCCTCGTTCCCACGCCTCTCGGCCCCACCCCACTCGCCACAATGAATTACTCCGGGATATTGGTTTATTCTGACTCAGAGGGAGTGTCAGTCACATTAAAAAAAGTTATTGGAGACGCAAACCGTTTTAAACTATTCAGTTCGATTTGGTGAACTGGTTCAAAAAGATCCGGTTACATCGAATGATTCATTCGCGAACCGGATATCACAAACTGCTTCGTTTTTAACTCTCTCTCACAACAGACATGGAAGAGAAGACAATGCTGAATAAAGTCATAGTTTTTGCTTTTTTTGGACCAAAATGTATTTTCGATGCTTCAAAAAATTCTAACTGACCCTCTGATGTCACATGGACTACTTTTATGATGTTTTTCTTACCTTTCTGGACATGGACCGTAGACGTACACACAGCTTCAATGGAGGGACTGAGAGCTAAATCTAAATCTAAAATCTTAAATGGAGGTCTCACGGGTTTGGAATGACATGAGAGTGAGTTATTAATGACAAAATTATGATTTTTGGGTGAACTATCCCTTTAAAGTACTATCTAAAAGCAAGCAAGTTGTTTAAACTTGAAAAAAAACTATGAATTTAAGCTTTAAAATAGCTCTTAAGTTATTTGTATTTTTAAAAAATACAGATTTATAGCACGCCAAGCAAACATAAGCACATAAATTTAAAAGTTAAAAGAAAATACATATTTGAGACGAAAACACACAAGCTTATCTTATACGGTTACATTTGTTTAAAAAAAATTATTAATACACTTATAACTTAAATAACCTTATTCAAAACTCAAAGGCACCCACACAACTGTACAAAATGAACATATTATAAACAAATAAAGAAAACTCTATATCCTTAACAATAATTAAATCCCTTTACTATGATATAAATATGATATAAAACAGTGCTTACCTAAGTCATGATACTGTCTGGAAAAAAAAGCCACCGAATGACTAAAAGACTTCTCGAAGACAAAGCAGGAGAGGTTGAACTGACCAGTTTGGAGCCATCTAAGCAGCTGTACAGAAGCACATATTGTGAACAAATACATTCAGACCTTACTGTTAATTATTCTCATAGCCTGCATAGAACATTACCTGCAAGAGCGATTGCACTGTCAAGGAAAAAAAAAAAACTTGCGCTCGTCTGACCCTTCTCAGGCAACTCGAAGACAAAGCATGAAAACTGAAATGACTAACTGGCCGCCACCTACACCGTTGTAAAGACGTGCATATTGTGAACAAATTTCATTTAAATCATGGCTTAAATTGATACACAAAGAACCACCGCTTACCGGAGTGATAACAATGACAGATCAAACGTTAACTGGGCACCGCCTGAGGCAACTCTAAAACGGCATACAAAAAAAACATATTTTGAACAAACACATTTCAACTCTCATGGTAAATATTATATAAAGAACAGCACCTAACGGAGAGATTAATTTACACTGTCAGGCAGAAAAAAATAGGTGACGTCTGACCTGAGGCAACAATAAGACCAGGCTGGAAAATTTAACTAACTTGCCCCCACCTATGTTGTACATGTTATATGGAGGGGTTGGGATGAACTCAGATGCAGACAGGATGTGCCAAACACAGGATTTATTAAATACAAAAAGGGGAAAACAAAACCCACGAGGGGGAAAACAACGATTAGGGCTGAGACTAAATGATTTAACAAGACTTGGTCAACACGATAAACAAAACTCTAAAGACGTCTTCTAGGACAGTGGTTCCCAAAGTAGGGGTCGCGACCCCACGGTGGGTCGCGGGACCCCGGCGCAGGGGTCGCAGGGGCTTTATATATTTTTGTTTCAATTAATTTAACTCTTTCGCATCGCACGTACGATCACACCGGTGTGATCAGTCTAGGCTAGTCCCTGGAGTGTAACTGTTACGACCACACCGGTCAGTGCATGACGTGAAATTCAAATGTGCTCTCGCGAGTTGGCTGGCGCTGAGCCAGAGACAAGTGCGCTCAGAGCTGTCATCACAACTTTTCAGTGTTTTCAACCACATAATGTTTATTTTAGGTTTCAGACATATAAGTACTAGAAAAAACAATACATTTAGAGTTTGTAAAATACACACTGATGTCAAAGGAAGAGGCAATAATAATCTTTTTCATTATAATTAGACACATTTTATTCATATCAGATACACATTGTGTAAGTAACTTTAAAGTTTACTCCATTATTCTCCCAGTTCACCAGCCACTTACTTTTATGTATTTTGGGAGAAGTGGATGAATTCACGTGTTGTAAATCCAACAGATCTGATTCTCTGAACTGTGTCTGCGGCACAAACTAAGATGACGGCGCCCGTCGCGCATACAGTTCAACTAACGCGATCGTTATAAAGGTGTTTAAACAACAAAACACTTCCACTTGCATATATTTGACAATCGGAATATCAGCTATTTCATGCCATATCTAACAAATTTGTTAATATTTTGAATAAAAAAGGAAAAATGACAAAAGCAGATCATTCATTCAGCTCTGTTGTTGCTGCGGTATGTCACGTGACAAGCAATGACGCGTCACCATGGAAAGCATAAAGTGACACATCTAGCGGATTAGCATGAGTGTGTGTGTGTGTGTGTGTGTGTGTGTGTGTGTGAGCACGCGTGTGAGCAGCTCAGACTTACTCGACTGGTTCCTGATGGCAGAATAATGAACGAGTTCAACCAAACATAGCTGCACAGTTACTTTCCGAGAGAGAACAGGTGGATATCGAGCAGCTCATGCAGACTTGTAACACTGATTTTGCACGCAGAACAATAAAATATAACTTCGTGTGCTTTGAGACTGGGCATAAAATCGATTTGCTGTACATTTCACGCGACGAGAGGTGTTTTTTTTGGGGGGGGGGGGGGGGTCGCGGGGCAGCAGCGCATTTATCATGGGGTCGCGGGCTAAAAAGTTTGGGAACCCCTGTTCTAGGATACAGAAACCTATAGAGACACTCACGATGTGGTAAACAATCACAATGAACCGACAAAAGACAGAGCACACTAGGGGATCTAAATAAGAGAACTAATTTAGAAACAACAGGTGGCACAGATACGGCAATCACGACAAGACTAGGATAACAAGGGGGGCGGGGGAAAGGGGACGAGACAACACAAGCACATGGCCCAAAGACAAGGCCATGTGCTTCTACACAAAACACGGGTCTGTCATGATCCTGCCTCAAGACTAGAGAAAAGTCAGGACATGAAGGCAGAATCATGACAGTACAAAAGCGCATATTGTGAATAAACTTCATTTAAATCATATTGTGAATTGAAACATATAGAACTACACTTACTAGAGCGATCACAATGAGGGAATAAACAGAGGCCGCTTAAGGTGACTTGAAAATGAAACAGGAGAAAATAAAATGGCGTTGTTTAAAAAAGCATTCGAACTGCGCATGCTCATCAGCCTTTGTTGGCAATACTAATAACCAACTTAAAGTTGTTAGTTGTTCTAACTTGAAATATGAATTTGGTCTAAATACCTATTCAACTTACATTTCTGTGTTATCTCAACTTTTTTAATGTTAAATTGTTGAATTAACTTTAAAAACTGAGTTTGCAAAACAAAATGTAAGTTGGATTTTTTACAGTGTAGATGTCAAAGTAATATTAATAATACGGTTTATTAAAACATTGATTTTAATAAATATTTTCTTCCATGTAAGCTATAAACCTATGTTGTAGAGTGCTTTGACATAAACTGCAAGGAACTGTTCGAATTTCATTGAATTACATTTGAAAAGATAAATAAAACTGTTAATGTTGTATGAATTAATTTGATAAGCACCATTTTTTTATATAAATTTTATTTAAATCATAATGAATCCTGTAAAATAAAAACACATTCAGTGTTTATTTGACCAAAACTCAAAAGGGCAGAAAGCAGGTGTTTAATTACAGCATGACACTGCTCTTTGAGTTTTTCAAAAATTTACAGGCGCAACACTACACTTAGCAACTGACCTTCACTTCCAGTTCCCTCATGAGTCAGTCAGTGCCGCATTTTAGTGTAGACAGTGATGGAGTGGGTCTTGTTTGGCCCTGGCCCTGGATTCAACAGTACCATAAAGCGCAGCGTAAGCCTGGCAGAAAAAACTCAGAATGATTCATTGCTTTTACAGTCCCATAAACTCTTGCCTCATCCATCAGAAAGTGACAAGGCTGCCACCACGAGTTCACTAGCCATTTTTTGCTGATGCTGCCATGTATTTGGACACAAGCTGAGTCACGCCAGCTTGAAAGGTGATGGCTAAATGCCTGATGGTCTGATACATCAGCATTTGTTCAGCTATTCAAGGCCCGTTGCCTGCCAGCCAGAGTTCAGTGGTTCAAAATTGTTGTTCTCCTCAGAGGCTTGTGCAGTTACTAAACATTTAGTGGACGCGTTTATCCAGTGCCACTTATAGTACACTTATTACAGGAGCAAGTCCTTCTGGAGAAACATGAAAGTAAGTGCCTTACACAAAGGGACAATGGTGATAATTCATGATTTGCTTTTTGTTGTGATCAAAGAAGCTGTCTTACTGTTAACAGAAGACTGTTATCCATATGTTATACAATTATTATTCTTCTTTCTTTTTTAAAGAAGTCTCTTATTCTCATCAAAGCTGCATTTAATTGATGAAAAATACAGTAAAAACAGTAATATTGTGAAATGATTACAATTTAAAGGAACTTTTCTATTTTAATATGTTGTAAATGTTTTTTATTTCTATGGTAGCAAAGCTGAATTTTTGGCAGCTATTAATTTAGTCTTCAGTGTCACATGATCTTTCAGAAATCCTTCTAATTAGCGGTAGGTGATATATCACAATATGAGAATTTTTTTTCAAAATAACAGTATATATCACAACATAGATGTTTTTCTTTAAAAAATAAAACCATATAAGCAAACAATAGGACAGATGTTTTTTGTTGTAAGAAATACTGCAGAAGTTAAAGTTAACAAGCTGCATAGTCTTCACTTTAAAACTTATTAAAAGTACGATAGATAATTTGTCAAGAGCAGTAAGTTATTTCCTTTTTTTTCTTTTGTTTGATGAATATTAACCCTCTAGTGTCTGCAAAACGCTCACAGATAGCAGCAGGCTGCTGTCACTTTAAGAACCCACTCATATTAAATGAGGAACCTGAGATATTTTATTATCTCCTTGTTTAGATGCTGTGTACAGGTTTAGATATTTTGAATTGATTTGACAAAAAATTACTGTTTTGTCCAAATTATGAATCCTATATCAGAAGGCATACATACTGTAATAGTGATATATATACTGAATATTGTAATATGTTTGTGTGTGTGTGTGTCCACAGTTTCTGTGTGGACTGTCTACAGCCGTGTCTGCAGGTGACATCGCCTCTCTGTCCACTCTGCCGCATGCCTTTCGATCCAAAGAAAGTGGAGAAATCCTCCAGCGTGGAAAAACAGCTCTCTTCATATAAGGCACCGTGTAGAGGGTGCAGCAAAAAGGTTAGTCCTTGTGGTTGCATAAACAAATATGAATAATTAAAAAAAAAACTGGCCATAGTACCTCAAGACATGATTCTTTGAATAGTGCAGCTGTCATTATGTAATGCATTTGCACTAAAACTTGCTTCAGGGACACTATATACCATGGAATCCTATCTCCACTGCAAGAGCCTTTCAAAACTGCAGTGACAGTTTAATGGTAAATAAAAGTTAAAGCAAACAAGCACAGCCCAGCAACTACAATCAGACACACTGAGATGCCCTGATTCCCATTGCAAGCTTAGAAAGACCCCTGTGTTTGTGCTCACTGTTTTGTGTTTGCACGATTTGACACAGCATTTCTTCTTAGATATTTTAGTTTTATCAAGTCAGCAAAACATGACTGCTGGATTTAAAATATGACCAGCATGGCTCATATTTACATAATTGCACATTAAATGCCCTAATCAAGGTGTCATTTGTACTAAAATATCCTTATTATGCCATTTTAAAGCTTTCCAGTTATATTTTGAAGATCTTTTACGATAGGTTTACATGCGTCCACGGTAAAAAAAAAAAAAAAAAAAAGGCATTCTAATAATGTACATTATATCCAATGATTTTGTAAACCAAATTCTTGCTCCACACTTTTAATCTAGGTTGTAAGAATGAAAGACAGTTTGCAATAATTGACACAAATTTAGGTAATAGTGGAAAGATTAGTAGAAATATTTCACTACAATGAGTTAGTCGGTTAGCAGAGAGTTAAAGCTGTGCAATGTGTGGACACTGTATACAACACAAAACTATACATTTTGAACACATGATATATATATATATTAGGGGTGTAACGATACGCGTATTCGTATTGAGCGGTTCGGTACGCTGTACGCATTATGTATCGAGCGGTTCGTTGGACTATTTAATTATATTTGGAAAATAAATAAAAAATGGTGAAATATAATGATATGCATTCAACAAGGTAGCCCAATAACCCAAACGACGTAACAGGCAACGCCCCTGACACCCCCGAAGAAGAAAAAAAAAACACCAACTTATATGTTTATGTTAGGCTACTCATTCAGGCGCTCGCTCACTCAGCGCGTACTCAGTTCATGCACGGTACGCGGTGGCCAATGCGTTTAACAGACCAGAAATAGAACATCCTCCAATAACCAACAGGTCTGGTGTTTGGGTGCACTTTACCAATCGCTCGGGGCATCCAAACAAGCACGAAAATCAAAATGGACTAGTACTGTACTGTGTCGGAATTTCCTGAGCAGTACGATACAATTAACAGGCCTGCACGTTATTAGATAGAAGAACTGTTATAAATAGAACGTATGCACGGGCAGTTTTGAAAACTCCACCTACTTTGCTCTTGGCATAGTGCAGCGCAAATCGCGTTGTATCTGAAGGGCAACGCTGAGCCCAGGGTCCAGCGCCGCGCATAACGCGTCCTGTGTGAAAGACCTTTTAGCCATTTTGCAACAAGCCTTCAGCGCGTACTGAGTGAGCGAGCGCCTTACTCTGTAGTGGAAAACGCAGGTTTTAAGAACATACGTAATTGAGTTACAATATTCCTTCACGAGCTCATTTCAGCCAGACCGTAATTCCTGCTTTGTTCCAAAAAACATAAGCCCTATAGAGAACCAATTGAGTAAAAACACACTCAATATAAAGAGTTATAGAGTTCCATATAAAAAGTTACATCTTTGTATTTGTTCATAACTACTACAACAATATAACATTTTCATTTTTTTTATACAGTATGCTGCTAAGAAAACACCATAGAAGATGGGTAAAGAATAGCTCCATCATTGTTCAATGTAAAAAAATATATATACTTTGTTAGTTTTAATAAATAAAACTTTTTTTTTTAAAATCAAGGAAATTTATCTGCCAATTTTTTTCTTTTTGCTGTATCTAAAACGTACCGAACCGAACCGTGACACCAGTGAATCGTATCGAACCGAACCGTGAATTTTGTGAACCGGTACACCCCTAATATATATATATTTTAGACATAATTACAGGTTTTCATCCAGAGGTGCAAGATGGTCCAAATATCGTCAGTAAATGATGAAAACACAGCGAAAGGTTGGAGTTAAACTGCTGTGGTGTCTGTGTTACAATTTCAACCACTTTTCATTTTTTAATATCCTCATCGTTTGGGAAAACATGCATCTTGGTTTTACTTTGGCAGTGCAGAACACAGTGTCTTCTAGACATTGCAACAGCACAGACTGAACAATCCCAGGCCTTAGTTACAACCACAGTGTTTGGGGGCAGGTCAGAGTTCATACAGTATGAAGACCAAAGGCGGGTTTACGAATTTGTTACAAAACTACTTAGGTTTCTTCAAATTGCTGATGACTAATTTCAGGCAATTCAGGATTGGTTCTTTCTTTTCAGAAATAATAAGACAATTTGTCATGCACTTTGATCTTTGCAGACCTTTTTCATTCACAAACAGCTATTTAACTCACTTCGTTAAAGGATATATCCAAAAAAGCATAATGGGGCACTATAATCACAGCGCGAGTTACTCACATTGCTTTTTTATGTCCCTTTGAATTTCCCAGGTCACCCTGGTCAAAATGCGGTCACATATTTCATCTTGCACAAAGGTTCAAGAACAGATGGCCAATTGCCCAAAGTTCATGCCTGTGGTCCCCACCTCACAACCCATTCCCAGGTAAGCATTGCTCCACGGATCATTTAAGGTCAGGTTGACATAATCATGAAAATGTGTTTTTTTCTTCATCAATTCTTTTTTAGATTTTTTGTGAACACTGCGTGTTATTATGATTACACTTTTTGGAAAGACAGGTTTTCAAATGTGTTTGGCTGTAATTGTCTCTAAATCAGTTCAATGAGTAGGAAAGTGATGCACAAATCTTTATATTTATTTTAGTGGCATTGTCAACTAAATTGTGCAGACTCGTATTGGCCATTTGACCTACTTCCGTGCTCATTTTCATTTATTTATTTACTTAGGGTATTTATTCTTACTTTAAATCATTGCCTGCACAATTCAGCCAATGTTTTTCTGAATTCAGGATTCAATGTGAAAACAAAAGTAATGAATGGTAAATCCTCTTTAGTCTTGACTTGCAATGCTCTCATTTGTCTCATCTTCTGTGAACAGTTAGCTCTTTAAGAAGGATTTCTCTGTGCAAGGTTGAAAAGAAATGTTTCTTTTCTTTGTGTGTTTCACAAAAATGCACTTCACATGAATGTGCGAGTATGAATTTAAGATATAATATATATAGATAAAAACATTTAAGAATTTCTAATTATTGAAACTAAAGTTTTACACTTTAAGAATATTACTGGTTTAAAATCCAACTCCATTGTATATGTAACATCAAATATGAAAATATTAACATTATCACGACCAATTAGGACAGTTTCATTCAGGAAAACAATAGAATTACGTCAATGGAAACTTGTTGCATTGTGCCCAGTTTGGACACAGAATTTTAGAATATTTTCTCTTTCTCCCTACGTTAAAGAGCAACCAATCCCACAAATCTCTCTTAAAAAAATGCTGCCTTTATGACTCATACTTCTCTGAAGCACTCGATGTTCTTTGGGACAGCAGTTAAAATGAAGCGAAGAGCTTTAAAATATGGATCCAGGACGCGTTTCATTCTTTAGACCCACACACTAACAGTGTAGGTATACTTGGATCTAGAGATGTCAAACTGATGTCTGACAGTTCAAGACAGACACAAAGTTTTGTAGACAGGAATCCGATAAAAGTCCAATCGGATGTCTTCAGGTTGAGTTATGTGTGTGCATCTCTGTCGTGCTTCACTCTTCCTTTGAAGCACAGGAAGAGCGAGAGGAGGATAAGAATTAATTAGCTCTTCAAAGCAGAGCATGTTGATGTATTCCCACTCTGTCTCTGTCTGCAAAAGTCTTGCATCACGGCTATTTATCGTACTCTTTGTGGTAGCATTACACAAATATTGTAGAATATAGCGTGTTCGTGACACTATGACACATTTCTGTCTCGGTGCACAGTGAGTCAGTGGTTTAACAGACAGCAGTTTTGTATGGAGGTGAGGAAACTTCAGACTTATGCTTTCCAAAACACCATAAAGTCAGGGTTGATGACCTAGAACAAACTCATCTGAGTTTTAGAGGGCTTCAGAGCTAAGAGAATATTTATATTTAGTTTTAAACAACACTCACAACAAATTTGGCTTCCAGAATCTGATGAATTGGGGGCCAGGACTAGGGCTGTGTGATATGTACTGTGTACAGTCGTGGCCAAAAGTTTTGAGAATTACATAAATATTGGAATTGGAAAAGTTGCTGCTTCAGTTTTTATAATAGCAATTTGCATATACTCCAGAATGTTATGAAGAGTGATCAGATGAATTGCATAGTCCTTCTTTGCCATGAAAATTAACTTAATCCCAAAAAAACCTTTCTACTACATTTCATTGCTGTCATTAAGGGACCTGCTGAGATCATTTCAGTAATCGTCATGGCCTGGAAACTCCCCAGATCTTAATCCCATTGAGAACTTGTGGTCAATCCTCACGAGGCGGGTGGACAAACAAAAACCCACTAATTCTGACAAACTCCAAGAAATGATTATGAAAGAATGAGTTGCTAAATGCCATGTAATTGTCGATAAAAGCCTTTGAAACGTATGAAGTGCTTGTAATTATATTTCAGTACATCACAGAAACAACTGAAACAAAGATCTAAAAGCAGTTTAGTAGCAAACTTTTTTAAAACTAATATTTATGTAATTCTCAAAACTTTTGGCCACGACTGTATGATAATGTTGCAATTATTGTTTTAGCAATGTGTGAGCTGACATTATTTTGTTGTGTCACAAACAAAACCATGCCTGTGGTGTGTGCTTTGTAGCAAATTAGCTCAAAAGGGAAATGTGTATATATATATATACAATTAATTATGATTCACAATTATTTATATCAGCTGCCAGTAGTAACTGTAGCAGAAATAAATTGCCATCAACTAATCTGTTCGTCCAGCGAACATTCAGTGTAAGTTCATATTTACTCGAGGCCACAGAAAATATCTTTCCTACACTATTAGTGGATTAGAGCATGTCGCCAGATCAGAATCATAAAGAGACATTATTCACAAGCAGTGACAGAATCAGACACTCATGTAATTCATGCACAAAAGTTTTATTAATGAAACGCTAACACATAACTAGTCTAAACAAACAAATGAATAAACATAGACTCGTGTGCATACAAAGGGGAGCTAAAGTGGATGAATGAAGCCATTAGAGAAACCAGAGAATGCAGTTACGAAAAATGAGTCTGAACCCATCAGTAAACCCATCGGTGCCATTTTACAATGTGGTCTACTCTAAAGCTTATACTAAATCTCTGTTGCGTTTGGTTAAATGTACGATATTTGCATTGCCTTGGTCATTAAACGAGTGTCCGGATGCAGTCTCGGATGAAAGTCTTGATGGTTTCAAAGTTTGGGCTTGCGATCACGTTCTTCCGGGTTTGAAGAGTGATGAACTCCAACAATGTTCTGACTCGGTGGTGGTTGGGAGTTTCTTCCCAGGAAGAATTTGAAAAGAGAAGAGCGTGGAGCTCGAAATTATCAGCTAAAATCCTTGGTGAATGGAAAGACGAGGGCACAGTCTGGCACCAAACTTAGGGGGTCTGGAAAAGTCCTTGCTCAGCATCAGTATCAGTATCACACACACCTAGTCAGGACTTTATTTTAATTTGATTGAGAAAAGTTATAGTTATAACTTTTCTAATAGTTATAATATATTCTTTATCACAAGTGGGATTGAAGGATAAAGTTGAAAAATAAAAAGGCTTGTTGACATTAGCAGAAAAGGAAAGTTGTTTCAGAGGTGGAGCAAGTTATTAAATTTTTAATACCTTTTATGAAGTAAACATTTTATTTCCTGTTGACTTTAACAATAACCATCCTTATTTCTGTAGTCCTAAGTTGAAGGTAGTGACACCATTATATTTCATCTTGTGTCAGACACTCAGACACCCTTTTTTTTTTTTTTTTTTCACCAGCAGGGTTGTTGGATATCATACACTTCCTTCAAAAACTGACCATTTGGAGGCATCTCGGTAGACAGAATGGTTGTTCAGTTCAGATTGCCCTTTTGGATAATGTGTGAAATTGGCATTAAGATTTTGGGTCTTTGATTTTTGTCTTTGCCAGACCATCAGTGTATCCAAGCTGCTTGGCAGAATAAAAAAAAAAAATGCAAAAAAAAAAAAAAAAACTGTCTCCCCTGAAAGAAATTATCCCTGGATGACACTTTCAGACATTATTTGTCTATATATTATAAACTAATATTATGTTTAATTTAATGTATTTTTCATGTGTTTTATGTTATACTAATGTAACAGGTCTAATCCTTGGTAAATATAATGCATGACAATGTGGTTCCCAGAAGTAATTATTGAATTAAACTGAATTTAAACTGAGCAAGTGTTACATTACCCATAATCTTAAGAAAAAAAAAATCCCCAATCAAGGACAGAATTACAGCAACATGTCAACAGTGTTCACACCAGAAATGACTCCGTTTTTTCATCTTGAGACAACTTGATCAATTTGGTTAAGTCTTATGAAAAATATGTTTGCTGAAATGTCATTCTTTTCTTCT